>NW_018127893.1:1058182-1059108 GCF_001952655.1 Monopterus albus | reverse complement strand
GTTTAACAGTCTAACTAGACATCCTCTCTCCACTAACATTTCTAATACATAAAGTATCTATCCAATATCTATCTGGCTAAAAATATCTAACAAAACCTAGCCTCAACCTGAGACTCTCATGTATGACATACATTTCAGTCACAGAAATAATCTTCCGTGAAAGTGCGAAATTGAAACTTGCCGGCTGTGTTAACCCCATACCGTTGTGTCATAACACCCACCTAAATTCACCCAGATTTTTCTTGGACAAGACAAGATTATTTTTAATTCCGCTTCATTAGAAGAGTCTATGAGGATTTGAGGAATATCGTCAGAATTTGGGTTAGTGTTATGAAACAATGGTACGGGGTTAACACGGCCGGCAAGTTTCAATTTCACACATTCACAAAAGATTATCATTGTGACTCCAGTGTATGTAATGTACATGAGAGTCACAAGCTGGGGGCTACTGAAAACCAACACAACCTGTAAAACACTTGTGTAAATAAAACTAAAGTTTAGGTTTGACTATATGAAATCAAATTAAATCAAATTTATTTATATAGCACTCTAAAAACAACATCCAGTTGACCAAAGTACTTTATATGGCAAAATAAAATCACAATACATGACTAAAATAGAATAAATAAGATCAGTGCAAAAAAAATTAAATAAAAAAACAGCAGATTAACACAGACACACAGATGACATACATTCAATAAATTAAAATTAAAAGAAATGCATCAGGCCCTACTGTGTATTGAAAGCCAAGCCAAATAAATATGTTTTAACAATGATTTAAAAGTACTGAGGTCAGTAGCTGACCTAACATTAGAAGGTAGACTATTCCACAATTTAAGGGATGCAACAGTAAAAGCACGATCACCCCAGTGTTTATATCTGACCCTAGGAACCTCTAAAAGAAACTGGCTTGAAGATCTGAGGGG
>NW_018127893.1:1057864-1058086 GCF_001952655.1 Monopterus albus | reverse complement strand
ACCAGGGGGAGAAAAGCCAGTACCGGGGTTATATGCTTGAATTTCCTAGTATTTGTCAAAAGATGAGCAGCAGCATTTTGCACCATTTGTAGATGAGTGGGGGAGGACTGGTTAACACCATAGTATAGAGCAATAATCAAGTCTAGAAGTGATAAAAGCATGAACTGCAATCTCAAAATCATTAAAAGAAAGGAATGACTTGACCTTGCTTAACAGCCTCAG
>NW_018127893.1:989606-1057838 GCF_001952655.1 Monopterus albus | reverse complement strand
CATTCCACAAATTTGGACCCACCACAGCAAAAGCCATCCCCCCTAGTTTTCCGCCTGGCCCTCGGTGCCTCCAGAAGAAGGTGATCAGCTGATCTAAGGCACCGCGAGGGATTATACGGACGTAAAAGTTCCGCAAGATAAGATGGTGCAAGCCCATTCAAGGCCTTATAAACAAATAAAAGAATCTTAAAACTAACCCTAAAGCGCACAGGATGCCAGTGAGGAGATGCCAGGACTGGGGTTATGTGGTCCCTCTTATGCCCCACTACCAATAACCGAGCGGCAGCATTCTGAACCCTCTGGAGGCGGGCAAGACACAATTGACTGACTCCAGCATACAATGCATTACAGTAATCCATGCAAGATGTAACAAACGCATGGATCACCGTCTCAAAATGCTGCTGCAACAAAAAGGGCTTTACTTTCACTAACTGCCTAAAATAAAAAAAGCCAGATTTTATGACCGCATTTATCTGGCTTTCCATTTTCAAATCAGTGTCTATTTTAACACCTAAGTCCATGATCACCAGTCACACATACTGCCCTAAGAAACCCAAGTCTACCGGCGGAAGGTCGCCAGACGAATTCGGGCCAAACACTATAACTTCAGTTTTAGCATCATTTAACTTTAAACGACTTAGAGACATCCAGCACTTAATATCAGCAAGACACGATAAAAGCGGCTGAATCGAGTAGATGTCCTTTTTACTCAGTGGCATAATAATCTGGACGTCATCAGCATAACAATGAAAAGAAAGGCCATATTTCCTTAAGACAGATCCCAGTGGGAGCATGTACAATGAGAACAAAATGGGACCAAGTACAGATCCTTGGGGGACACCACAGGAAAGGATTGTTGAGGAGGACAAACAGGTACCAATATTAACAGTAAAACTTCTATTGATGAGATAAGATATGAACCAGTTAAGAACAGTACCTTGAATTCCAACACACTGCTCCAAGCAAGATAAGAGGATTCCGTGATCCACTGTATTGAAGGCAGCAGTGAGATCTAAAAGCACCAATAAAACCGAATCCCCATCATCCCTAGCCAACAGGATGACCATATAACCGCTTTACCACCTGAGGGCTGTGTGTACTTGCAGTGGGCATTAGAGGACAACCCTGATTTTTTAAGCTTTGCTTCTTATGAGCTGCTGAATTACTGCTCTAAGAGGGAAGAGAAGGTGGGGGTGAGTTAGACACAGCAAAGGGTCAGACAACTGAACACAACAGTAGCATCCACTCCTGCTGTGAACAATAAAATTATGCAAATTTTCACTAAGGTCAAAAACATAGGTGTGGTCCCCTAGAGCTTCCCCCTTTCATGGGGAGGGAAGCATTTCAATGCTGCACAGACATGTTCAAAGGGATTCCAGCAGTGTTTTTGTTTGAAGCATAAATTCAGAGTGGTAAACAACACTTATAATTGTGCTGATTTAAATGTCTGAGAGAAGCACCAGGGGGGAAATGCTGCCAAACTGCCCATGGCAAATGAGGAGCGGTTGAGTGCCTAAAACACATACCATTATTGATGATAATTTCAGAAAAAACACACACCAAAATGTTGGGGACATATATTTATTTAAAGCAGTTCCATGTGAAAGGGAAACAGAAAGCCAAATTAAGCACATTCAGTCAGGCCAGAGAGCAGTAATTAGGGCACAAGACCGCTATCGACATCACATAAAACTACAATGTTTAACTAAGAATGAAGAGTTGAGAATGCAGAGAATGACAAACTGCTATGAATAAACTTGCACACACACACACACAGCTGTCCACACACTCTCTCACAGGCTTGTTCTCACACCCAGCATGGGAGTCAGGTACTTAGCTGAAGGTTTGCACTGTGAGGTCCAACATCAAGTTCCCAGATCAGAAAGGATGGCTCAGCTTTTATAGGCGGTGCTGAACTGATACTGAGCAGGATGGAGAGGCAGTGTGGGACTCGTAAACAGAGAGGTTTAAGTTTAAGTGCCCGACACACACGAAAGAGATAAAACAGCCCAGAGCTCTTCAGCAGAGAGAGTGACATCATAAAATAGAGCGGCAGTAACAAGAGGAGAGCATAAGGGATGGCTCTATTAATGGGAGTTGGTTCGTGGGAAGGAGGCAGGGGATGGTTTACTTCACAAGCATCCGCTGGGAGTAATGATAAGCTCGGGATAGCATCGTTTTTCAAGACAGTAAATTTCTGCTGATCTGAATATGAATCTAATTATCCTCGTTTTGCTTTTTGCTGAACACCAGTGACCTCCAAAGTACGCGTGTTTATTGTAAGAGTGCATATGTGGGCAAAAATGTCAGCTAAGATCATCAAGGTGAAAATAAGAGTGAAGCTGACTGATTTTGAGGACCTGTTTTTTCTTTACAGTGTTGCTCTTTGCCAAGGCAAAATGCACCACTTTATCAATATGGAGGATTTTACAAGCATGAAGTGTTTGGCAAAGCAGTGAAGTTGTCTCTTTCACCCTCATCTTTACCGCTCTTGTGTTGCTTATCTGAATGAATTATGGGTTAAATTAGGAAATATAAAGGGAGGATGTTTCGGTACTTGAAAGCTTGTCAAACAACAGTGTTGCTAAGAAAGCATGAGAATATATCGGATTCTGTGTGATACAATGAGTTCAAGCACCACAAAAGCAACAACAACAACAAAAACCATTCAATTTGTTCCTGCCTTTGCTGCTTTGGAAGTTACTCAAATATATTCCTACAAGTACTAAAGTATACAACTGTGAGGAAACAGATTCCACCTGCCAATCACAGACAAACAACAGTGCTGCTGGATCTTGATTGACTTCTTCTGGGGAAAATCCATTATAAAAATCCATACAGCTGAGGCTGACCTTTTCAGTGTTCCACCTATTGAGAAACACAGTTTTCCTTAGGAATAAAAGCAGCTATGCTACCTTTTACTACAAAGCATTGCTTTAAAATGCCAGCGGCAAATTGCTAAGTCAAGTCGTTCGATAATGAGAGAAAAATGCTCATTGTAAAGCATACTCTGCACTTCTTTCCTTGTGCTCCTTCTGCCTGTGGAAGGGATGCATGCTTTGGTGCAAATCTGAGGTTTTGGGTACTTAGATGATGATATAATGATACATGCCAATAATGAAGCTAATAACAGAGCATAGTGCAGTTTAATAGTATTAGTGGCATGTTAAACCCAACACATATGGGCTAAAAGAGCAAGAGTTTTCATTATATTCACCCTAAAGCCCACCATGAACTGTAGTAACGCCACTGGCCAGTCACCTTCTCCATCACCTTGTCTATTAACCAGACCACCACCACCAGGCCTGTGTGTTGGAATGAGGATAAAATATTGACTGTATTAATGCAATCATAAATTGGTAGCAGTTGAGTTCAGAAAGATGGATGGCTTCTGCAGCAAAGTGGAAAGGATGGAGAGACTCTGAATGTGCTTCATCTCTTTCTTTTTCCTCTGGTACTTACATGCACATTCACACATCATCCATACACACGCGCATCCTCGCTCACGGGGCTGGACACTCAAGCATGAAATGAACATGAGCAGCGTGAACTTTAACTGGCATTTTCACACTGCACCAGGATTTATACATATCTGAATGAGCTCCTGACGATAACGGATAGCCCGACGCATAGCTGGGGAGCACAGTGAAACGAGTTAACGCAGCCCATCCACCAATCACAACACAGCCCATCACAATCCATCTACTCTTCCACAAACACAAAGGCATCATACAGAGATGCATGCATCCCATCACCCAGACACATATATAGAAATATGACGTGAAAGCACAGCAGCTGCAAACCCCAAGGCACACTTTGCTACTGTTTGTCACTCAGCCGCTCCTCTGGGAATAAATAGTCCAGTTCTAAATAAACAATACGTTGCAATCAGTAGTACCAAACAAAAGTGTAACCCCCTTGGACTAAGGTTAACTAAGCTTACAAGCTGATTGTGTTTAAAAACTAAGGAAACGAGTTGTAAAAGCTGCTTATATCAATAATTTCAAAATAATAATAATGTCTGAAATGTATAAAATGTATGTATTAATTATTTTGTATTTATTTTCAGCTCATTGTTTTGATTTTAAGGCCTGTGACTTCACTATTTTCATTCATTCTCACTGCTCTCATTGTAGCTTCCAGCAGCCTACAGAAAAGAGTCCTAAAACCCACTGTATGCTCCCTGCAATAAGAAGGGTGCAGGGTGGATTTACAAGTGTCAAGTAGACATAAAAATGGCTACAGATGAATGTTAATATTGCTCCATATGTGCTCAGTGTATAAATATGTTTGATAATGTGCCTCACCATATCAACTTTATGTACTGTAGTGCTAATGTGTTTACAGTCTGTTGCTCTGCCCCCATATGACCAAAGAATTAAACTAGGTTTAAAGGATTTGCTTGACATTTAAAGCTTTTGTTTTCTAGTGCATAACAGTGAACCACATTGTACTGATTATAATCTTTGCTTAATTTCCACTATTGTAATTTTTATTTTACCAGAAGTCCCATTGAGATCAAGATCTCTTTTTTTCAAGGGAATGCTAAATGCTCTTATCTAGTTAAGGGATGGCTCTATTAATGGGAGTTGGTTCACTTTAGATTTTTCTGCAAGTTATTCCATGACCAAGGTGCATAGTAGGAAAATGCAGTTTTCCCAAGATCTGTCAAAATTCCAGTCGCACTGAAAAGCAACCACCTGGAAGAACGCAGCTGGTAATTGGTAATTAATAGCAATGTCAGAAAATCTGTCTTATTAACATTGTAAAATTTGTTTCAGCCATATCAACCAGTCCCATACTCATAATTAATGTACCTTCAAACTGGTGTGAAATACTGTACATAGTCAGTCATCTTTCAGTTTATTTCACTTTGTGTTAAAAAAAAACAATTCCTGCAAAAAAACCAAACTCTTTAAATGCATTGCTCCTGGCACTTTGACAGGCATTGCTTATTCCCTGTAAACATTTGTCACAGATTTTATAAACCTGCCTCTCTAACATCTAGGCCATGCTCAATGCACTCTCCGAGGGTAAATATTGCCAAAGAGTCCAAACACCGGCAGTCTTCTGAACTGACAGGTGAGAAGTTGAAGCTCCATTTACATCTGCCAAAGAGGTAAACAAACTAGGTGATGTCAAGTCCAACTCAGGCACCGCGCTCCTCGTATCCGCCTTTTGCTGTGAGCAAAGGAACCACACCCAAACAGTCCAGAGTTTGCTGTCTGCATATCCATCTTGGCAAGGATACACAGCACTGGCATTCTCTTTCAGCACATTGCTATAAAGCCTGGCGATTTGTCTGCTACCACAAGGCCTGCTGTCAAATGAGTGTGGTTTATGGAGCCAGCAGGAGATGGGTCTCCAACTCAGTGCTCCTCAGTGTCTGTATAACATCTTGAAAATTTATCTCAACTATGTTTTTCCAATACTCTGAATCAGATTCAATAATAGACTGCAGCCTGCAGTCTGCATCTGTTACATCTCACTTCACCGTGACATATAGAACCAAGCAGGAGCCTCGAGATAGCATTAAACAAATATATGCACATATATTCACAGTCACACATTCACACAGGTGTTTCGCCCTAAATTAACAAGTCAAACTGATTAATTCCCACAGGCTACACTTCTTTGCATTTGTGTTCTTTGCGCACTGACATTTTTGCCTTTGTTGCTCGGTTCTCATGCTCTGCAGACCCTGTCAGCTTTGACTGCAGATCCATTGTTTCATTTCAGTCTGGCTCATTGTAACATGATCCTTCACCAAACAGCAGCAAACCCATTCAGACAAAGACTAATAAGCTTGGTGACCATTCTTCAAATACACTAACAATGAGGAACAACTAAAGAATATATATGTGATGTCAGAATCAGCACTTTACCAGCTATCTATAATCAACCAAAATCAGATCTGGGTTTTTATTGCCTGACTGAGTCATGTCTAAATTACAATACAGGATGATTATGCTAGCAAGCTTTAAGTGTGTGTAAACATAAAGGAACAGCCCATAAAACCACACCCATGGTTATTTTCACACTTCAGTTATAAACAGATGAAAACCAGATACAATTTGTAAATCACAGTAGTGGGTTTTAGAGATGTGGGTAGGCAAATTTTTGTTTACCTTTGGACAGAGTCAGGATATAACTGTTTTCCCCCGGCTTCCAATGTTTATGCTAAGTTAAACTAATGGTTTCCTTGCTGTAGCTTCATAGTTAAGGGACAGAAGTAAAAGTGGCATTCAACTTCTCATCTGGTAAACAAAGCAAAAAGGAGGATTTTACAAAATATCAAACTGTTTCTATAGCAGGGTAGTTTTGATAAATATAAAAAAAAAATACATATTTTCATACAAAAGATTTCATTCCACATTTTGGTACAATTTCCTTGTCAAGAATACAACTCGTTCTAAATGCAACAGGCCACTTCAGGCCAAGATTTACAGAGACTTTAGGAAAACTAAGATGCTCTGCCAAGCGTGAAGCTTCATGATCTGGTGGATGGCGGGTTTCAAAGTGAAGCTGGTCTCATAAGTCACAGTTTCATTGAATGCCTTTACTGAATAACTGTTATTAAAGATAATAGGATGACTTTAAGTATTTTACTTGTTTAAATGAGAAAGACACTGCAACCTTTAGAATAATGGACAGTGGCAGGGTAAATTCCCAGTTCTAAGTAGCTCTAAATAGCTCTGCTCACCTTGCCAGGTAACTGAGGAACATCTGGACAGCTCTCTGTAGACATCAGATTGGCATGCATCCACACCAGAAAGAGCCAGATGGCCACAAGGAGATATATTCAGATAAACTCTGCGCACACAGGTATGTGTGCTCAAGCATGGGTTCACCTGTGTGCACGTTCCTATATGTGTTGTGTGTTAGTGGGCATCTTCTGAGGAGTCTCAGTCAGCTCCTGTTTTATCTTGCCTGCTGTGGATTTGCTCCTCTCGGCAGCCAGGAGCATAGCGTAGACATAAGGAATGGCAGTTATTCCAGGTGCAGAATTCCTCAATCTCCCCCAGATTCCTTAACTCTCCTTCTGATGAAAGGCAATGAGCTTCAGCCTCATTGCAGCTCAGTTACCTTCCAGACCCATCAGCCTATGGATTTGAGCACCCTGAACTCCTTTCCTACACTACGCCTCACAGCTATTTACTCTTGTAACTGTAATACAAAGTAAAGGATTTGGCAGCAACAATTGGGGTCAGTTCACCTTCAGCTCACCAAATTAAAGTAGCAGACAAAGTCAAGATGTGGCCTTCGTTTCATATTTGCCTGAAGCATTGAAAAACAAGGCTTCTGGCCAGTGACAGTGCTTTGGAAAGCAGGACTAGCTGTGAAAATCTGGAAGTGAATGAGAAACTCTTTATGCTCCATTAAGTGTCCACTATCTGCATTTAATGGCCAGTTCACAGGTGGATATAAAGACTGGAAAAAAACAAAGAAATTAAGGAAAAATGTTCCAAAAAAAATAACTGTGCCACTGTGCCGACTACAGTAAACAAGGTTGGAAAATGAAAATTCTCAATACTAGTGCTAAGATGACACATGAGTTTCTTTGTGATATGTTACTTTGAGAAATATGAACATGTTTTTATATTAAGCCATTTAAGCCCAGTAAACAAAAAACCTTAAATTTTTGACAAAATTGTGATTAAAATTAGGAACTTTCTAATAAAATTAAGAAAATATGAATTTAACAGATCATTCAATGCCAGTTTTCAGTATCTGATAGTTTCCAGTACCTGCTTGGTGGACACATTTTAGCGTGTACTAGGAAAGTGTTTACAGTCTGTACCCACCCTTACAATATGTATAAAAGACATAAACATAATGAAAGCAAACACAAAACAGATTTGTCATAAGGAGAAGTGGCTGAGTAAAAGAATCTCTGGAGACGAGGTAAGGTGGCAGTGAGCAGCTGTATGCCGCTGAGGCTCATAGATACAGTACAGCATGGTAGTGCCATGACTGATGTCTGTGGTCTCTGCACCACTTGACACCAGATTATTGCTCTGTGGTTTAATACAGCCACGTGCCATAAAGCAGAAGTCACACTGCATGCAGGGATGAAACAAGAGGACAGCTCAGTGCAGGGTCTCCTCTATTCTGCCGTCTCGTCTTTCTTCCCCTCCCAGGCTCTCCGGAGTGCGTGTGCTGCTGAGCAGGCACAGGAGGCCTGCAACACGCATCCACACATCACAGGGAGCCTCGGGGGCTCAGGTGCTTAGAGGTGAATAGAATAATATGGTCACGCTCTGTTTTAACTCTACGTTAGCTCAGGTTTCACAACCAGAGGGGTTTTTCACACAGACTTTTTTTTTTCCTCATTCTTCATTCCATCGGTCTGCCAGCCACTCTGTCCTCTCATCTACCCTCCTGAATATGAGTCTGGCAGTGTACATCTGTTTCTGCCCAGGTCTGTTCCCTGAAAGAGGGCAGAAATCTTAGAGGTCAGTCAACAAAGGAGAGGTGCTACACTCCCTGACTTGCCGAAGAAACAGATAGATCTGCAGTCATTCACCTTTCCTGCCTTCCCTGAACCATTTCTCTTACACTGACATGTAAGCACACTCATCTATGCACAGTACTTCTATCTACAAAGCAACGTTCCTGCTGGCCCCTTGGCCTTGGGAACTAAACACAGTTCTTCTTTGACCATAAGTAGGCAAGGACACAATTAGCATACAGTTAATACAAGAGATTCATGCAGAAACAAAGAAGTAGCTGTGTAGAAATTGTGCTTATTCCACACAAAGCAAAGTCATACAAACATAGAATCATACAATGTCACTGACTTTTCGGCCTGTAAACATTAGTTGAGTGACATGGGGTTGATTAATTTCCTTTCCCCAGCACTTCAGGAAACAAAACCTGTTTTGAAACACTTACATGCATTCACTAACAACTCTGCACTTTGAGGGTCAAATGAGAAACAAAAGCAGAAACAAATCAAACATGAATCCAAATGAATCTTTTGTGTGAATTATTGTTCCCATAATTTATGAATTCAACCTGTAAAAACTGGCATAAATCCTCTTGGTACAAATTAATTCCTGCAGCCACATTCACAGTCACACTCGCGCACACCATCCATTACAGACTTGGACACCTTGTGCATAAATCAGCAGCACACAGTATTTGTGATTAGCTAGTAGTTTGCTCACTTTCTAGTCAAGAAAGCCAGTAAGCTTATTGCCAAAAACAGTTTTGTACACTCCCAACTTGTTCTTCAGGGTTCTTTAAACGTACCCTTCCTTGCTTATTTCATCAATGTATTCCAGTCTTTTTGACTCCTGTTCTCCCTGACTGTCAACTCTCTCATGGTTCAGTAAGCACAATTAGGGTTAGCTTAAAAAAAAAACAGATATCAGGTGACAGGGCTTCTGTAACTAGGGGGCTTGAGCTACTCCAGCCTGGCCACAGATAAAGAATTGTAACTCCCGGCTACTGGACCTACACAAACAAAATCACCTAATGTCACTGAAAGTCTTTTAACTTTTTCATGAGATGGCCGATGGCACAGACACACAAAAACCCTTCACTCTGATTTCATCTCATCAGTTCACACATGACTAAAATATTAAGTACGCCTGTAGACTGACAAAAAAAGAGTGAGAGTTAACATTTCTGAGCTGCATCACCCTAATGACAGAGCCTCTGACTACAGTAAGGAGCTACCTGGTTACTTTGAAGCTGAGATTTAAACGATTGTCTTTCTTTATAGCAACCCTCACCTAGCCGCTGTGTCCAGCCACAGTAAGCACACTCTACAGTGACTCAGTCCAGACTGGCTGCTACTCACTAGTGAAGTCATTCTTTGCTGTGGGTTTTAATTATGCAAATTAAGTAGGTGAATTCCCTTGATTAGATCAAGTCTGGAGGTTGTCTTTGCTGGTTCAGACTGTACTTTTAGCAAAGGACATTTTCCCAGGGTGTTTTAAATCATCTGCTGCCTGAATAACATAAAACCTAAGGATGTTAGCTCAAGGACATAATTTCAGTTAAGTTAATTAGAGGTTAAGCTCTTTAACAGAATGTCATAAAATATTTATAATTAGAAAATCACTGTAAATTATATGTCTAAAGAGCAATATACAATAGTAGTTTTATATGCAGTTTAAATGCTTTATAAAGTTGCCAAAGTGACCCAGTGCTTTCTGTGCAAAAATTTCATTGCATTGCTATGATTCTGCATTTACACCACTTGACTCCGTACCACAGTGTGGAGGGAAAAGGCCTTTATTTCCCTGCATTTCTTGTGGGACATTCTATAAGCAGGTTCCTTTTAACCCAAACAGGAAAACACAAAAGCTGTCTGCATGGCCTCAGTGTGTGTGAACAGTGAACTTTCCCTCTAGTACCCTGTATGAAAGCACATTCACTCTACCCTAACACTCTTCCTTGAATTTTTATCTACTCTCCACTACTACTACTACATTCTAACAATAAGTCCACAGGCCGGCTGAGGGGGGAGAGGGATGTCTGCGGGCGGAGCCGGCTTCCTCTTCACAAAAAATGCAAAGGCGGGTGGATGGGGAGGGAGGGGATGTGTGACCGCCGGTAAACACACTCTGCTTTTTTCCCATGACAACCACAGAAGCAACACTAGCCAGAACCTAGCAGGTACTGTAGAGTGATAAGCAGGCCACCTGAGTCATCTGTTGACCTTATTCCCCCCATGGAGGAAGCAATTTGGAAGCAATCATCCATAACTGCATTCATCCTGTGATGCCCAACAGGTGAGCAGCTCAAACTCACAAAGACAATGGGTTTATTATACGTCACCTGGAGATACCATGCCATAACCTTGGTACAATAAAAGCACCCTGCCTTCACTGTTTGTCACCCTGGAATGAAGGGCCAATTTAGCCATCAACAAGTGCACATTAAGGGGGAAAAGGGGGGCAGCCCCTCTTTTTCTACAACACAGAGCACCTGGTGATAGCCGTAAAGTACTGCTGGAGGGTCCCACGCTAAGAACGGGAGGTTAGTTCAAATGGCAGCTATGGATAAGCTTAACGTGTTTATGGTGTGGATTCACCTGATACATGAACATAGAACTGATATCCTCAGAACAAATGTTAGACCACACATAGGCTACAGATGTCTCAAACTGAGAACACAGGTGCTTCAGAAATGCCCCCTTGTCCCCTGTATACCTGTTCCCATTTGAACATCAGGTGCTGTGGGATTTGGGGTGAACCTTAAAGAGCTGTAATCCAATCTGACTTTGAGACTCTCTCGCTAAAATGGGACGACAAAGGGGAACCGACCGGAGGGCAAACCCAGCCCACCACAACAACAGCAGTCTAGGGGCCTATATTTAACAGTGTTGGGAATAGTGGGAGCAGCCATACAGGAACACTTTCAATGCACAGCAAAGGTCGACTGGGACTTAACTTCCTCAGCGTGATCAGCTCGTTCATTTCGAACCCCTCAACCCCCCCACACCCAACAGCAAAATAAAGAGATAAGCATTGTTTAGCCAAACAATGGGCTACTTTCAAAGCCTTAAAAGCTCTCGTTTTCACATGCAAGGCCAGCATTTGAAGTCAAGTATAGCCAATAAACAACTTTACACTTTACAAGCTGATGGTGGGAGCCTTCATGAAAGAATTAGAAACTATCAAGTGGATCTAAAGTCATTGTCTATAGAAATCAGCAGGTGCAGGTGGGCAAGACACAATAGACACAAGCAGATCTACAGAACAGTTACAGTAGCCCAGACAGAGGCTGCAGCCAAAGCTGACTCCAGAGCTGTTTTACTCTGTACTTACAATATACAGTGACTGACTTGCTCACTCAGACCTTTTCTAATTTAATTTGACTATTTCTAAGAGCAAATATCTCAAATATTTCAAACTTTAGACGAAACTTTTCATTTAAAAACTTATTTCACCAACCTTTAATGAATTTTTGTCAGCCAGGGCTAGCGCCTGCTTCTTCAGCTCTGCCACTTTCTTCTGACATTGCTGGCAAAAGCCTCCTTTCTCCTCCGACTCGGAGATGGAAACCGACCCGGCGCCCTCAGGAGCAGGCCGGCTGCTGCACCGCGCGTCCTCCGCAGAGTGAAGTCTTTTCCTGGGGGCTACCGGAGACTCTGCACTCGGACATCCCTCCACCTTGAGGATAAGGAAGAGGTTTCATTAACTTATTGTTTGCTATAAAAACAGCAGGACAGACTTCAAGCGCATACAAGTGTCAGGGATCAACTGTTTGTTTGTGCCTTAACCTGTTTGAATACAGAGCACCTGTCCTAGTGCGCATCAGAGACGCAACTTGTGCGACTATTTACGTTACGTGAGACCATACAATCGCCACTATTAGAAGCAAAAACACCTTTTCACACTTAGCTATGTGCACTGAGACACTTACAGTGAACATGCGGTTGCCGGAGTCCCTGCCATCAGGAGCTGAACTAACCCAAAATGAGCTCATTCTCCCCTAGATCAAGACTACACCAGGAGAACGTCTTCGTGAAACGCCGAACTTAAAGGTTATGCCGCTGAAAAGTGCCATAGGCAGGACTGAAGACCTGACTGAAGGTTGCCGGTTATCTGCCAGGTTGTACTGGGTAAGGTCGCTGCTGCTCATCCAAGGCAACTGGTGTGTGTCCCACAAGTTTACAACAAGCGGAGGAGTTAGGTGCAGGAGGCGGTATTACTCCTGAAGTGGGAGGGCTGAAGAAAACTTTCCTGCACAGGGGTGTGGGGGGGTCTACATGAAGGTCTATAGGTTTTATTATGCCACGGATCTGTGGTTTTAGAAGTAAACGGTGATACAGGCCAGTAGTCTACTCATTTACACCCATAAAAACCCTCCCACAGAGACTATTTTCTCTTAAGTTGGCTACCTGTGAAAATCACCGTGTCCCCACTGAGAGAAGTGTAATAATGCTCCAGTCTATCAAATGGGAATATTCTACATGGTTGTGCATCATTTTATGCACTTTTTTTTTGTAACCTGTAACTGCTTTCAGGGCACATCAGAAACTGTCGCCTCTCAGGCGCTAGACTCTTCCTGCGCGCGCGTGTGTGCGTGTGTGTGTATGGTTAGTGTTACTCTGGCGCCATCCTCTGGCGCAAATTCGGAGCAGCATCTCTCAGATAGGAAGGGTGGGAGTACTGGGGAGAAAAATTTCTTTGGAAAACTGAATATTTCATGCGGGTAATGTAAACGACACGAGCTTCTGTCCTCGCCATCTGAAACTGCTCTCCTCGTATGTGCCTTCACACGCCCTAGCTGGACGTGCAGTCTTTTGTCCCCTGGCTCTACAACTAGTTGCAAATTAAACACGGTTTGCCACCATAACTTGGAATATACGATCAAATGTCGGGGTTTTATGGTTGTTTAATGCTGTTTTCATGCTGGGCTGCAACATATTTGAATTAACAGAAGGAATCTCTCAAACCAATGGTTCGAGAGCAACAATTTAAGAGAAAAAGTTTAGATACTTTTATTTACTGCAAAATGTTGTATAAGCGTTAAATATGACAAACTAATGAGTGAAACCCAACGAGGAAGTTTTAGATCAAAAGAAGAGGCTGAGGATGCTGCATAGTGTTGTTCAAGGTCCTGAATCCCGGACAGGAGTCGTCAAACGTGCAGCATTTGTATCAGTTGTCTCGTCTTTTTCCCCCACAGGAGATCATTAACAAGTTTTTTTCCCCAGTCATCCTTTCTGCATATGCTTACCTTTGTTTTTCTCTTCAGCAGGTGACTCGTAAATCCAAATATGATGTCGGAGTCAACGAAGATTGTCCCCAGGTCTATGACGCTAGGGTTGGGCTTCCCAGCTCCGGGAGATCCCGATGAGTTTGATAAAGCCATGTGGGCTGCAAGTGTAGCCTAGAAACTATTCCACTCCTCGGGAAACCTATTAGAGCTGTGTATCCATCTAATTCATATCTCTCATACCCTCCAAAAAGATCCACGAGGTTTAATCCGGACATCCAGTGACTCACGGTGAGCGCTCGCACGTGTGCGTAAAATAACCCCCTAGATTTCCAATAGTCCTACAAGACAAGACAGCAATACAATCCATCCGGCATGCAAAAGGTTTCCATCCAGTGCAATACTTTTTCACTGGATGGAGCCTATCCAGAGGCACGTCATGCCTGATCTCTGAGCGCTGCTGCAGGTCTGAGAGCGACGGAGCACCTTGTGCATCTGGTGCTCCTCTGTTCAACAGCATCTCTCTCTCTCTCTCTCTCTCGCTCTCTCTCTCTCTCTCACTCACTCACTCACTCAACCCCCTTGCTAGGCAGTGATTACCTGGTCTCCTACCGATTTGCTGTTGCATTGTTGTCAGACCTCAGATGTAAAAATGTACAACACAGTGACAAGCCTGGTGAAAACAAATTCGCTGTAATATTCCTATTGCATTCATGTAGTGACCTACAGTGTACCTGTGCACCCAGCAATGACCTCATCACAGTTTACTGTATGGTATTGTTTTCTCCTATATGCATGAAGTGTTTGATATGGTGCTGCTGTAAAATCCTATCACTTTTAGCATATTTTGCATAAGGGAGTATCAACTGTGGGACACTTATTTACTTTCCTTAAGATGACTAAGTTCATCTCCAGGGATATGCTTTTTCAAAATAATTAAAAGTGATTAGATTTTGGTTGAGTTAGCATATAATAAAATACTTTATTACAGTCTGTATCAAAATCCAATAAATGAAAATATACTTTGAAATAATCAGACACTGAATAAAATGAGTGTGACCTCGAAGCTACCTGATAATTAAAGATGTTTGTAGTGCTGCTAAATAATGCAACCACTGCCTAAAATTCAGTAAAATCTCATGATTGCAAATCAATATTCAGTGAATATATATTTCCAACAGGCTGAGGCCATAAATTGAATGGCTGAGGCTAGTATAGTTGCGTGTGGTTCAGGGGAGCCATTAGATCGATGTCATTTGGCTGACTGAGCAGTACTAAAGCAAAATGTGAGCACTTCATATATGGTTTAGTGGCAAAACTCAATCAAAAGCAGAATCCACATAGCACTTTGTCAGCTCAGCTTCAATTTATGATTTTGGAGCAGTTTCTACTGCAGCTGAATAGCAGAGGGATAGACTGTGGTGATGATGTCATCCACAGACTGTGAACAGTGGGACAGTGTGACAGCACCCGTTGTGATTTTTACTGAGAATTGGGCATGTTTGCTAATTCTCTGTTGGAAACCATATTCAAATAAGTCTAACAAAAACAGTGTAAATTAGCCTCCATTTCAGTGTTTTCTGATTAAAGGGATATTCCTGTAACTTACTATTGCACTCAAGTTGGAGGACCTTAAGAAAAGGTCCAAATCTAAAGAGAAACTGGGATGTTTTGACTTATAGTCCCCGTAGGTCAAGCCACAAAACACTGGATGCTACATTTCCCATAATGTAACATCAGAGCTTCCCTGCAGATATAGAATCTTTAGGGTTATTTTACCTATATGAGGCTGCCTTTAAAGGCACAGAAACATTATACAACCCTTTTCACAGGCTGACTACTTATGACTGCAAGCTGATCTTCATGTGTAAAATCGGCGGAGTATAAACAGCTACGGGGAAATTATAGCCTATGTAAGGCTGAGTTTCCCTTTAACTCTATGAAATGTCCTGCTTTAGTCCACTAGTTTAGTCCAGATGGCTGTCATAAAACTTTTATTTGAACTTTAATAGGACCGAGTGTAATATAACGGATGGTGTTTCTCTACTTTGAAGGCGCAGCTCGACAGAAAGAAAAGTTTGGTAGCCCTCCCGGGCAGGTTTGTGTTTTTCAGCAGGTTAGTGATGATGAAAATCACGATTTATACAGTCACACGACAGTGTTTTGGCAGCCGAGCAGAGGGGGGTAAACAATAAATATTCTAGGATTAATACAATACTTTTAATCCCACAAACAGCTCGCAAACCACGCAACTCATCAGACGCGCACGGTTTTTGTGATAGGGTGCATAATTACAGTCCGTAGTAAAGGTGATTTACCACGTCCATCATCCAGCTCTTCCCCACTGCGGATCTCTGGGTTGCTCCTTCCCTGGCCGCTGATGAAATTCCGAGAACGGGATCCCCTGGGACCGCATGTGCTGCTACATCTGCTGCCCTTGCGCACGTACAGGGAAATCGCTCTGGGCATCTCATTAATGCCTCTCCTATGTCTTAGCCGCTGCCCGTGAGACCTCTGCAGCTTCTCCCGTTGCACAGGCAGGGTTTGTGAGAAACGTTTAGTAAATATTGACAGTTCTTGGCGCATGGAGGAGATGAAAGGGGAAAGGGAGAATGGGGCCTGTCTGGAGAGGGGGTTACAGTCGTTGCATGGCTTTCATGAATGATTGATGCAATCTAAAGTAGCCTATTCCTTGGGAAAATCTTGTGTGTGTGTGTGTCAAACTGTGTGTCGCGTTTCCCATTAAACCAGCCTTGACAATAAAGGATGTGAATATAAACCTGTGTATTAATATAATTAAGGCATTCACATTAGACCTGATTTGAACTAACAAGTGGTTTAACCAATGTGATATCTGGACAGCGACTCACCATCCACCATCCCACAAAGATTCAACAGAGACAAATAATTCTTTATTGACTTGTTTTAATCAGTACCTCTGAATAGTAGCAACAGTAAAGCGGTGGAAAAACGACGACTGTTACCGCAGCAGCAGAGCTATTAAACATTTGTATGTGTGCCAGCAGAATGAAATTACTGAAGCCTGGTGATTTTTACAGCCCCCCACAGCTCGGCTACTGACTGCAATTGTCATTGTAACACAAGGGGGCACAATGAGAGAAGACAGAGAGAGGCAGCACGGAAGCAGGAATCAGAAGGGAATCACACAGTTGTTCCAAACCCATTAAAGGTCGATCCTTATGCGATGCTTGTCCTTTTAGTGATCCGTTCAAAGGCAGAGTTTTCAAAAGCTGGCAGCATTTGTCTGACTGGTCAAGTGGTCCTAAACATTTCACAATTTTGTCAAAGAACTGTTGAACTGTTAAGAACCACTTAATCAGCGAGACTAGGCACTTCTTCTAGGCAAAGTCCGTCCTTTAAACTGTTGATTCCACTAGTGGATGAAAAACAGTGACTAGAATTAGCTTCTGAGATTATCAAAGGCACAAGTAGAGGAATCGCTCCAACAGATTTCAGACTCTACTTGCTGCAGAATAAATCCACAAAACGAGCAGAGGCTTCAGTCATAATGACAGGCTGTGTGTCCGAGTGCTTACCTGGAGAAGACAACTTCTTCCCTTTCGCCGGTGTTTTCTTTGGTGCCATCCCTGCCCAGAATGAGAGACTGCAGAGCTGCGCTCTTTATATAGCGTTCTGGGGTTAGGTTCATACAAGCCTCTCATTCAGGTAGGAATGAGGCCCATGCTGGTCCAACCGGACGAGCGGGGTTCCACCAGGAGCAAGGAGCACAAAGGGACAGCCGCCCTCAAGACCGAGGTAGCAAATACCAGCCACTGCAAGGCGGAGAAGTCACATGGACACAAAGAATTTGGTTTTGTCTTCCAGGTTTGACTGATTTCTGGCTAAATGATCTCAGTCAAGCAACATGAGCATATACAGGGGTGCTACTGCTAAACAAGTCTGGGTTTCATATAGTATTTCTCCTAAAGGCCTATTGTAGTCACAGCCACAGAGGAACTCCATACTAACTGAAATAATCAACATTTGGGTTGATGTGCTCCAATTCATACAGAAAACAGTGTCAAATTGGAAACTGGTCAGGAATCTTTAAATATGAACTGTTTAGATGCTAGGTTCAGGCTTTGGTGCAGCAGGAACAATCACAGGAGACTGTGCTTTAAAATAAGAGATTTATTTTTTGCTTTTTCCACACACACACACACACCCTTATTTGTTTTTGAATACAACATTGCCCCAATATCAGCACCAGAAACAGGATTGTTTTCAAGTACTTAATACGTATTTCCACTTTAAAGTCACAGTTTATCACAGAAGACCCCCTAACAGATGATAACAATAAAGTGTGAAACATTTTAACCAGGATTGGTGTCAAAATCTAATAATATAAAGGAAGGAAGAACAGCAACATTTAACACAACAAAGAAAAGAAAAATAAGTTTGTGATCACAAACACGCAACAATACAAAACATAGAAAATGGCGGTTTTAAGTCTATCTGGTTCACACAACAGTCTGAATGTCCTTTTCTATTTCAAAGTGAGAGATATGTGACTCTTCCAGCCTGATGATCAGGACAAGAAACAGGCCTGATGGGTCTGAAAAGGAACCACAGGTTTTTGCAATACCTGTTTCAACAGAGGGAAATCTCTACTACAGAGGCAGAAGTATAGTTTTCACCAAAGCGGTCGTGCTACAAGTTGGGTAACTTGTCATCAGCTCACATGATGCTTTGCAGCATCCCATTATAAAAATAAAAAACAAATCTCTTACTGCACCCTGTGCATCTAAATAGCATGCTTTTATTGCTATAGGAAAAGAAAACATTACTTTATAAAGTAATGTTATAGTCCTTTAACTCTTTTGGTATTAAAAATATATATATATAACCATTATCTTTCACTGTCTGTGCAGTAAGGGGAGGTTGCAGCACTGTCCGTGTTAAAACAGCTTAAGTGTAGTTCACCCTTAACTCCCTGACTGGACATCACAATAACCTTTGTTCATACATGAAAATAAAAGCATTTGATTAAAACATTCAGAGCGATATTGTTTCCTTATACACAGACTTCTGTGCAACAGTCAAACATGTACATACTGTACACATAGTCATGCTCTTTTTGGGCACTGTGCACCTAAAGCACTGGCTACACAATGTTGTGTTTCTCCATACATTTGGACAGAAATACTGTAAGAAATGACAGCTTTAAAGCATGTGCAAATACAAGCATCCTGCAGACGGTTTGGGAGGACATGGACACAAACGGGGGATGAATTCTGTTGGTCTAGGCGGCATCAGCTCACAGCTCGGATGGTGTGGCAGTGAACTGGATCACTCCACCGCCCTGCCGCAAACACAGAAACAGACATGAGAGGTGTTTCAGCACTCTTGACTAGCAGTGAACACGCATACACAAAAACCAAGCCTTAACGCTCACAAAGCCATTTGAAGGCATGAGGAACTGCCAAAATGTCATCGCAACAATGATATCAAACTAAAATGTGTGAACACAACCACATGCAAACATGTTCACAGGCCGATCATTCTAGAGTCAAGCAGGCTGCACAGGTTTAGCACTCACAACGTGACCATTTTGTCTGATATAGTTTTGAGGGAAAACAGGCGCGAGACATGCTGGGCATTCAAAAGGTAATGGCTGCTTCAGACAACTCACAATTACTGTCATTAAATAGCTGAGTTTGTTCATCCCACTGTCCAACACTCAAAAACATGCCACTTATAATGATAAAAGCAGTAAATTGTCACATCAGAGAAGATGGAACCAGTGAATGTTTGGCAAGATCTGACAAATTATTAAAAAAAGACTGAACAATTCACAGAATTGTTCCAGAACCAGCTTTAATGTGCTTTCATTGTCTTGTTTTGAGCTCACTTTATTACAGAAATGTATTTTTCTAACAATAACCTTTTTTTTTAAACCTGTCTGTTCTTTAGATCTTTAGAAATCTCTAAAAAAAGACAGGTTCACATTTTACACACACGTCAGTATACACCTTGAAAGCCGCCACCATCATTCTCTCCATGTGAAGAGACGGGGAACAAAATCCTAGATCTGTGTAAAATATTATTCTACAATATCAGCTGAAGCTAGTATGAAGTTTCAGCAGTCAGAGTTACTAATATTAAGAGACTGTCTTCCAAAGTTACATGTTACTAACAAAAACAGGTGATTCTATAACAAGAAGACAGTAACTCTGGAAGGTTTTAAGTGTGAGGACTGTGGATTTTGTCCCCATTCAACCATGGACTCTTTCACATGTCCACATGGGCTTGTCAGTATTGTGAGAAAAAAAAAAAAAGTGAACCTATCCTTTAATGTATTTTACTACACATTGTATAATGTGTTATGGCTCTGAGCCCGGGGGTATAACTACTTTGTACGAGGCATGCTGACATACACACATCCCACAGGATCAATAGGGATAAGGTGATGCAAAGAGAGGGGAGCCCAAACAGCCATGCTAGGAGGGGTTTCTCATGCTGAATATGAGAAATGTGCATAGCGGGAAACAATCACATTCACTAAATCTCATTTACCTCATCATCATCATCATCATCATCACATTCATTATACTCATTAAACCCATCACAAACTGCCTGAAATTAAAACAAGACAAAAGTAAATGAGAAGCAAATATAGACAGAATTACACTAATGTGAGTGTTACACTAGCAAATTCATTTAAAGCTGCAGTTGTTTGGCATGAAGGAAATAAAAATACAAAGCAAACTGAGGTTACCTTGGACTTATTGCTCTTGAGCTTGCCTAAAAATGCCAGTGTTTCCTTTTTTCCAACAGCCTGGGCCTGTGACAGGTGAAGAGCAAGAAAGAGTAAGAGGGTGGTTTACTTTATGACTTTAAGTGTTATCAAAGTGGATTATGTCTCCCCAGAACAGACCACTTGAATCGCTGTCTGTCCATCATAGCCTGGTGTGCTCAGATCTGCTCCGGCCAGGCCCCAGATTTCCAGGCCCTCAAGGTCACCGCTGGCTGCCAGGCTGACACACAGGAAACCACAGTTATTACAGCAAAGGCCTCCATTCTTCAAAAATCTGTATTTTTAACACAGACAGATTCTGGGTGAAAGACTGACTGTACAAAGAAACAGGGCCAGCACATCAAGGGAAGAAATCAATAACGTTGGGCTTCGTGATTCACGGATGATTGTTTTGGACTCATCGTGTCTTAATAGCGACACAAGTCATGCCTATCGTACCGTACAGAAGGCATGTTGCTGCAAATGTAAATTGGAACTGTCTCGACAAAATCTGTGGAGTGTCTCAGGGCACATAAATAACAGTGGCCAGCCAGTGTGTCATAAACTGTACTTGCCAACGTTAGAGATGCAGAACAGATTCAAAGCTATGCTGCTAGGGAGCATTCCTACAGTTTGTGCAACAGTGAGACAACTGGTTGTACCTGTGTCAGCTATGTAGGATGGGTAAATGGCCGAGCGACTGAGAGACGTGTTTGTGTGTGTCTCACCTGCACAGTTCTGTTCCCGCTTCCTCCAACTCCTCTCTGGAGAAGTGGGCGCCCGTCTTTCTCAGGAGCTTCACAACTTCCTTGTGTCTAAGATACAGGTCGTGCAATGAGGGGATGTAATTATTACTGTAAAAACTTAAATACTATTAGCATATCATTAGTGGAAAAAACAAAGCAGTAAATCTAGGAAATCCTATAAAAAGGTATAAATTGCACATAATGGTTTCACATGTAATTTAATGCCATTGATTCTAAACTTTTCAATTTTTGACTTTCAGTGACACAATCAGTGCAATAGTGGTTGTAGTTTGGCAAGTAAGAACACGTTCCTTATAACCCACAATGCACCACCCACACAGGACATTTGCAGCAGTGACACACTAGCAGTGACATTTGGAGCGGCAGGAATAAACAAGAAAACAAAACGCACAAAAATTGTTATTTATAAGTTGGAGCTGATACAATTAACACAACATATCAATTAGATGCTTAATTGTTAAGAGAGAGAATTATCAGTTGGTACACTTCCAGTTATTTCTATATGCTATGCTAGCACAAACTTGAGGCTTTTATTCAGAGGACAGAAGGTGAACTACACATGCAAAGTGTTACATTTGTCCACAAACAACCAATTCAACATAAATGAACAATACCATTTCAAATACTTGATAAACAAACAGGAACTGGGAGCCAATAATAAGTTCAACACAACTCAGTGGACTCACTAAGAAAAAGAATCTGTCTTGAACTTTGTCTTTATTTTTCTGTATTTAATACTAAACTCCATGGCTCTTTCCAGGAAACTTTTAAGAAATTATGAACTTGTAAAATAAGGCCTTAGCGAAAAGACTGACTTTCTGTAGAGAGATACAAAGCCAGTATCTTTCATCTGTGAAACTGGGAGCAGGCTGGTAGGACTGGTTCAGAGGACACACCCCACATTTATTCTGCAAGAATTCTTTCTCTCTGCCACTCCTTATATGGACAGCAGGCTATAGCACACTGAAATGTTGCCTTGATTCAAGGTGCGTCAGATATGTTGACATCTGGACAGCAACTCAAAACTCCAGTTGTATCACTTTGTGTCATTTCATTAAATACATTTATAGGAAGGGCACAGCAAGCCAACGTGTGTAGCATGCTATAGGAAGTGTAACAACAGGTGTTAGCACTCTAGTGCATCCCTCCAGCATCACAAAGAAAACAAGTCCACACTCGCAGCGCCAGCCGTTAGAATAAGTCAACAGCCATTTGGCACAACTTCGACACACAACGTTTTCACCCCGAGGCTCAACATAGCACTAAAATAGGCACAATAAGTCCCGACAGACATTTACAGAAATGTCAGTGATTTGGTAAAATCTACACTGTCAAATGACAATTAGCCTGACTGGTTTACAATTATTGCCTAGCCTCTAAACTCTGAGTTGCTCCCTTGGTTTCAACCCGCTTTGACAGCCGCTGCTCCTTTTACATCATTAAAGCAGAGCCAGACTCCCTACCTTGCACCAGCTCATTTAATGAAGTCCCCTGTATTGGAGCTATTAACATATTTGCAGGGAACAACTCAGATGACTGTGAGGAATTGGGGTAGAGAGTGTTTAATGTAGTGTGCGCAGCTTCATAAAAGGACATTATTACCTACAAAGATAAAACCAAACACATCAACCCTTATAGTTAAAATGATACGAGGTTTACCTGAAGCGGACAGCGTTGGACAGGGGTGTAGCCCCATAGCGATCTTTAGCATAGACTGTAGCTCCATGATTCAGTAGGTACTGCACCATTTTGAAGTGGCCCTCAGAGGCAGCGACATGTAGAGGTGTACGTCCATCATAGTCACCCAGACACAAGTTACTGCCCTGAGACAAAGAAGAGCGTGAAACCATCACTGTATTTCATCTGGCGACTAATGGAGAAGTCTGAGGAAAAAACTGCAGCTCTTCATAAGTCTGGCTTGAGGAACAACAGTGCTCAGTTGTTTAAGAAAATTTCTTGAAATAAAACTATAGATGTTTGTGACCTGTCTTTACGTCTTCATTAGGAACAAACGAGAATGTGTTGTGTGCTAAAATACTGAAGACGGACGTGTGGTTGGCCCCATAATAGACATTATGATTTCTATAATCTATGTGTGCCTGTAGAATCAAAGGCAACAACCACATAAACGAGAGATAGGTAGATGAGGTTTATTACAAACTGCAACCGTAGTGAACTGGGCACATTTCTCCCACAATATAAAATCACTGATCTTCATTAATTATCAAGCATTTACCTAAGTATATGGATACAAGGATAAAATTTAACATTTGTCCCATATGGCAATCTCATCAACAACTGCAAATCAGCCAACACACATACAGACATACATGTGACCGCTGGGACAACTCCTGGCTTGCCTTACCAGTCGGACCTCATGTTTTGTTTGGCTGCGCGCCTGTTTCCTACACCCCACTAATAACGGGATCAAGCAACCCTGGAAATTTGTTAGTGAACCATCTGTGTGACAGGCCTGCCTGGAAACGTTGACCCTACAAACCAAACATGATCAAGATAAGACAGGTCAACTCTGAGGACAACATGGAAAAGCTTGTGGGACATTTCCCTGCGCAATACTGTCTCTGGAACAAACAATAACAATCCCATGGTGTGTGCATGAAAAGGTTACTTATATTCTTGACAGACAATAAAAAATAAATAAAAAAAACAACTGGTGATGACTATCAATTTGTAGTGTGTGGTAGAGATTGTATCGTCACTTACCATTTCTTTTAAAGCTTCTAAAGATTCTATGTCTCCAATCTTAGCAGCAGCACAAGCCAGTGGGGGAGTCAGAGCATCACGGATGGCTTCCAGCTCCTGTAAACACCACAGACTTCAGTTATACTAATACTACAACATGTTTGTGTTGAGTGGTTACATCCCATTTCCCTTATGTGAGCACTTCTCCCTACTCCATCCTCACTTGACCCAGAGGTCGTTCCACTCCGCCATCTTGAAGGATGTCCCAAAGCTCTTATTCCTGCTCTTAGGAGCAAGGAGGCTACCTGGAGGAGTCATGACAGAGGATACACGAGACCCTCCTTCACAGAAGTCTTTTATAGTCCGACACGCCCCTTTATTGGGTGCCCACTGGTGAATGGATGTTTCAAATGAAGGATCGGGGGGAAAAAAAGAGCATCATGTTTTTCCTTGATTCTTCCTTGCATCTTTTCCTCACATCTTATGCGGGCGGGACTAAGACACAAGGGAAAGATGCAAGTAAGGGAAACATGGATGCAATTAAGAAAACTGGGATTTACCCAGGGTGCCCTCACCTCTTTGCAGCTGATGCTCAGAGATTTGGCGATAACCTGGATGAAACGACTGTCGCTCAGACACAGCTTGGCTCCTGCTATGTCAGCACTCATCTCACCTCGCAGATTCTGACCCATCATCTGAGTTAGGGTGACAGACAAACACAGCTTTGCTTCACTTGTCCTCTAAAAACATAGTTACAAAGAAGAAAGCATGCAAAGTGATGTCATGTACGAATGTAGATGCTGACCTTTTTCTTGCCATTTAGATTGAGCTCCTTCTTGGCCAACACGTAGGACAGCTTTGACAGGGCAGCCTCTGGAGTCATGTCACAACCAGATATCAGCCCTGCATCCATCAATACCTGAGAAATCATAAGAACATGTGATATGACTGGCTGTTTGCTTTGTTCTTAACTGAGCAGTCCCTCCATATTTGATTTAAAAAAATGCCATGAACTACTTTGCCAGTGGCGTAAGATGCACACACGGTCCCCCTCAGACACTGGGTGGAGTTTACAATGATGACGCCAGAGTCAGTGGCCTTCTTCAGCTCCTCAATCAGATCAGGACGATTATTTGGGGCATTGCCACTGCCGTAAGTCTCCAGAACCACACCCTCCATGGGCGGCTGTAGGAAGGCCCTCACCTGGACATAGACACAAACACAAGTTAAGTTTATAAACACTCTCAAATTATGGCAAATTCTACCGGCTACTCAACTGTGTAGACTTAAATTGAGGAAATTAGTATCCCATATTATTTTTCCTGCAGCCCCTTTCACTCTGATGCATGCGACATTCCACTATCCTAAAACCCCATCTGGTGCCATCTATGCAACCAGTATCTCAATCACTGGTTGGCTGGCACCAGGAGGCCTTATACCACATCATTAGCCAGGGCATATGACTAGAATGGCAGATGACTGAGATGGCAGGAACGAGAGCAATTAATCTGAAGGGGTTAGCAAGCATAAAGGTACTTGGCACAGCCAAAGCAGTTAACCATAAAATAAGAGAAGAAGGTGACATTAAAAGTGCCAAGTTCAGTCACTATTTTTTGATGCGATAAGCAGTTTGACAAGAAATGTTTGACGCAGATTTCCAGTGAAGCTCTTACACAGCAGAGACGGTAGGCACACGGGAGCCTGGTGCCTCATCAAAGTGCTGCCTCATAAAGGCAGTTAAAGGCTGAAAGGAAGTCTTAATAGCCGAGATGGGCAGTGGGAGCAGATTGAGACAGTAAAGTCACTCTCCCAGCAGCCTCTGCAAGGGGAGGTGCAGCTGAACGGTACAGTATCTATACCAATCCTCCCTCTTTCCAGTATGATTGGTCATGGACCATAACTCGTTCTCATCTTTCTCTGGGCTGAGCTTTGACGGCAGTTTACATGACCGGGAAAGTCACGGAAGACGGGTAATGGCACGTTTACATTAAAGTTAGCTATATTTTATTGCAGTTAGACAAAACAACAGTTTTGAGCAGTCTGCTACCTTTGAAAAACATATTTTTAATGACATTTTAATGCTCTGAGAATGAAAACTAGGTCATTACAACATTCCTGGCTAAAAGATTTGCCCCATGTTGGTTACGTTTTTAATGCATTCCTTTCATCATTTGACGTTGAATTTTGTGATTACCCATAAAAGGTGGGATGACATCAGGGATCAGAGATGTATGTTTATACAGTGTTGTAGTCAATTCCTTAAACCTCATGTCCCCATGTTCGGTTCAAGTCCGAGTCACTAAAGAATAATCCAAGTCAAGTCTAAGTTGAACCCCAATTACATGAGTAAGAGTCATCAAGATCTACATTAAATACAATTGACACAGCTCTCACCATTTTATATTCCAAGCTTTCTAACAGTGTATTGCATCACTATATTGCTCAGCAATTTGATATATACAATCATTTACAGAAAGGCAGGGTGTACACTTCAATGGAAGTGTGCTGGGATAAGCAGGGTGTGGGTGAACAAATACAATATCTTATAACAAATTATTATGGTCTATCACTAAGGTCAGAGCCCTTGTCTCCAACTTCCAAGTCCAAATGCAGTCAGTGGTCGTTTCTGAGTCCAAGTCTGAGTCATCAGTGCTCAAGTTCAGTCACACATCCTGAAAATACGGACTTAAGTCAGACTCGAGTCCGAGTGCTGGACTTGAGTACTCCAACACTGTGTTTATACAACCAATTACATATGAAACAGGTAAAAGGGGTTCCTTTACCAGGTCTGGAAATATCTTGGCATTTTGGTCCAGTTCAGGGGCTGTACCACCAGCATTTTACCAACTACATTTCAGGGAGTGACTTACAGTAGCAGTAGTGATTCCTGGGAACAGCCTGAGCAGGCCTACATTACGGTTCAGCTCAGTTCTGACTTGAAACTTTACTGTGGTGGCTGCCCTCCAAACTGTATCCCAGTTGACTACAGATCACAAACAGATACAATTTTTTTTTAAATGGTTACAATCTAGGTTTATTTAGCACATGAAGACAGGCCCATTAAACCACTGGCTTACTTGTAATATCCACTTCAGCTGTGGCCAGTGGAGGCAAGTTAGGGGAGGAGAATGCATTGAAACTCCCAGCATCCACTTTGGTCACACGGTTCCCTCTGTAGAGTTTGTTGTAGAAATACAAGCACACCTGAATAGAGATAGATATGGATATATATATATATAATGCACCACATTGCTCTTCAACAAAGACAAAATCCTTTTGACAAAACGTGGAAGCCTGTGTACACGGACCTAAGGATGGCATTGTTTGATCATAAACCCATCACATAATGCCTGTTAGTAAAAAGATTTTAGTTTGTTCTTAGTGGTCTCCTTCAACACAGTAAAACAGACACAATTGTTACCGCACTTTGGTCTATCACAGGTAGACAGATAAGACTTTTTAGTGCTCTTCCTGTTCTGGTAATTGTTGTTCAGCGTTGCGAAACACATCTCCCTGTCGTTAGAAAGCATTCTCATCAGACAAGTCGCTTAGAAGAGCATTTGTTACCTTTAGTGTGCTGACAGAGCTCACACATCTTTGCAGAACACACATTTTCTCAACACATTAACAAAATATGTTTATAATGGATTATTTGTTTTTACTTTTCAGTTCATTTATGTCATTCAATCACACACAAAATAATATGACAGTGATAAAGGTAATATTCAGAAAATAAAGCCACTACAAGTAATCACAATTATTCTTTCTTTCTTTCATGTTCACAATTACACCAGCTCTTAATTAAGTATATTTTTCTAATAATCGCATACCATATGCGTGAACATTTGGGTGCCATCTCAGTTTTCTCACCTCAGGAATGACAAATTGGCCAGCAATCAGCAGTGCCCCCAGCAGGTTGTCTCTGCCATCATTCCTCATCTCAAAGATAGGCACCTAAAACAGAAAGTGACTCATCTTAAGAACATATGAAATACTCCTACAAGACAGATTTAGTCTTTTTGTTTGTTATAAAGAGGACAGCAGCTCATACTTGTGAACCGGTGAGGATGATTGGTTTGCCCAGATGTTCACACATGAAGGACAGGGCAGAGGCTGTATACGCCATAGTGTCTGTGCCGTGAAGGATCACAAAACCATCATAGCTTTCATAGTTTTTCTGGAGTCAGACAGGGGAAAAAAAACGATCAAACAACATGGATTATTTTCATTTGTTTGTTCTTTCATATAATATGCTCTACTGTATGAGCACTATTGACTAACTGTTGGATTAATGTCTAGCTTTTGAAGGCGTACATTTTGTGGAGCTATAGCACTGTAGAAATCAATGACAATCGATCGTGTAAAAATGAAAATAATTCAAAAGAAAATACCTCAATGTCCTTTCCAATTCGACCCCAGTCATCGGTGGTCATATTGCATGAGTCCAGCAAAGGGCTATACTCTAAGACAGTGTACACTATCCTCTTATTCTGTTTATTCATCCTGAAATAGAGAGAAGTTTATCTATGAGGTTTTGGTCATGTATAAAAATTCAGTCATCATATTTCCAAAACTAAATGTAGCGAGAACAAACAGCCCATAATAAATCAGTAGTTTTAGTCATTTCAAATGCAGCTGTTCCCTAAAACACACAGCCTAAAGGACACATGGTTAAAGTAATGGTAACGTAATGACACATGGCTAATAATTATCTTCACTGTGGCAAATGTTTTTTTTTTTTTTTTTGTCTTTATTGTATTCATTTAACATAGTTGGATCAAGTTCTAGTTAAATTTGAGAAGTGAATATAAAGAAGACCGGGGGAATACTAAAAACCAAACTGACTTTATGAAGCAAGACAAAGTCTATTTAACCAGGCCTTCTGTCTCTGCAGCAGGGTGCCAAAACCTGTTTCAGACACAGAGTGAGACAGTTTTGAAAGTATAAAAGGGAGGGGCACGGTAGGGACATTGGCAGAGAGAGCAGCACTTTAAAACTAGCCTGCTCTTTTCCACAGTAAAGTACTAATGTTTTATGGAGTTTTACTACTGTAGATTGCAAGTACAGGCAAAGCTGGGGTACATAAGGTGGTGGATTTGAGGTTATTTGGCGAGTCCTTTTGTGTTAGGGCAAAAGACCGTGTTTCTTTTTCATCCCAGTTACAAGAAAGGGAATCTTAAATGTATGCATATTTATGTTGCCCCTAAGTGGAGTTTAACTCGGGCATCCCATGGCTCCACCTGGAACGCTCAGTATGAGGCAGCGTGACTGGCTAAGTAGCCATGGAAAGATTTTCTACTTAATCTCCCTTTTAAAGAAACAGGATGTGACACCCCACAGATCACCACAGGGCAGCCTTATAACATGGAGATAGGAGCTGAATGGAACAGTTGGGGGGGAGCAGGGGAGCCCCAAATCACCCAGGGGTCCTAGAGACACTCTTCTAATTAGCCTCAAGTCCACCTATGCCCCTACAACATATATTGTTGATATATTTAAGCCAAAACGCCACAAAAACACTATTCAAATCACCAGTAATTCATCTATCAGGCGGTGTAAGGTTTAGCAAAGCCACACATTAGCATACTCACGTTAAGATGCCTCATAGCTTAAGGATAATAACTGAATGTGTGTGTGTGTGATGAGGACTCAAGAAGGTTGGAGGTGGGGGGACAAATAGCCTTGTGGCATTGCCTCTCAGCATCACATGAATAAAGCATTTCAGTAAATCAATAAACTAATCCCCCTATCGGAAAGAAATATTCAACAAAGGCTAAGCAATGACATACTATCAACAGTATGCTCATTAAGCTTGCATATGAAACCATTTCAGTTGATATTAGCATTGCATAACCTCAAGGATGTCCAAATATTAAGTCATATTGAATACACAAAACAACAGTAAAACCCCATATCGATATTTTTAAAAATATTACAAAAGGAAAGGTTTTAATTAGTCATATTAAACTGACAGCATTCCAGACGTTTATCAAGCAGCTACTCACTAAATAAAACCTCCAAAAAACATTAGGCTCATCCAGCTGAGCTACTCCATGGCCACACATTAAACCAACTGGCTTGTGGGTGACGAGGTGACATTAGGAAGTGCAGAGTAAGAGACACAATAGGCAATACACATTTTCATGCTCTTGTATCCTTCCTGGTAGATTTTCCTATTGCCAAAGGCCACGATGGCATGCATTTCCTCTCAGGCAAGCACACAATAACATTTGATCTTAAAGATAGCGGAGATGTCAAAAGACTCAAGCACTCGGCAGGCACATGCACCAAAAGTACTACAGCACCCGTGAAAGAGCTGGTCAGAATCAGACGCTGGTTTCCTGTTAAAGCAACAAAAGCAGTTTAGTGTCATTAAAATCACTGCAGAGTCATTTTTACTGAATCTCTGCTTTTTCAGATATGAAATGTAAGTTTGATGTCTATAATACCAACTATGATTACTCTATGATATGGCGCAGTGATTATTAATTTTTAAATGAGCGTATACTACCAACTCGCCTTATGAAAGGCCTGACAAGCATATCTGCAATGTGACCTTTCATAATAATAATAATCGTATGATACTCTTCCAAGTACCCACAGTTTACATTAAATATCATTTAAACTTTTGCAATGTTTGCAAAACATCATCCCACTCTAGGACATTAAAAACACTGTTGTGACACTGTTGTATAAGGTTATTTTTTTAACATTTGTTAAGGTGGCATTTACTAACACTGAGACTTTATGCATTTATAAGAAAGCCATGTAGTCAAACCACAAAGATCATATGAGCAGAATGTGGTTTCTTGTATTTCTCCTGAAGGAAGTTACAGCTAGTCTGTCTTGAGACTGAAAAGAGAGGGACTGTGGCTGTACTTACGGCAAAACCAGGATGTTCTCTGATCCATAGTAGTCATACAGGCAGGTCTGCTGTGCATACGTCTCATCATGGAGAATGGGCAGCTTGCGCAGGCTCTTCACTAAGGCATTGGCTTTTGGTGCGAGCACTGTGGGTTACAGACAGAAGGGTAAAGGCTAAAAACCATTATAAAGCCTCATCCGGTTCTTTCAAACCAGGAACTCAGAGGGACGACTCAGACCACTTGAGTATATAAAAAATATATCCGTGCTGGTTTATTCAAAAAGTCACAGGCAAGAATTCACACTCCAAGTCCAGAGATCTTCCAACCCCAGGCTGCCCAAGCAGCCCGGAAGCAGCAAGACCCCGAACCAAGCATTGCTATACCATATTAATCCTTTCTGGGCTGTCGAACTGTGACGTCACCTGATAAGCAAGCCTTGCAGCTGCCATAACGTTTAGCCAAAACATGAGGAAAAGTCAAGGTGCGTGACTGTTGTTTTCGTGGTGTGTATCTAAAACAATTGGACATAACCTTACACATTAAGACAAATATTAAGACTAGCATTACAGTTGACACTAACAGCAGTTTTCCTGTAACCTTGACGTGCCTGCAGTCTGCACTAAACATTCATAGACAACAAATCTTTGAATATCTATCTAACTAAAAAATAACCTAACAAGGGGAAAAAAAAAGAGTTATAATAGTTATATTTGATAGCTTGCTCTCTGAGGGGTTACTGATAATCAGTGGTGATTTATGAGAACAGTAGAGAATTTCCCGCTCATCACAACATCACTCATCAATCTAATACTGAACCCTAATGGTAGATGGAAGAAATAGCAATGTGACGGGTGTAGATTTATTCATACAGCTGGAATAAATTATTATTCTTATTTACACCGAGTTAATAGTTTAAGCTATTTAACTAGGTGTGCTTTTGTAATTCTATTATATCATTTGACAAGATAATGTTGCAATAGAAGGTGAGTACTGGAAATAAAGTAGAATTAAGAGATAGATTTGCATAATTTAATAAGAGCTTGTTTTTGCAAATGTAATAAATAAAAGAGTAGTTGAATACAGGAAGAGAAGCACTGAGGACCTTGAAGCAGGCGGAAGGTCCTTTGAATGTCACATTGTCTCAGTACATATTGAGGATGTTGTCCAGCGCCTCGTGTCAACAGCAAGTTGTTCATTGGGTGAATCTGTGGTGTGGCTCCGAATTGCATAATAAACAACACTTCTCTTTAGCACTGTCTGCCTAAAGATTTCTCAATTTTGAGTAGCACAACCTTTATTTTGATTAAAGTTAAATGTGCTAGCTCTTTTAATCACTAAAATTGTTGTCCTTAGATTCAGAAGAAACAACTTGCTCGCGTGCCGTTATAACGTTACACCAACGCAGTTTCATTCACCTTGCTAACTGCTTTAACAAGGTTTGAGCTGTGGGAATAACTAAACTCTACGCTGGGCTATTTTGGGATGTTGCTGTCAGGACTGGCTTAAACGTTATTTCATGCCTCATGCTCACGGCCATATGAAGCAACGTGCATTCCAACCTTGCAAACAACAAGCTACCTAGTGTGCGAGCTAACTGCCACGCTGCAGCTGCTTAAGACAGAAAAACAGCAGTACAAGGAGTCCGGTCAGCCATATCTACCGTCGTCGTGAAGGGTCATCCCAATAGTTCCTCCGGTATTGATGACCAGGACTCGCGCCTCGGCGGAAGGCGAAATCACCGAGTCAAACGACTCGGGTGAGTTACAGCCCGATAGCTTTCTCCTTCGACACGGATGCAGCGGAATGTTTCGCGGAGAACCAACATCATTCACTTCTTTCATGTCCAGCTTCGGTTGCGACAGAGCCCTGGCAAGAGATGTCATGTTGTCTAAAGAGGAATCCGCCATGATGACTTAAAGTTGGCCGGTGTAGGTGCTTCCCCTTTAAAAGCGCTTTAAGTGTTGAACATACTGTGATGTTCAGGTTGTGTCAGCACTACGTAAAGATACAAACACCGCCCGCTTTCTCCCGCCTTATATACAGAAAAGCAGCTTCTATGGTAATTATGTGATGTAGTAAATAGAGTGCAGAACTATCGTTTTATCGTTTTAAATATATTTTAATGACGCAAACAGTACTCTACTGCCACCGCTGACCCCCCTCTGACGTCATAACGTTGATAGGCAGTGTCCACTGATGTCAGTGACTTGGCCGTGACCTCAGGTGCAACAAACCTGAAACACCAAAAACCCAGTGCAGGACTGTGTGTGGTTCAGTGTCACACTAAAAGTGCGGGGGGTTGTTTTTGAATGGTATGGCTACAGCCGTTTCAGGGGATAAAGATTATCTTGGCTTTGATTAATTAGTCTACTTATTATTATCTTACTCATGTGTGTGTAATTAAACTGTGCCATACACTATGCTGTAAATTTTTCTTTTTAGCTTTTGAAAAATGTTCTTATTTTTATTGTCAAATTGTTCAAAACATAATTTGCTATGGTTGAATGATTTTATAAAATGACCATTGTTAAAAACTATATTTAAGTGTAAAAATGTTTCTCCCAATGTAATCTGTCAATTGATCCAAGAATACTGAAGAATTAAGACCAAGCTTTGCTCATTAAGTTAATTGTTTGGATGTCTTAACCCTGATGTCTATCCAGGGACCAGGCTGTAAATTAGCTTTAGCTATGTAGTGTAGCTATAGGTACACTACATGTACTGCACTAGCTAATTATTAGGTTATATATTATTAAAAAAAAGGGTGGGTCCACAGTGTTGTGATTTATTATTATTATTAGTAGTAGTAGTAAGAGTATGGATATTGATGGAGGAAGGAGGGGGTGGTTCTAGGATGCTGGAACACACTATTGGACCAACTCAACAATAGGCCAGTTAGTGAGTTAGTGCCTTCACTCCTACACAGAATTGTATTGGCATTGCTAATAATACAGTTATTGACTCACTATGGTTGTTACTGGTGTATTTTTCTTTTGATTGACAGTTTTGGTAGAACAGTGTCCATGGCTGGACAATTGAGCGGCCTGGCTCTCAGATATGATTGCCTACCAAGCCATTTCAGTGCACTGAAATGGAAACAGGAATGTGTTTACCAATTTTGCCTGAAGAAACCTTTTCTCTGAAATGTGTAGGTGTGTAGCCTACACATTAAATGGAGCAGAGCCTTTGTTAACAGTGTTAGTTCCTGTGCTTTTCCTGCTGCTGACAAGTCAAAATGCCAAGGTCTTTTAGGTCAGGTTCTTTAACTTATTGTAGATTGCCACTGGGTGATTTATGCATATTTAAAAGTTTACTTGTGTTAAAGTTACCCTAACAAAATCGTAGTCAGTACATACAATAAAATCATTGGACCATATGCACAGTTTTCTCTTTATAATGTGCGACTGACCCTTTTGCTTTCACCTAGCTTTCTTGAATAATCATATATTCATGCCAATGCAATTCCTGATTCAGAAACTATATATTTGGCCTCTTGAAAGATTACTTTAAATCATTTGGAGGCTGAAATGATTAAAAAAAATCTCTATTTAAAAGAAGGCAAAACCAATTTGAAATCTTGGCCTATAACAAGTTTATTCAGTGCTTCAATTCTCAAGTGGATAGGGGGTAGAAGAAAAGTTAGATCTATGTCCATTAGCCTAATATTAAATGGTTACATTGGAAAGAAACTGTAGGCGTATTAGTGTTGATTTCTAGAGAAGCATTGTGACATTGTACCATTAAGTGGATGCTAGATCGCGATTTATTCATGTGTTCATGCTGTCACGGTAGCCAAACTAGCAGTCGGTTACATAGGCCTTTAAGCTGAACAAAAAAAAAACAAACCTGAGTGACCCACGCCACAATAGACAAAAAGAAATGCACAAAAGGAGAAGTGCCGCAAGAGGGCGATGTTGCCCTTTATATACAGGGTCACTACACTAATCATATGCCAGTAGCCTAGTAGATACAAAAATATTACCCATGCAATGAATTGCCATCGATAGACCTATGTAAATAAAAACATTTTCGTCTTTACAGTAGTCATTCCAAAGACACCTAATAAAACAGGTCATACCCCTAGATACTAACGACGTCAGCTGAAAGCACGGTTTACAATAGAGCACAATGTTACATTCATTCATTGCTGTCATATAAAATGTTAAGGAAAAACTATATACACTGTATAAAAATTGCGTCACATTGTCAGTTTGCGTATTTCATTGTTTGTTCTGAGTCGCACTGACTCGTACATGCTCCAGGCACTAAGAGCTGAACAGCAGCAACTGAATGAAGTACACGGGAGGAAGTGGCGGTTAATGCAGTTCCACACCTTTCCGGTCTAGCAGCATTGCGACCAGCTCGGCTTAAAGGAGAAAGACGAGAGCTGGGTGAACTAATCAAGACGGGAGGGGGGAGATAGAAGGTAAATGACTTATATATCAATTAATCGTTTAATTCGGTAAGCTCTGAGGCAAATATTTTGTCATTGTTGTACGCATTTTATATCAAGATATTAGTTTGTAACAGCTAACTGCCGTTAGCTAGTTAGCTTAAGGCTAGCTTGCTGGGGAGCAGACGAGCTAATGTTAGCTTACTTGCCGTTTTTAGCAGCCATGAGCGGTAACATTAGCCTGCTAATTTGGCATGTCTGACACTCCTCCCAAATCTGTTTTCAGGGGGACAAGAAGCGGAGTTTAATGAGTGGATACACGTGGTGCTGAATCACCGAGGATTTTTTAAAGAAGAGGTCCTTTGCAACATGCTGAACTTTATGAGGAATTGATGGAGTAGGCACAGAAAGCTGCTTTTTTTTTTTTAAATCCGGTAGCAGTGAAGAGATCTAGGGCGCACCCGGTGAGAGGGACCGTCAGACACAAATACCAGAAAGGATTCACAAGTGGTTTTTCGGCGCCTTAACGTACACACCTCTGCAGTTTTTAATCGGCACGGCCTGTGTTTGCTTTATGTTGACTTGGACAACACAATGAGCGTCCAACAACAGCTGCTGCCAAGTTTTTAGCTGCACCGTGCCATGTTGTGTATAGGCCCAGAAACACTGTGATACTCTGAACATAAATGTCACTGTACTTCACAGTTTCCTTACGCACACTCCCAAACTAAAAAGACCCTCCATATTGTACGTTTTAACACCAGTGTGCATTTTTTAAAAATGTTCCCTACATATTCTCTTCACTGAGTGATGTTTCCACAATTAAACCCATAGTCAAAGTGAATAACCATCAGCACAGCATCACACATTATCTTGTTACGGACAAAGTATTTATGCACAAGAGTTCAAAATGGGGAAAATGCTCTCAAAAATATTTGGCAACAAGGAGATGAGAATATTGATGCTTGGACTTGATGCAGCTGGAAAGACAACAATCCTTTACAAACTGAAACTCGGACAGTCTGTCACCACAATCCCCACGGTCGGCTTCAATGTGGAGACTGTCACCTACAAGAATGTCAAGTTCAACGTCTGGGATGTCGGAGGCCAGGATAAGATTCGTCCTCTGTGGCGACACTATTACACGGGCACCCAAGGGTTAATTTTCGTGGTGGATTGCGCGGACAGGGATCGCATCGACGAGGCAAGACAGGAACTCCACCGCATCATTAATGACCGGGAGATGAGGGATGCCATCATCTTAATATTCGCCAATAAGCAAGATCTTCCGGATGCCATGAAGCCACATGAAATCCAGGAGAAGCTGGGATTGACCCGCATCAGAGATAGGAATTGGTATGTTCAGCCCTCCTGTGCCACCACAGGTGATGGACTGTATGAGGGCTTGACGTGGCTAACCTCAAATTACAAATCTTAATGATTGCTGACTGTTTTAGGTCAAAGCTATATGAAATTTGCAAGTAATAACTTCTCCGAATGAATACGGTTAAGAAGAAGTTGATTATCTCCCATTTATTTTTAATACTAAGTTTACCCCATGACTAATTTATCTTTAACTGGGTTTGCTTGCTTACACTTTGCGTGTACTCTGTAGCAGGCCTATCTCACATGCATTACTTTGGGGCTTGCTTGATGAATATTGATTAATTGGTCCTAATGTTAAAGCCACAGAGATCACCGCCTTTGCCTGTTCTTTGTCCTGTTTTATATAATTTTCTAATGAAACATTTTTAGATTCAAGCTTGTTTCAAGGTTCTTCAGTCTCTTGCATTGAACTGTTTTTTTCCCTTGTAAGGGGAGCTCTGTAATTTCATGTAGCTGACTTGGAAGGATTCTGACATTTGCTTTAACACAGTACTGTGATGAGAAGTGTTTCTTCTCAATAGTATTGACTGCAGCAAGGGGGGTGGAACCCACAATCGCCAACATCTCATTGTCATCAGTCTTGACACCAGAGGAAAAAATGACTTCATGTTTTGTTACACCTCCCAATACCCTGTGGGTTATATAGTTAACTGACATTTTGTGTCATGTCTTGATACCTACTTGTGCTGAATATTCAACAAATAGGCCTCACTAACTGAAATTTGCTTGTTGGTATGCGTTTTTCATTTTTTGGGTAATGTAGACAGTCAGCTCAGTCTTTCCAAAGGAATGTCATTATTCAGCTCTGATCTCTTTCAATCTGATACCACAGTCAATTAGTCTCAATACTGGGACATTATATGATAGCCTATATCTGTAGCATGAGTACGAAAGTACAGTAACCCTACATCAGAATCCATCTGTCGTGCAGTCAGAGGGAGCTGTTTACTGGTGAAAAGTTGAAAGACATTTTATGGTGCAGCTCTTACTCCTATTTTGACTGGGGAACCATGTACAGAATGATGTCATTGTAATGTCTTATTAAAAAAGTGATTTTAAATCTGGTATGTCTCTCTTCAGTAATCAATTTTAATTAAGCCTGTGAGTGATCAACACTTAATGGTTGGTGAAATAAGTTTCATTTATGTAGAAGTAGCTTTGTTTAACATACTGTATGGACAGTGGTTAAAAAAAAACAAACACAGGAAAGACTCAAGAATGCTCCTAGTTCAAAGTAAAAGCCCGCAGTGTAAAAATGATTGGTTTTTAGGTTTATTTTGCTGAATCTTCATAAAAGGGTTTATTTCCACCCTCAGACAAAGTTGCTGGCCTCTGTTAGTAAATGGGGAAAATGTACAAAACAGGAAGTCCAGCTGCTGGTCTTTGTGGAACAACAGCGGAGGCACGCGATAGTTTGGACAAGAACAGGAGGGGCTTTATAGATGCACCGCTGGAATTGTGTCATTTTTGAATGTTTGATCATGGTTGCCAGCCATTATTGAGTTTCAGCTGAGTTTGTTTTAGGGTGGGACCAGTTGCTTTTACACACTAAGACTGAAATCTCTTTGAGTTCCCTAATGAAATGGCTGGTCTTGAGGAAATGACAGAAAATGCACGTAGGTTAAAAATCATCGTGTGAGTAATGCTGTTATGTAAAATTAAGTTATAGTTTGCCAGTGGGGGTACATGTGCCTGGTGATATACCAATTGCTAAAGAGAGCACTGTGAACAAGGAGCCACTCCCAACCATATTAAGATACAGTATGTCTACCCTTTCCACAAAATGTGTATAATAAATGTATGATCTCTTTGGGCTATTCTACCTTGCTAAAGTGCTAAGATCAAAATCATTGCTGCTGCTGAATTCTTCACAGTTTGAGTCTGCATAACTTCAGATTTTACTACAAAAAGAAAGTTCTCTACAGATATGTCAGTTCTCTGTAAGTCTATGAGAGACAGTAGGCCACTGAGTCACAGTGGAAGAATGTTTGAGTTTCCATGAAAGCTGATTAACACGAGTGTTTTCACTCATGACAAAGACTGGCTTGATGGTGACAAATGACCTGACTAGTGTGTTTAGGGCTACAAAAGGGTAGTTAGTATTATTCCACAGATTTCAAGGGATATTCCTGTTATCCACAGCCGCACATAAAAACATTCCTCTGCTTTTTTGCATTTACAAGAACACAATGCACTCTGTCAAGCATACAGTTTAAGAAGAGTAGTTGTATTCTTGTGTATACGTGTCTGCATCCACAGACATTTTACTGCACTCACGGTGGCGTTTGCTGTGTGGAAAATCTGGTGCTTACCATGTTGCTGTAGAGGCCTCAGGATGTTTGCTTTGGTAGGTACCACAGAGGTTTCCGTCAGATAGGTCAGGTGACAAATATGACTCCGCAGCTACAGAAGATGTTTTCACATAACACACACACATAAGGCTGTGATTTAGAAAATGAGAAACATTCATTGAAATTCTCAGTCACTAAATGCTGCATGTTGAGAAAGCATTCAAGATTCAGAGGATATTTGGAAATGTTTTCAGTGAGGACTTCAAGCAGCAGTCGAGGGCCTCCATTAGATTCTTATGGCAGATTAATTGGGCTGTAATAGCCACTTTGGTTCTCTACTTTATTAGAGCCATATGATTCCTTATTGGTAATACTGCGGCCAGGACAGAGGCCATAAGCAAGTTTTTATGACCTCTCCACTATAAAGGGAGACCTCCTGGCCCTTCTGTCAACTTCTTCTGTGCTTAGCTGGAACTCCTTACCTTTATTGAGAGGAAAGGTTAGGAATGAGCTAGAGGTCAGAGAAGGAAGATACTTTAAGCATCTCACCAGTGAAGCTAACAGGATATTGAGCATTTGTTTCTCAAACTTCACTGGTGTCATGATTCACAAAATAAGAAGGCAAACTGCTTTAACACATTCAATGGTTTGTTGGGACAGTTCCTATGGCGACAGCATGACAGGATTCCCATCAGTGTGGCCTGGTGTTCTTGGTATCAGATAGGTGGCTGACTGTACTAAAAGTTTCTAGTCACTTCCTCTATTCTACATGGAAAGAGGAAGAGTGTGCAGAAATAAAAAATGACCTCACTCTCTATAAGCTAAGCTCTGCAATATTGGAAAACACATTTCACCCTTTTGTACAATTGATGGTCTTCCTTCATTAGCCAACTTATCAGAGGTTTGAAACAGCTCAGAAGTAACCGGTATTAGAGCTGTACCCCTGATATGCCTACATAGCTTAGCTGAATTATATTTGTGGTTAACAAGGCTGTGGTTTGTCTTCCTCACTTGTCTTCACTTCCGCTTAACTCCAGCTGCAGAGTAACATTTACACTGGGACAGTAGCTCTAAGATAATACTCATTTCTGACTGTGGCCTCTGAATGTTGTCATTGCTGGCTGAATGCTGGGAAACAGCCTAACAGCCACACCCAGCTGGACAATCACAGTAGCATGTGTGATGCATACAGACACAGATATTCTTGTGCACATAGGGAAACACTGTTATTAAAGTGGTTTATTTATCCACCAAAAGGGTAAGAAGGAACACCTACTCTAAGCCATGGTTCACCAAGCTTGGTATCTTCAAGGACAGTAAAACAACCTCTTTGGTTTCTCTCTCTCTCTGTCATCTGTGAGTGAGCCGTTAATAATGAACTCACAAAGAGTTCAAGACGTTCTTGAATGCCACTGTAAATGCAAAACCTTTTTACACAGATGAACTGTTTTCTTTCTACACTGTACATGTGACTTGAGATTGTTTGGACTGCAGGTGTTTCAGAGCAGCTCATACTCAGGAACAATTTTATAAAAAGTGTTGTGGTTTTTAATGAAGGCTACGCTGTGGTCTTGGTTGAAAATTTCAGGCTGTGGAGCTCTAGGTGCACTCTGGGCTTTGGTCCAAAATGCATTCCATTCATATCTGCAACTGAAGGTTTCTTGCTGTAGTGAAATTACAAATTCAGAGAACCTGATAATTATTAGGAAGTGTTAGAGGACCACTAACCATACTGCTTTTTTGTAGTTTCACTGGTCTGTTTTTTCATTTTAAAAACCATCCAATCTAAGTCCCATTACATTTTGAAGCCTCAGGGCTTCTATTTATCTTACATTATGTGGAACCCTGAAATTTGTCCATGTTTCCTCTAGTGCATTGCAGAACACAGCTGTGTGAGCGTGTGAACCAATTTGTTCCTGGACTCATATGCTATGATTTTCCAGCACTGACACACAGAGAGAGTGAAAAGGTTCATTACCTGCAGATGTAAGCAATGCAAATAAAAATCTACATGCATCTGTTTCTGAAGCACAATGAAATCACAAAGATGTTTTTGGGATACTTTGGTTTCATTCAGTCTTTGCACAATGCTTATTTGTACAGTACACGGAGCACTGACCTTTGCCATCTGAACTTAGTTTTACAACACTTAGAGAAACATTGAACTGTACAGTGACGTAGATAGATGTCCTTCATCCAGAAGCAATATCCATCTGCCACATAGATTTACTCAGCTTCCACATATTGACTGACTGGATGATGAAGATCCATGTAAAGCAACCTCAAAGGCTTCCTTCAGTGGCTTGCTACTGCACTGTCACAGTCCACATCTGACCACATCTGTGTTTCTGACAAGATTTCTATAATTACAGAAGAGTCACTGTTTGGAGTGAGAGTATGTCTGGATTAGACAATAGTTTGTGTTTGGGAGAAAATCTCAGATCTGTAGCGAGTCAGGTTCTGCTGCTCACACACACGGGCTACTGAGAGGTAATGACGCATGCAAGGAAATGTTACAGACACGCAAACACACACTGCTCCCCTCCTCTCTCAGTGCTGGGCTGCCACACAGCCTGATGATGACAAATACATCATCGGTCCAGAATGCCATAGGGACACCAGTCTATACAAAACCAGTGGTATTTCAAGCAATGGATCAATCCACTATCACATGTCTACTGCTATGTTGGAGTCGCTCCCTCATTGACCTACACACTGACTAAATATATCATTGACAAACACAAAGTTCATTACATCAGTTCTAAACACAGCCCAATAGGAGTAGATGATGTTTGAGTTGTAGAATAATCTGAAGATTATTTGTCTAACCCAAGTGTGCACAATATTCCCATAGTACCGAGTGTGTGTCCCCTCTCAACTGCAGCACAGCTGTCTTAACAGCACCCCCGCCCTCTGTCTGTTCCCCTGCAGGAGGTGGTGAGGGGGGATGCATTTAGATCATGTTTCTATAAGCTAGCTGTCCTGTCAGGCTGTGCATACTAGCACTGTACCACCTTTTACTCTCAAATCCACAAAACAATGGAGCTCTGGCCTGTTATCTCTTTGAGAAGCATAAAGTTCAGTAAGCTTAAGGGAGAAGGTTGATGTGTGTGTGTGTGTGTGTGTGTGTGTGTGTGGTTGGAGGAGGGGGGGCATCATTGCAAGGATCAGAGGAGACATTTATGCAGCCCTTCTTCCATTTTTAATCAGCCCAGTTTGATATCTATTCTTGAGCCACTCCCTAATTGTTAGTGAGAAAATGAGTCCTCCTTTCTGGAACAGTGTCTCTTGGCTCCAGGCAGCGTGATGACGGTGACACAAAGGATCCTCTGTGTCACTTGGCTGTGATGCAGCAGAGTGGAGCACACCACACAGGCTGCTGGAGTCACACTCTCCTCCACCCATCTGATTTGGAGGGGCACTGCACTACTACTCCCTCATTTTAAAAGAACCTGGGAAATGTGAGCAGACTACAGGGTCTATGCAGATGTTTTCCCCGTGTTTTATGTGTAGAAAGCATAGACTCACCCATGATTGAATTGTACATGAATCTCATATGCATACACAAAAGACAACCAATTTGATCATCATACAGTAATTCATGAACAATGCCCAGCAGTGTACCTTGTATGTTTACTCAGGAATTTAGCAGAACTTGAATTGTGTTATTCTTACTGCAGGTTTTCCACACAGGTAAGAGTTACTTCCACTAATAGCACCATCTGTTGGCAGAAAATACCCCCAATCTGTCTCGATGCATGCAGCACCACATGTTCAGTAATAAATGTTGATGGTCTCCAGAATCAACTGGTAACAGATTATAGAGGCACTACTGCTTAACTGTGAGCTGTCTTCATTTACTGCAAGCCTCCTGGTATTCCCCTGTAGTGCCAGCCCAATTAACCAACCACAAGAAAACCTTATCTATGCTGTAATCATTTTTGTTAACATTTGGAGGAGAGAACACCAGAGAGAGTGGAAAATAGTTTCTAAATGATTTGACTGGGGGAGTTATGTGTAGGCAGGGGGATGAAAAGTTGACAGAGTAATCATGTACTTCTCTAATCTCCTCAATAACTCCTCAGGGTCTTATCCCTACTACAACAGGCGGCCATGGACTTTATACCAGCTGTGAGTCAAATTAATTAGCTGAACATATTCTGGTCAAAGATGAAGAAGACCTCAACAGTAGGCTGATTTGGACTCTAGCTGTTCAGCTACCACAGGAAGAAGTGAAGGGCCACAGGGAGCAATTACCTCAAATGATCTGCTGTAATTATTTATAGTAACTTTAAAAAGGGAGAATCTCACTCTATTCATCTTGGGACAGACATTATCATCAACCAAGGGTCAGATTATTATTATTTTATTATTATTATTATCCAACCACACCTCTGTCTTTCTCCATTGCACGCACATTTCAACCAGTTCCACAATCACTGTTGTGATAATGGTTAATAGTGAAAAATTGAATGTGTTTTTCAGAAGTGCTAACAACTGATAAAAGCTCTACTGTATCTGATTGATGACTTAATGTTAATTCTATACACATATTAAAAGCATCTGCTGAAACTTGGATTATAAAGAGATACTAGTTTCTGTTCAAATAAAAAGAAATCCAACCATTAAATTTAGCACTACTCATAAATCTGAGGCACTGTGCCATCACAGATGTTCCTGCCTTACAACATCAGCACATTTCAGACAAGCAGATTAGCTTTGTGCTCCTGGATCCCATCAGAGAAATAGGACAATGGTTCCTTTTGTATTCTTCTATAAAGTGGTTTGAGTATTTAATGGGACCTCCAGTGTTCACCCCACACCATCCACATTTTTATTTGATCTGAATAGTAGGCCAGTCTGCTTATTTCAGCCCAACTTGTCTGTGTAAACAGAGAGCAGTGTGAATGGGTGTGAGGGGCCCCTACACGCCTGTGGGAGTATGGGCTGTACTTCATGGTTTATGCTTGAAAAGGAGCCATAATCTTTCAGCTAATCTCACATTTGGGGTGGAATTCCCCTCGCCTGGGGGGCAAAAGCAGGTATACATTATGTTGGCTTCAATTTTAAAAAGAAATGTAGATATGGATTAAGAATTTAAATGATATATGATTTTCCCCTCTGTCAATGTGGCAAGCCATAACATAACTTCAGTCAATAATTAGACAGGAGTACCGTTAAGTCTCATGTTTGTAGCTTCTTGCAGTTGTCAGAGGGGCGAACTCTGAATGTTCACATCTGTAGAACACAACTGTATCTTGCATAAAATCAAATAACAAACATATGCACAATCCTCAAGCCTCCAGAAACACCAAGAAATTGTGGTCCAATCCTCTGAAAACTCTGGCTTCAACAACTCATTTTATTAGAGTCAATTATGTCTGTGCTTGAGCATGTCTGCCATCTACTGTACCTTAATAGCTCTGCAATAACAGATCAGCCAAATTGACTTTATAATTTATAAAAAAGTTACTTTTTAAAAATTTTGTCTTACTTCAATCACACACATTTGTCTTAAATTTTTATTTTTTTACAAAATAAAATAAGAGAATACATTTAATATTATACACACACACCAATAGAGTCTTTAAATTTTCTATTTCACAACCTGATTTTCATATCATATTAGGGTGGAAGACCAACTATAGAGTAAGAATTTCATCACACAAACTCTTTTCTTCGGATGTGTAGGATGTGGATGTCTGGACTGCTAAACTCTGGGTCTTGTCTGTCTAAAGGGATCTCCTCACACTTGAAGCTTTGTTGCAGCAACTAAATGATGCAAAAGACCATAGTGAGACAGTGAGATACAATCCCAATGACAGATATCTCAACATAGTAAATACAAACAAAACACATGGTTAGATTCTAACCTCAAAAAACCGCCTTTCCACTTTTGGGTTGACGCCCTCAGTACGCTCCTCATAGCAACAAATAATACAGGTCTCTGGTCCAGAGAGCAGCTTTAAGCTATCCACCAGTGGAACAACTGACTGTGAGGAAATAAGTGATAACTCGCAGTGAGAAATGCAGCAGTTTGCTTTGTTACAGTGTTGATAGGTGCAAATGTGCAAAGGGTGATGTTTAACTGGAAATTCTAAGTAGAGAACTACAGTAAAATACCTGCTCATAATAGATGCAATCTGCCATAAGAATATAATGTGGGGGAGGCATGAACTCAGAGACATCTTCGCCCCTTTAAGAAATGAAGACATCAAACAGCATTTGGATATGTTGTGCAATATTCTGAACGTCCTGTTTGTATTTATTAATATAAAAATGTAAAATAAAAAATTTAAGTACAAACCATTTCAATATCTTGGCAGTTACAGATCCACTGCTGATAAGTGTCTGGTTTTCCTGGATGTTCACCTTCAGGAGGGTCTGCAAATCCTCCAGGTCTGTCACAGTAACTTGAGCTCTGTGGGGATTAATACACAGTCATGAAGACTATCTTTACGTTTTCTCTATAAAGTATTGTGGCGCTCCACTGGTTCGGATGAGCGGAGCTGGCCTGACCCTATCCTAAACTGTGACATCTAACTATCCAGCTGTGTGCTGGTGTAGCGGAATGGGTTATGGCAAATGGAATTATAACTCCGCTACATTGGCACCTAGGCTGACATTGAGGAGAACGCCTTCTCTGTCTTTTCTTGGCTTTTATTGAACAGAATAAGTAAGCAAAATGAAACTGTGATATACCTGGCACCGTGTGCTCACAGGAAAAAGAAAATAGCTGAAAAAGAAAGCAGTAGCAACACACCCTCAGGGTATTCCATGTTCCGCGCCAACTGCGATCACCCTGACACACCCACCTGTTACCCCTCTTATACTCTACCGTACTGGTTCCTCCCCAAACCCCACATTGGACAGAACAGCGTGGGTATTTCACCGAAACAACGGTAACCAATACATGCACGGCTTTCAACAACAGTGTCAAACCCATTTGCACACAACAAAACACATGAACATCGGCGACCAGTCAGGGTCGCCACAGTATGTTATCCACACAGTATGGTAGTAGAAGCAACTTGCTAATGGTTAAGCCTGGAATATGTTGGTAATACAAACACATGTATATTAATATACAGCTTTGCATGCAGTCATCTCACCCCAGTGTTGCTGCCATCAGACCAACAACTCCTGTCCCAGCTCCTAACTCCACTACTCTCCTGCCAGCCCAGACATTCACTCCTGATGACGGATCGTAAAATTGTTTCGTCTCTAAATATCTTGCTAGAACGATAGCTGCATCCCAAACCACACAGCCAACGTCTCCTAAATAGCACTGCTTCACTTTTAAGACACAACCCTCGTTTTTCTTAATTTCTCTCACAAAATATTTACACTCATCTATGTCGGCCGCCATGTTGGCCAGGGCAGGAACGGGAAAGAGACTTCCGGTTTGAGTTTTCAGAATGAGAGTGTGACGTTCGTGGTAATAATTGTTCTAATAAAAGTCATGTCAGCAGTTTTGGGACATAAAGTGCATATATCACTTAATTTAAATCTAAAGATATTTTACTATTTCAGACATTTACTGTCTCCACTTTCTTATGGTATCCTACTTACATGCAAAAGTATTTGAAGTAGGTAACTTATTATTGGTTTATCAACATTTATTACTGCAAATTTATCACTGAATAGAAATATACAGCCATACTATTACCAAAAATGTTATTTAAACAAGGCACAATGATTAAAAAAAAGTAAAAACCATAATGGAAGTTAACTTAAAATGTAATAGGCTAAAAAAGAGCTCTACCATGATGTAGCCTATATGTTAAATGGTTATACCACAATTGGATTATAAATGCTTAAGTGGCAATAAGGAATTTATAAGTTGATTTTGACCCTTTCCAGAAGATGAATGGTGAATCCATTTGAGGGGGTCTCTTTAGCTAGGATGAAACACAAAGTGTCCTGCTGGAACGGGATTTTCAACAACTTGAAAAAGCCCAAAGTTGTTCTTATTTATGTCGTATAGCCGAACCATTAATACGTGATTTGTTAATCATTAATAAAGCAATTTATTACATCTTATAAACCCATTAATGGTGTTTAGCAGAGCACGTTAGAGCATGGGCCACAATTGTCAAAATAATTGACATGCGCAGATGCTATTAACGTAAGGAAGATGTGATATGATCGCGCGCTAATTTGACGAGGAGGACTTTCATTGTGACAATTTCTGTTAGCTAACTTGTTGCTAGCTACTTGTGGGGCTTCTTTGCACTTCAGGGAGGTTCTTTGTTATTAAGCGTAGTCACTGAATTTTACACGTATACAAATGAGTTTGGTACACATCCATGAACCTACATTTGTGAAGTTTTAAGATGTTTCGTAGCAGCACAGAGGAGGTAACAACAGGCCTCGAGACCTCAGAAAGTGGACAAACCTGGTTTGTGTCCCCAGTGAGCAGAAGCGGACTAGACGAAACTACCTCGTACGGTCCCGTATCAGCCTCCTCAGAGTCAGAACATCAAAGTTTAGATGAAGGCGGTACGAGCTCCAGCCATGGTCTGACACTACCCCTAATGGCTTCAGGTAATGTTATGGACAACCAGAGAAGCTTTAGCTAGCATTGTCTCATGGAGGGGTTGGGGCTACACAAAGTAAGACTAGAGACTGTAAAATGAAATTAAAATTACATTTCTGATGTTCACTTCTTAAATGTTTGAATTTGTTTTGACAGTGGATAGAAGAAGGGCAGAAAGATAACGGGGCCACAAACTTTGTCCCTGGACAGGTTAATGCACTAATAATACTGTATGATAAAAATCCTCTCCATCACAATTTGTGTCATTATAGGTCAGTTCCACCAGAACTTCAGGTTGGGCAGGACAAATTCATCACTCCTATCTACTTCAGAGAGTGCCTCCTTTTGCAGCCACGGAGGAGCACCCAGACTCAGAAGGACCCAAGGGTCTGCTGGGGCCAGGGGCGCACATCCTGCCCGGACCCCAATGACTGATCACACCAGTACTTTAACCCTAGACAAATTATGTGTTGAGCATGATGTAAAAACATTGGAGGCAGAGTTTCTCATTCAGCTTTCTCTTTTGTTGTAGCAACAAGTTGCTCATCCGCAACTACAACATTTGGTGCATCTGTGATAGTGGCAGTAGTTGAAGGGCGGGGTTTGGCCAGGGGAGAGATTGGCATGGCTTCTCTAAACCTGAAATGTCCAGAGCTTGTACTGTCTCAATTTGCAGACACTGGGACTTATGCCAAGGTAATCCATTTATTTTACTGGCTAATGATGATCATTCTGTACTCAGAAGACACTCTGTAATACAGAGAACACATGTCTCACTCATATATTACTCCTCTGAAGGTCATAACCAAGATTCATATCTTGGTGCCTCTGGAAATACTGATGCCAGACACAGCCAGTGAGAAAGGGAAAGGGACAAAGCTGTTCAGACTCCTCACAGAGAATTTCCCGGTACCAATGCACAATAGGTGTTGTGAATACAAGGCACAATTCTTTCAAACAAATACCCGCCTTAAAGCAGAATACAGCACAATGATTCAATTTTATTCATTTGTGTCTTTGTGAAATGTTAGTGTGAGGTAATGTCATGTTTTATTTGTTTTTTTGCCAGGGTGTAACGTTCACTGCAGTCCAAAGGAAGTACTTTAATGAAAGGAGAGGACTTGAATATATTCAACAACTGTGTGCTCCAGAATTTGGCACTGTCCTCATGGAAGTGCAAGCAAAGTATGCCACTGAGTATAATAAAGTCACTTTATTAGGTACATCTGTACAATTGTGTTCACTTCAATGCAACACTTCTGCCTTAACATCTGTGGTTATGAAGTACAAAATGTATAAATTTAATTTTATGTTTATTATTGTGGTCATAGTTAATGGTGGTGTTATACCGGACTGCATTATATTCAGGGGTGTTCCTAATATTCAGACCCTCTCATATATGTAGCTGGGGAGAACAAAAATATAGACACCTCTGAATATAATGTAGTCCAGTACAACATCACCTTTAACTATGACCTCAATAATAAACATATACATATAATTGAATGTATACATTTATGACAATTTCACCAAAACATTCTGAGCTTCATAAACAAATGTTAAGACGGAAGTGTTGCATTGAATTGCATACATTTGTAAAGTGGCCGGTGAGTGTATATACTGTAGCATTGTATTATTGTTTTAATAATCTAATGTCATTATTTGTTTAGATATTACTGCTTAGCAACTGCTGCTGCATTGCTGAAATACTTAGAGTACATCCAGAACTCTATCTACGCTGCCAAGTCTCTTAAAGTGAGCTTTAAGGGGAGTGAACAGACAGCCATGATTGATTCAGCATCTGCTTCTAACTTGGAGTTGGTAATAAATAATAGAGACCACAGGTATGAGGGAAAGACTGCACAAGCATCCTTTTTTATGTTGTGCTTGTATAATGGTAGATGTTTTTGCTTTTGTGTGTAGGAGTGAACATACTCTTTTAGGAGTTCTTAACCACACTAAAACACCTGGTGGTGCCAGAAGGTTGCGCTCTAATATTCTGGAGCCTCTGGTTGATGTGGACACTATCAACATACGTTTGGACACCATACAAGAGATGTTGCATGACGAGGAGCTCTTCTTTGGCTTACAGAATGGTCAGGAACAAGCTCAAACAGTTTTTAGTCACATTAAATGTTGTGTAAACCGATGATCAGAGCATGACATAATATTTGAATATTTGCTCTCTTGCACTCCCTAGCTATAGGTCATTTCCTTGACATTGACCAGTTGCTTTCAGTTCTTGTCCAAATCCCAAAGCAGGAAACAGTACGTACAGGACTTTTTTTTGCAATGTTTTGACATGAAGTGAATTTGTCTGTGTGTGTATTTTAAAATGTTTAAATATAACTAAATGCAAAAAACTGCACATGGGAAATATTTTTCTGTTTTCTGGTGTGAGCACATTTCTGTACTGTTTCTACATTTCTACAGGTTCAGGTGGCTGAAGCAAAGATTATGCATATCATACAGCTGAAACACACATTGGATTTGGTGCCAAGGTTAAGGGTCTGTGTCTGTTGCCACACACGACATTAGTTCAAAATGGTCCTACAGTCGTGGATAAAATAATACAAATTTTTATTCCACAAAACCCTTTTAAATGTATTTTTCTTAGTTAAAATGCAAACGGTAAAGTCTTCAAGCATACTTTATGAACAGATGGTGTTAAAGAACTGCAGCACAGCACTGCTCAAGGCATACAATACCTCACTGGAGGACAACAGGTACTAACCCTCATGCATATGTAAGACTAAGTAAATTTACTATTGTGTTCTGTCTACAGTCTTCTTCTTTTCTATGTACTGTATCCACCTCAGGTTTGACATGATTCTGGAGCAGATCAAGACAGTGATTAATGATGACACAACCTACGTGAAGGGGAGCCTAAACATGCGCACTCAGAAGTGCTATGCCGTGCGCCCCAACATCAACGAGTTCCTCGACATCGCCCGGAGAGCTTACACAGAGATAGTGGATGACATTGCAGGTGTTTATTGTGGCTATTCACTAAATATCTTTGGCTCGCAGCTTTTGTGTTCATATCATAAGTTTTATCAAATGGTATTGTACAGGGCTGGTAAACCAGATGGGGGAGAAATATGGCTTGCCAATGCGTACCAGCTTCAGCACAGCTAGAGGGTTCTTCATCCAGATGAGGCTTGATGGAGTGATCTTACCTGAGGGGAAACTCCCCTCAGAGTTCATCAAGGTGTGGTCTACTAAAGACATAAACACATGGTCAACAGACTGATTATGAATAGAAAAATAAAAAAAAATAACTCAGCTTCAGTTTTGAATGAAGGAAGCAAACTTGTCCCCATGGGGATGATAAAGTTTAAATCATTGAATGAACAGAAAAATTGTTTCAACATCTGCCACCTCAGGTAACCAAGAACAAGAACAACTATGGCTTCACCACTGCAGACCTGATGAAGATGAATGACCGCTGCAATGAGGCCCTCAGGGAGATCTTTCACATGTCCTATGTGTGAGTTGATCATTGTCCTGTGACTTTCAAACTTGCGCAGTAAAGTACTATATGCGCTTTTACACTGCATTATGCTCAATGGTTTGCACAGAGACTGTCCTCTATTGCAGAATTTCTTAACTGAGTAATCACAGATTTTTTTTGACTAATTGATTAGTGGTTCAGTTTCATAAATGATTTGTGTGTTGTTTCTCTTCATTGATTAATGTGGTTATGAAAGAGGCTTAAAATCAGGAGCCTATTTATTTCCAAAGTATATTTGAATGCTGTTTTGTTGCTAGAGTCTTTTACTCTGATGACAGACTGTTGTTCTCTATAGAAAAAATATTTTTTACTTGACAAAGACCTTAACCAATTGGGCAACTCGTTCATTAAAAGACAACATTGTAAAATCCTTTTTCTAATTCAGTGGGTTTTCTTCTTGTTAACAGCAGGTTTACATGATTGCATTTTCTCGGCTTTTTGTCCACTAGAGGGTGATGTGTACTGCCTATAATTTTCCTCCAGTGCTTTTCTAGTGTAGCATGTAGCCTGTCTCCATACAGGGTGATATGTCAACTGCTGCGCACTATCCATGAGCACATCCACTGCCTTTACAAGCTCTCTGATGCTGTATCCATGCTAGACATGTTGCTGTCACTTGCAAATGCATGCACCATCTCAGACTATGGTACGTATGACCCACAGTTGCCTTCCATCTACACATCAATTCAGCTGTCAAATTAACTTTGATGAAGTGTGATCTGTTGTCTAAGGGAGAACTGTGTACACATAAGGCAGTTCCCAGCCAAGGTGACACATGACAGCCACAAAGAGCTCCACTGAACTGGCAGCTCTGCAGGCCTCAGGTGGAGGGCGTGGGCAGTGCCAGCTTGATCAGCCACGTGGGTGGTGAGCGCTGGCCCTCAGCTGTCTGAAAGTGTCTCTCCATAGACATGTGCTGACTGCCTCCTCCCTTCTACCCCAGCCAGCTTGTACTCAGATTACCTTTGTTACATAAGTGTATTACAGAGAGAAATCCCCCTAGCAGAGGAACTAGCTGCCTTTAACCACTGCACACACCACTTATAGAGATCAGTGGTTATATTATATTGTAACACCTTTCAATTAACCAAGAAATAATTAATTATATAAAAATGTAATTTTATAGATTACATTATAAGTATACTTTTGTTATGAGTAACAAAAGTAAACAACATCAGTTTACTAGCTATGCAGGTTTGCAGCAGATTTGCAAAATACTAATTCACACACTATCAGTATTTAAATGCTTTATGGTCATCCCAAATAAATGCATGAGTGAGTTATTATATAAACAAAAATGTTAACAAATCAAGGTACTTTTGATTGTTGGTGCTTGTTTCTGCTGTCTCCAGTGCGTCCTGAGTTCACAGACACACTGGCCATTAAGCAGGGTCGTCACCCCATTCTGGAGCGAATAGCTGGACAGCAGCCTGTACCGAACAATAGCTACATTTCTGAGGGCAGCAACTTTGTCATCATCACGGGACCCAACATGAGTGGCAAATCCACCTACCTCAAACAGGTGGCGCTGTGTCAGATCATGGCTCAGATAGGTCAGCAGCAAACCTTTCAGTCTCACCTGAATTTGAAATGCAACACTGCACTGCTATGCTTTCATTTAATTTTTGAGTAAAGCCCATGCACTGTTATTCCAGGCTCTTTTGTCCCTGCTGAGTATGCATCTTTTCGTGTTGCTGATCAGATTTTCACCAGAATTGGTGTGGATGATGATTTTGAAACTAATTCTTCCACTTTCATGTTGGAAATGAAAGAGGTATGTTTCCTTCACAACAGAGCTACTCATGTTCTTTAGTTACATTTGTGTGTGGGGGTGGGAGAAAAAAAATTATTAAATTATTACTGACTGTAAAGTTCCTCCCCAAAGATCTCCTACATAATCCACAATGTGAGTGACAGGTCCCTCATTATCATAGACGAGTTGGGGCGTGGTACCAGTGCTGAGGAGGGCGTCGGCATTTGTCACTCAGTTTGTGAGTTCCTCCTTAGCCTCCAGGTAGAGTATGCACTGCCACTCCTCTGTTCAAATAAAACTGGATATATCAGATTCCTATGCTTTATGTTAATCACTTATCCTGTTATCTTGTGGTACTCCCTTTAGGTCAATGATAAAGTAGTAAAAATAAATGCAGGACTAGCACATATTGTCCACTGTTTTAAGGTGTGTGGTGTTCCCTGCTGTTTACAGGTGTTCACACTCTTTGCCACACACTTTCTTGAACTGTGCCAACTAGAGTCTCTTTATCCCAATGTGGAGAACCAGCACATGGAGGTTCAGCATACACGCAGTGGTGACACTGGTGCTAAGGGTGTGGTGTATACATACGTGCTGAATCGAGGATGTGCTGAAGAAGGACACTATGGTACAAAGTCAGTGAAATCTAAGTGCAATTCTGTTGAAATTGGTCATGAAAAATACAAAGCTTGTTTTTGGTCTTATAGGTCTGAGAGCAGCAGAAATGACTGCCCTTCCTTCAACAATAATACAAGAGGCAAAGGCAATTTCATCCAAAGTCAGCCAACAGCTTTTGGTATGTTCCATAACAATCAGAATTTTAACTGTTGCTCATACCATCTTTGGTGCCTTGACCTGTCCTGTGTACTTTTTATTTAAATTACATTATCCTAGCATATTAGGTATTCCTTTTACAGCAGTTCCCACATCATGTGCTCCAGTAAAACCAGCTTTAATGTACAAGAAATTAAATATTGGGCACTGAGAGAGTCAAATGTTGTGCTGTGGCCTCTGATTACAACACAAATATTTTTGTTTCTCATAAACAATCCTGGTTTATGTCAGAGAAGTACTTCATAAACAGACAAGACCCAAGGTTTCTTTTATTATTCTTTCAGGCCAAACATTACAGTGATCCGGAAACACGGAGGCAGAGAGCTGTGTACCACCTGGCCACTCGCCTCATCCAGACAGCCAGGAACTCCAGACTGGACCCAGACAGCCTGCGTATGTATCTGAAAGGCCTGAGAAAGCAGTATGAGGCAGAGCTGCGGACCATAGGGCAGCCAGGGTCCATGGACACAGAGCAGGACTGACTGACTGACTCAGCCTTACAGTTGGAAGGGACCCTGGGAAATTAAACACCAGTGTCTGTCTGATTACTACTGCAGGGTGTTTACATTGTGTTTATAGTTCAGCTTGATTTGAAATTAAACTGATTTCTTTAAATCCCAGTGGTCATGTTTGGGGGCTAGTTTTACAATTCAAAACAATATCAAATCACGTTAATGTTAGAAATGTATGATAACTAAATTTTAGGCTAATGGATGATTAATTTCTGAAAAAATACTGTCCCGATTCCGTGGAAATGCGGTTAAGTTACTAAATACTTAAGACAACCCGGAAGTCCCCACGGAACTATTGAAGTGCTTGTTGTATTCCTCTGTCTTGGGGAAGTACAGTATCCACTCCCCTCGTTACTGCTGCCTATGACAAGATCTATGAATCAAGTACGTCTCGGAAAGGCGGGTTTATCTGTTGTGTGCTGCGTCATGACGGCTCCGCTCAGTGTGCTTAGAGTTACTAAACAAGCGCTCCCCAGCAGCTTGACTATGACCCGCCCCCGCGAACCAGAAACAGTAAGATTGTCTGACGGATAGTGCAGAAGAAGCCAGGTTGGTGCTGCTCTGGGAAGTCGGGAGTCACTGCCAGAGTCAACGCAGAACAACGCCATTTCGCCACTAGCGGAGGCAACAACAAACTGATTCTATAGGTATGCTGTAAACTGTTGTTTTTGCCGATAGTGTGTTTTTTTCTTGTTTACAAGCCCCTTGTCCCTGTCTTAGCGAAGCTAAGGCCTGTGAACGGCCCTCAGGACTTAAACGGAAGATGGAGCAGCAAACCGGGTCGAGCTTTCAGCACAGAGGAAGGCTGGGTCACTAAAAAAAACGGGGCCCGTGGGGTTAGATGTCCACACCTCCAGATAGGCGGAGTTGGCTAAAAGATAGCCAACTTGGGTATTCCTGTAAACACTTTTGTAGGTTACTTTACTATCGCTGAAGACTTCCTGTCCACTAATAGTTGGATTGGCCGGCTAACGTTAGTACCTGGCGCACGTTGGTTGGCTAGCGTGTATGTTAGCTAGCTCATCCATAGTGCCCGAGCTGAAGCCAAAGAGTGAAGAATTTAAGTGGTGACGAGCCTTTTCCTGTATGAATTATAGCAGCTATTTGTAGCCATGTCCAGGCAACAGTTGGACCCCCCCCCCCGTTACAATATTTTTGCTAACGCTAGTCATGTTGGTGAAGTGAGCTTTTCGTCGTGACGTATGACTTAGGAGCTAGGTGGAATAACTTTGCTGAGGCGTATAAGATCACTTCTGCTTTTTTTCTGTGATGATGGGCTGTATCAAGAAGCAGCATCCTCTTGGTGTAAGAATAGATGTCATTACGTATCTCGGTTCAATAGTCTGTACAAGGCCAACGATTTACACATAACTTAGCATGTTGGGGTATCTAGTACTCAGTCTGCCCTTGATGAATGTGAACATCACTCTGTCTCAAAGACGAGCTAAAGTGTTTATTTTTTCTGGTACTTAAAATGAATGACAAGTGTGTTGGTAACTGGAATAAGGTATGAATTGCCGTCAAGTGAGCCATCGATTGCAAAAACCCGGTCAAGTGATCCGCCGTTCGATTTTTTTTTTGTTTTGTTGTTGCGCTTCTTCGTTTGCAGTTACGGTACGGGTGATGGGAACGGCCAAAATGGACTTTTAAAGACAGAGTGACTATGTAGGCAATTAAAATCGCATTTAGCTTGGCAGATAAATTGTATTATGTCAGATCATACCTTGTGTGTATTAGTATATTATCTCTGTACAGTTTTTAGAAAAGGGGAAATCCCCACTAATTACATTGTAACTGACATTGTTCTGGTATCTGGACTCCTGTAAAAATATTTCCTCCAGAGTTTCCACATTTGAACTGATTCCTGCTCAGAGAGACATAGACTGTGATCACACAAATTTTAAAGTTATATTAATGTACAGTTTATAAGAAAATACTGTTACTGGCAATGTCCTCATATTTAGACTCCCATAAAAGGATGTCTTTCAGAGGGTTGGTCCAACTCGCACCTGGTTCCTGCTCAGAGTGACCTAGCCTATGGCTGCACAAAGTTTAAAGTATTATTACTGTACAGTTTTTATAAAAATTAAGAGTATCATTTAAACGTCTGTTTGACCGCTCCCAGCACACGCTCCGTAATTGCATAGAAAGAAGCACAATAAAATCCAAATGGCCGCTGACATGACCGGGTTCAATCTATGGCTCACTTGACCCCTTTAGGTATGTCTGTATTTAACTGTGTGCCTTCTGTGAGATCTTGGGAAATCCTTCAAATACCCAGTGGCTCTACTTTGGGAAAATAAAGTTCGTCTTGAGCTCCTCAGTGTCAGTTCTGTCTTGTTGGTATTTATCATATCCTTGTGGTCTCTCTGTAGATGAGCTCTTATCTCAGGCATCTTCTTGGTTTTACTTGATTTAATATGTGGCATGCCCTTTCAAGTTTTCTTGTTACAGCCAGATCATTTCAAGTGACTATAACCTTTTATATACGAACATTTTCCTTGATAGCCAAATGCCAGTGCCCTGTGTACTTTGCTACTTTCTTTAGTATATTATCAGAATGTTGATAAGGGCAAAATATCAGTTGGTTATCTTTGCAGCTTACCTACTCGTACAAGGACATCTTCCAGTAGTTCTACCTATCACTCTAAGATGGATTTTTAATTACAGCAATCACTCATACTTTCTGGGTAAAATGTACTGCAATCAAAATGTAAACATCATTGAACTGTTTGAAAGTGGTTAATGCAAGGGCATGGAATGGCTTCCAGTGTTGCTTTTATTTTGATTCATTTGATTAATTTCTGGGTGGATCTGTGCCTTAAATTTATGTTATAGAACCACTGTAACAAATTACATATTTAATGCCCCTTACACATTCTGAATTTATACACTCAGTTATAACACATTATCGCTTGATATGAAAGTTTGTATAGTGCTAATAGCCATTAGCCATTTTGAGAAGCCCAAACACAATCCCAGTCCTGAGCCAGGGAAATGCTGTTTACGTTTCATTTTCATGTTGTAGATTGCACTCATGGGCTGTGCGTAAAGATCTTCAGTGTAGAGAACTGCATGACCTGATTTTCAAGTACTGTCTGTGCTACTTTTTGGGTCTGATAGATATGAGGAGTTCCCTCTGTGTCCATACCTGCCAAATCAGGAGGCCTGGAAAGCTAAGTGGCAATATTCCCAGGAGCCGGCAGGCCAAGAGGCCTTTGTCCTCTAGGCTTGTTTTGATGCTGGGACAAAGCTCAGGCTGCACAAGGAAACAAGTGCACTTTCCACTCTTGAGCCCTGGGACTAAAAGAAAGCAAGCAGGCCTCAAACTTTCACACCACTTTACTCCACCCATACTTCATATGCCAAGAGGCGGTGTTGCTTTAAGAGTTCTTTCGCAGTTTCATGTGGTCTGACATGGGAGTTTTCTGGAACATACAGTGAATGTGACATAAAAAAGAATTTCCTGATTTGGTATCCCCTAAAAGTTAGCAAATCAATCTTGTTACCCATTCACCCATTTTGGTGCATAGTGAACCTTCATGTGTGTTTGGTCTCAGTTTGTTTTTGTTCAGGTCTTTGACAGTCAAATCCTTAAGGTGGGTCACTGAAAGGCTTTTTTGATTGATTTATCTTACCAAGTAGCCTTAGAGTGAGCTGTCCAGTGGTAGTGACACATTTGCTAGTGACAGCACAGATAAGAGAACGAAACAGTAAAGGATAAAAAAAATTTAATTTAAAGGCTAATGTTTTCAGATCCTTGTATGGGGTTGTTGCTGTGCTGAGTTTGCACTTTGCTCTTAAAACTAACAGCTATTTCACTGCTCACAGTTGATTTTTATGAGTTTACTTTGCTTCCAGTTGTAGCCTGTTGAGTGTGCAGATGCATAGATCACCTGAGAGGAAATGAAGTGGATAGTAGTTGAAGTCAAACATTCCTAATCCATGAAAAGGATCATCCAGTCACATGTATTTATCAAAGCTCTTTTAAAGGGTTCTAAAATGAAAACTTAAAATTTGTTTCAGAAATGTATTTAAGAACATTTTAGTTTATGCTCAGAGGATAAACTTGGTGCTTTTCAAAATAAGACTCTTCAAATTAGGGATGCAGATTTTCTTCGCTAGTCTGCAGCGTTTACATGTCACCATTTGGTATCACCTCTGCTCACTTGGAACCTCCATGGAGGTGACACCAGAAATAGTACCAGGTACTATCCCCAACATTTGACTGATGGGGGGGGGACCAAGGTGAGTTGAGTTGAGCCATTAACAGGTGTTGGAAAAGAGGCTATTCTATAGCTTTTAAGTATCCTCCCACAGTGAACTGGTTTTACTGCTGCCTTCACTACATGATGGGAATGACTTTGCATTGTTCACTGTAGCTAGTCCAGCTGCTGGAAACATCTAAAGGGACATATGTCCCAGGATGCTGGCTCTTTGTCAGTCCAGGAAATCTGTTTTTGCTGTCACCTGTAAGATGCATTTATACTTAAAGCAGTGGGTGTTGCTTATAGCCTACAGTTCATCACTTTTGTGATTATGTTGAAAGCACGTTTAGAGTAATGATATATGTTAGCAGCACACTTTTAGTGGTGCTCCCTGCTCTTCCTCCTGACCTGCACTAAACAAGCCTCAGATAGCTAGTTACACTGCACAGCTGCCAAACAACATTATACTGCCACAGTGAGCACACAAAGCCACACTGCCACTTGATGTGCATTCATTTTGTACTTTTTGCAGCTCTTACAGGTGCTCAACAAGTGCATCTTTAAAAAGCACCATCTAGTGGTATCCAGCTACTACAGAAATGAATAGTTTCTGGCAATTACAGTTCATTATAGTCACACACACACACACACACACACACACACACACACACACACACACACACCCTAAGTCAAATATTAAACAACTGACCTGGTACATATTTTGTGTGTTATGGAAGGCGTTAAAGTAAAACTGAGTCAGCTTTGTATTATAGGACTAAGTCTGTCAGTCTACACGAAGCCCTGCAGTGGAAAGTTGTTTATTAAATGTATTGTCATGGGTAATCTCCTTAATTTATGACACTTGTGCTACAATACCACCACAGATCTTGGGTGTTGGATGGGATTATGCAGCACTTAAGGGCACTGCCGCCACTTTGTATTGTTAAACAAGGTTTAACTTGTCCCTCTTATTTTGATAATTGAACAGGTTTGCACAAGGTATTGTGTTTTAGTTTGCAGATCTACTCTCCAGATGCAGTATTATTGACTCTGCCTTTTACAAAATTGCCATAGCACCTCAGTACTTGTCACATCACCCTGAGCATCAATGGTGTAATCAGGATAATTAAACAGAAGTAAATACCGTATGTGCTGCGGTGATAAATCTTTGGCATTGTTGGAACATAGCTTTGATTAATCAAATTGCTTGGCTGAGAGACTGTGCTAAATGAGATGCATACGGACAGGTGACAAATTAAAGGAAACACCTGAATAAATGAGTGGTCTCTTCCAGGATGGCAGTGCCCCCATTCAGAGAGCACAAGGGGTCACTGAATGGTTTGATGAGAAAGTGATGTGAGTCATATGCTATGACCTTCACAGATCAGGTCTCAACCCAGCTGAACACCTATAGCAGCTTTTGGACCAACATGTTAGATAGCATCTCCACCACCATCATTAAAACACCAAATGAGGGAATACCTTTTGGGGAAATGGTGTTTGTCTCTTAAGCAGAGTTCAGAGACTCATAGAATCGGTGCCAAGGTGCACTGAAGCTGTTCTGGTGGCACTTTGTGGGCCAGCACCGTAGTGCGACACTTTGTTGTTTTTGTTTTTTTTTAAATTGTCACCTGTTTGTATTTGTAAAATAAATGGCAAATAAGTCCACCTCAGCAGTCACCGGGCATTTCCTCTGTAGTATTTATGCCAGCAAATCATTAGCGACGACTAACATGTATAGTTAGTTTGGTTATATAGCAGCTGAAATTATGTTATATCTGCATTGTTTCCACCCCAGTTCATCTTACTGCATAGCCTTGAGGAGACGTGTTATTGCCACCCACCTGTCATGTTACTGACACTTGCATGTGGGTGTATTTTTGCCTCTTGCAAATGGATCCTGATATGAGTTTAGAATACCACCATGTCACTGTTGTGGGGGCTGAAGGAGGGAAATGACAAAATAAGACAGGGAGCCATCTTCTTTTTAGACAGTTTTCTCTCTGATGTTGTTGACATCCTGTATTGTATACCTTCTTAAACCAATGTGAGTGAGGTTGATGGCTTTCATTCACTGTTATCCGGCTCTTACCAAGATGTGTACATCTTTGTTTTCTTGTCATCCTTCTTTTCTTCAGAATGGCGGTGGACATCTCTGACTCTCAGTACCTGCTCATCCTGGCCCCAACCCTGATCATTGCCCTGATGTTCCTCTTCTTCTGGCTGTTCATGAAAGAAACTTCCTACGATGAGGTCTTGGCCAGGCAGAAACGTGACCTCAAGACACCACCATCCAAGCAAGACATGCGTAAAAAGAATGAAAAGAAGAAGGGCAAGAAGAAGGAGAGTGCAAGTGGAGGAGGAGGTGGAGGAGAGTCAGAAGAGGAACTGCGGGACTTTGATTTGGTTGATGGTGCCAACAGCTCTACTCTGGAGGTAGAAGATGAACCTGTACCAGTGGCTACACCAGATCCTGCTCCACCAACACCTACTCCTTATGTACCTGTTAGGTTGCTGTCCACTGAGGCTCCTGCTGGTCTGAGGGAAAGGAAGAAGAAGGAGAAAAAAGCTGCTGAGGCTGCTGCAGCAGCTGCAGTCACAACTACAGCTACAGTTACAGCTGCTGCTTCTCAGGAGCCAGAAGTGAATGGGTCCAAGCCGGTCAGCCGCAAGGCAGAGCCACCTGTTTCTGTTAGCAAACAGTCCAGCCCATCTTCTCCGCAACTAGAGGTTCAGGTTCAGCTCCAAGCTGCCCCGGCTCCTGTTCAGACTCAGACACCTCCCCAGTTCTCTGTGAAAAAGGAGAAAAAGAAGAAACAAAAAGCAGAGCCTGGTGAGTAGTGAGGAGTACAGTTTAACATAGGTGTGTTGCTCTATTCCTTTGAGAAAGCATGCAAATACTTTTCTCAAGTTACAGAGAATTGAGAGGAAAAATATTAGCTACATCATTAAGTTTCGAGGTTTAGGTCAGTAGCTTTAACAATGATTGATCATCATTCTCATGGCAGGCTGGCTGAGACTAATATTATTCTCCCCTTACATGTCCCCATCCAGTGGAGGACCAGCAGCCAGAGGTTAAAGCAGAGCAGGCTCCAGCACCAGTTAAGAAAGAAGCTCCCACTGTGGCTGAAACCAAAGTTCTGGATGGTGTGACCCCAAGCACTACCAGCGGCAGGAAGAGGAACTCTGCCAAGAAGCAGAAGACTGAGCATGGTAATGATGATAAAATGGGCCCACATGCTAAATAATATCTTAATTGCTATATAATGTCAGGATATGTGCTGACAATTCCCCTCCCCTCAAATCCAGTAGATGAAGCCCATGTTGTGGCTGACTCGGCAACCTCTGCCAACCACCAGGCAGCTCATAATGATGATGTACCACCCAGAGGGTCTGGCAAGAAACAGAAGAATGAGACAGACCGAGGTAAAATAAAGAAGAAACTGTTACATCCTGTTTTTATTTCATTTGGCTATCCCATATCTCCTGTCCAACTGTATAGTAACATGCTAAATTGCATGTGTTTAACAGAGAACAAAGAGGTGAAGCTGAAAGACCTGCTGTCTGGTCTGTCGACCCTGGCTCTGTCAGAAGCTGAGGCTGTCAGTGTGATGGCCCTCCTCCGAGAGAAGAGCCCTAATGCTTTGGATGCCTGGCACAAAGTGAGAGATTATTAAGTGATAAATTTGAATTAGGTGCTTCCCACTGTTTGCATTTGGCATGAGTATTGGTAGTTGGATCTGCTATGCTCGTGTTTTCAGTTTTCTCTCTCACCACCAGTCTGCAGCCAGGCCTGACCCAGCTGCCCAGGAGCGTGAGCGGCTCCTTGCAACTCTTCAGGAGGAGGCCTCCATTGCTAAGGACAAAGTAAAACAGCTGAGCCAGGTCTGAAATCTAAAATTCTGCCTAATGAAGTACACAATATGATTGATTGGTTTCCAGTATGCTTTCCATACCTCAGAAATTATTTCTCAGTTTACAGTAAAGTGCTTAAATGCCCCTCTTGCCTTTTTGCTTTAGGAGCTTCAGGTTGAGAAGCAGAAGACAGGACGTGTGGAGGCCCTGATGAGAGAGCAACATGCAGCCATGGAGAAGGAACTGGGGAGCATGCAGGCCGACGCACAAGGCCGCTATCAGGAGGTCCAGATAAAGGTGAGGGTGTTTATTTCTTTCAGGTACTGAGATTGAGTTGTTTTTAAAAAAAAATAAATAAATAAATAACAAGGAACCAGGAACTTTTGACATTCTTTTCAAGGCTACATGGAGGCTCAATCCTATTGTGTATGTGAAGTTTCAGCAGGTGAGGGAGCAGCTGGAAAGCCAGATCACTCGACTGCAGCAAGAAAATGGCATTCTGAGGGATGCAGTCAGCTCTGCCACCAACCAGATGGAGAGCAAGTCAGTGCTATATTACAGTGGATAAGATCCTTTTGGTCATGCTCTCTAGAGCATCATACACTGAACAAAATTATAAACACAACACTTTTGTGTTTGCCCCATTTTTTTCATGAGCTGAACTCAAAAGATCTACAACTTGTTCTATGTACACAAAAGGTCTATTTCTCTCAAATATTATTCACAAATCTGTCTAAGCTGTTAATGAGCACTTCTTCTTTGCCGAGATAATCCATCCACCTCACAGGTGTGGCATATCAAGATGCTGATTAGACAGCATGATTATTGCACAGGTGTGCCTTAGGCTGGCCACAATAAAAGGCCACTCTAAAATGGGCAGCTTTATCACACAGCACAGTGCCACTGATGTCACAAGTTTTGAGGGATTGTGCGATTGTAATGCTGACTGCAGGAATGTCCACCAGAGCTGTTGCCCGTGAATTGAATGTTCATTTCTCTACCATAAGCCGTCTCCAAAGGCGTTTCAGAAAATTTGGCAGTACATCCAACCGCCCTCATAACCACAGACCACATGTAACCACACCAGCCCAGGACCTCCACATCCAGCATCTTCACCTCCAAGATCGTCTGAGACCAGCCACCCGGACAGCTGCTGCAACAGTCGGTTTGCATAACCAAATAATTTCTGCACAAACTGTCAGACTGTCTCAGGGATTCTCATCTGCATGCTCATCGGGGTCTCGACCTGACTGCTGTTTGTCATCGTAACCGACTTGAGTGGGCAAACGCTCACATTCGATGGCATCTGGCGCTTTGGGGAGGTGTTTTCTTCACAGATGAATCCCGGTTTTCACTGTACAGGGCAGATGGCAGACAGCGTGTATGGCGTCATGTGGGTGAGCGGTGTGCTGATGTCAATGTTGTGGATCGAGTGGCCCATGGTGGTGGTGGGGTTACGATATGGGCAGGCGTATGTTATGGACAACATACACAGGTGCATTTTATTGATGGTATTTTGAATGCACAGAGATACCGTGATGAGATCCTGAGGCCCATTGTTGTGCCATTCATCCACGACCATCACCTCATGTTGTAGCATGATAATGCACGGCCCCATGTTGCAAGGATCTGTACACAATTCCTGGAAGCTGAAAACAGCCCAGTTCTTGCATGGCCAGCATACTCACCGAACATGCCACCCAATGAGCATGTTTGGGATGCTCTGGATCAACGTGTAGGCCAGCGTGTTCCTGTTCCTGCCAATATCCAGCAACTTCACACAGCCATTGAAGAGGAGTGGACCAACATTCCACAGGCCACAATCAACAACCTGATCAACTCTATGCTAAGGAGATGTGCTGCACTGTGTGAGGCAAATGGTGGTCACACCAGATACTGACTGGTTTTCGGACCCCCCAATACAGTAAAACTGCCCATTTTAGAGTGGCCTTTTATTGTGGCCAGCCTAAGGTACACCTGTGCAATAATCATGCTGTCTAATCAGCATCTGGATATGCCACACCTGTGAGGTGGATGGATTATCTCGGCAAAGGAGAAGTGCTCACTAACAGATTTGTGAACAATATTTGAGAGAAATGGGCCTTTTGTGTACATAGAACAAGTCGTAGATCTTTGAGTTTAGCTCTTGAAAAATAGGGGGCAAATGCAAAAGTGTTTACACTGAACAAAATTATAAATGCAAATGTTTCAGTTGCCTGGTGAAACACTGACAGTAATCCATGGTTCATATTAGAACTTCAGCTCAGTCTGTGCATTTTTTTTTTTTTTTGGTAATTTCTGTCTCTGGCTCACAGTACTGTAAGTCAAAGAAATGAAAAACACCCTATGCAGATAATTATTTTAATTCATCAACAGTTTCCCACAGTAATTCCCCATGAACCATTTTGACAGTACTCATTTGCACTTATTTGCATGTGTTGCTTGATAGGAATTCAGCAGAGCTGAACAAGCTACGCTCTGAGTACGCCACTCTGATGAAAGAGCTGGCAGACAACAACAGCAAGCTGCAGCAGGAGGAGCACCAGAGGAAGTCACTGGAGGTCAGCTACAAGCAGAACGTGTCACAGCTGGAGGTAGGCTAATCCAGATGCATAGTGTGTTTATTTAGCCTGTTCTACAGTTTCCCCAGCTGAGACAAAAATGAACTAAGCTATGCAAAACATGGGCCTGCTGCATAGCTTCAGTTCTGGTCAGCAGGTGTGGCAGCTTTACCGGTGAAATGGGAGGAGGTTGTAGTGGAAATCCTGGAGAGTGTTGTGAGAAATGGTACCTGGGCTGGGAGGACTGTGTTGACTTTGGAAGCTGGAATGTTTGAGGCTTTGTGCTGCATATAAACAAGACTTTCCTGGGAGAGATATCAGGCTTTCCTGTCTTTTTACTGACTACAATCGAACGATGGAAATCTAAGTTGCAGGCACAACACAGACAAGTTCGAGAACCTGAGAGCAATGTAGATCATTGCACAGTCATGATCAAAATCAGTCATGGTGTTCAATTTAGATTTTGTATTAATTTAGCGCTGTTTGCATTCTGGGGGGAAAGTGAGCAGAGGTTCAAAGGCTTGTAGAAAAGATTTCCTTTATACAAATCAAGCTCTGTCCTTGACCTGGCAGTAGGGGCATTGACTGAGAGGGAAGGGTGTGCATTATCTTAGTGGTCCAGTGTGGTTCTAACAATAGTGGGGTTTTAATTTCCTTGCAAGTTAGTATAATGAGTGGCGAAGAGTATTCATCAAGTTGCATATCTCTTAATTCCAAGGTCCAACTGCAGGACGCTAAGCGACGCTGGGAAGAACTGCAGAACTTCCTCCACAATGTCAACGCTGAGAGGGAGAAGCTTCAGACCTCAAAGCAAGGTGGTAAAACCTAAGAGAAAATGTTATCTTGTAAACTCAAAACAGTCATTCAGCAACTCTGTGTCTGCATATGTGTGTGTGTGGGTGCAGAGCTCCACAGCCAGCTGGTGGCAGCAGAGACAGAGATGAACAACAAGAACAAGGAGATCCAGAACTTACACAACAGCCTGACTGAAGCCATGGTCTCCAAGGAGCAACTGGAACAGAGAGTGTTGAAGCTTATGGAGTTGTCTCAGCATAGTATGCCTGACGACTCACTGCAGGCGCGGGTTCAGGTGAGGCACCTGTGCTCAAAATCATCAGTCCATGTTATTGCACATACTGTATTTGCTGCATTTACTATAATGATTCAGATTATATGGAATTTTACTATATGTAGCTGGACTGAGGGTCAGATTTGATTAAATCAATGGATTTTATATACAGTAGTTCTCTGTTACAGTTGATTCCATATTGACATGGAGAGCACACACATTTCTTGTATTCACCAACGCAACCTGTTTTTAACAGGAGCTTATGAATGAAAAGAAAAGTCTTCAGGTCCAGAACGAGACACTGCATGTCCAGAATGACAGCCTGCAAGCCCAGATCTCTTCACAGGTATATGGGTCAACCTCATGTACTGTACCTATGTTTAGTCAGAATAAGATGCCCACCTGCATAACTGTGCATATATGTAGGTTAATGAGATTTCTTTTCTTCTCATTTAGGCCACCCATGTCTCTCACATTGAGGAGCTACAGAAGCTGTAAGAAAGTCAGATTTGTACCTTTCAGACCTAGTGATTGAATTAAAAGTCATATGTTGAGCCAGTTTTCATGGTCTCGGTCTCCCACCCCCCATTCTGTCTAGTCTGTCTGAAAAGGAATTGCAGAGGAAGAGTTTGGAGGATTCTTTAAATGCTGAGAGGAGCAGCGGTGCCAGTAGAGAATATAACATGCAGGTATAGTCACATGAGTGTGTCACCTACAGCTTCTTATACTAACATTGTCTTGTTCAAGGTCTCTCACTGTGCCAAGAGGGAGTATGGGTTATAGACCAGCTCTGGCAGAAAGATGGCATGTTCCTCTAGATATTTTGTAGTCTTGCCAAATAGATATATTTGATTTCAGTGTTTTGTCACTGTTGCACAGTCTGTCAAATCGTGTATAATGTTGGCATGATAAATGCAGTGTTTCCGCTGGTAACATTTCTCAATGGTACCCCACCACACCCAAAAAAAAAAAAAAATCTGTTTGGTTAATCAATATATTACCCAAACACCAAGTGACTCCCCCGGGAAGCCACAAAACAATGCAGCAAGTCATATTCACCAGTGCAGTTAAGACTAATTCACCATGAGCATGTTTTTAGACTTGCTTGTCACACAGCATATAAAATTCATTCTGTGAAATGTGTCTGACACACATGAGAAACATCACCCCTTGAGCTGTATCTTTTCATTTTGCCCCACCCTCTGTAGCAAGCTGGGGGGTAAAAAAAAATCACTGAATGAATTCATGCATATAAACATGCTGACTTCTTCCAGATAATCCTACATGAAAACTTTTTTTTTTATCCAGTACACTTTCTTGGTTTGAACACAAAGTTAGCGTAAATTAAAATATACAAATAAAAAGATTGTGACTATATTAATCAAAGTAGAACTTCAACTGCCAATTTTCCGTACACACGCAGGTACATTACTCCCACACCAAACCTCTTGATCCCCAGCAAACCCTGATAAATGTGTCTTGTCCTCTGCAGGCCTTACACAATGAGAACATGTTGCTGAAGGCAGAGATTCAGAATCTGCAGGCCCAGATTTCTGATCAGGTCAGCTATGTACCTTGGCTGCTTTTCCAAAGTGTAGTAGCACTCTGTGTATTTTTGTTTTCATCTGTTTGACATACCTTCTCTTTCTATCTGCCTTTGACTCTCTGCACACAGACTGCCTCTCAGCTGGCTCTGGACCAGTTCCAGAAAAGGTACGTGAAAACAGGAATATATTTTGAATACATGTTCCAAAAACTAATTATCCATAAGTAGTAAATGGAAGTGTGTCTTTCTACTCAGTGTCCAGGAGAAAGAGGAGAACATGAAAACTGTTGAGGGTCTGTTGGAGAAGGGGCTGATTGAGGTGGCCAACAAGGAAGAGGAACTCAAGGTATCCATTATAATTGGTTTGAAAAGGACAGCCAAGGGTAACAAATCCTGAAAACCTGCTGCCTCACACATACTGCATACTGTACCTACATTTGACTGACATCAGCATTCTTTAAGTGACTGGCTTTCACCTGCCTTGTAATAACAATCTCCACTGGGCTGAAGTTTCTAAGTAGTGTATTTCCCTGATGCAGGCTGTAAGAAAAGAGAACGAGGCACTAAAGCAAGAAAGAGAGGGCCTTAAGAGAAAGACAGCAGAACAGGTAAGTTAGTTTAAAATCTGTATTAAGAAGTTCCTGAGTTGTTTATCTTACTCTGTATTGATTTGTAAATTTTTCTTGTTTCCCTTAATCACAGGCATCATCTGAATCAATAGTGGAAGAACTCAAGCGCAAGTAAGATCAATCAAGTTGACTTTGGTATTTAGGGATCATAATAATGTAGTTGTGTTTAACTAATTAATGAATTCCTGTTTATGTTTGTGTTGATGGCTCATGTTTGTGACATGTAGCCAGAAATAGTTTGAATCAGATCTAGGACTACGTTCACACTGCAGGTCTTAATGCTCAGATCTAAATTTTTTTGTCGAAATCCGTTTTTTTTTTTTTTTTTTTTTTTCTCTTTTTTTAACCCTTCCTTTTAATTTTAATCAC
>NW_018127893.1:966369-989574 GCF_001952655.1 Monopterus albus | reverse complement strand
GATGTACCTGACAATTTGCAATCGAAATAAAGACAATAATAATAATAAGAATATCAAGAAGAAGGAGAGCACAAATATTGCTTATGGCCTTTTGTGGAGCAGTGGCTGCTACCTCTGTACAGAGGAATGTGTGGGTGCGGAGTCGGAGCCAGGACTGGTGGGCTTCTGTGAGGGGCTTCACGGACACAGAATTCATTAATACTTTCTGAGTGAGAAGGGAAACGTTATCACCACCTGAATCACCGTTGTCTGCCACTTTTTTTTATTACCTGCCTCCTCCAGCGCAGAATTGTGACGTCTGTCGCATTTCAATTACATAAAAATCGCATGAAATGCGACCTGGCCGTTCAGACTGAAGTCGCATTGCAAAACATCGGATACGTATCCAATTTAGGACCACATATGAAAGTGGCCTGGGTCGGATTCGAAAAAATCGGATTTGTGCTGTTCACACTGTCAGGAAATCGGATATGGGTCGCATTTGGGCAAAAAAGATCAGATTTGAGTCACTTCATCCTGCAGTGTGAACGTGGTGTAGGACCACACTAAGCAAGTGGCCATGACCTAATATGAGAAAAATCTGATTTAGTTAGATGACACTTCAGTCAAAAAAAAGAAAATCAGACTCTGGTCATTTCAGCATGTAATGTGAACATAGCCAAAGACACAGAGGGATTAAAAACATCTACCTTTAGCTTCCCTAACTCTTTTCAGTCAGTGGCAGCAGCTTTGCCAACTAGCTGAGAAGAAAAGTAACTGGGGCAAGTCATACTTGCGTATTATGAAGCCAAAGGTCACTACTTGTACTACTCTAAGACTGTCAAAGCTAGGTCCTCTTGACACTCCATGACACTGCCTAGACAGACACACCCACGTGTCTAAATCTTTTGGCATCAGGTTTCCACGGGCACCAGAGGCTGTGTATTGTTAAATGTCTTCTTGTAGTGGATATTATAAACAGTAGCAGATTCTTTGAACAGTTCTGTGTAATGAACCTTTGTCACTGCACTCTGTAGGGTCCAAGAGAAGGATGTGAATCTAAAATCAATGGAAGAAAGTCTACATGCAGCACAAGACAGCAGCTCTGCAAGACAGAAGACAGTTGAGGTGTGAACCTAATTTTGATCAGCACAATACTGGGTTTGCACATTTCAGAAAACCATGGTGTCCCTCATGTTCTTCATGTTGTGTTGGCATAGTTTGTCTGAAGAACTTTTTGTTTAATAGGCTCTGGAGCAGCAGTTGGCTGCCCTGCAGGCAGATGTGGAGCAGCTGAGACAGAAGGAGACACCAGAGTTGACCAGTTCTGTTACCCAGCTCCCAGAACTCCAGGCTCAGTGAGTTAACCCAGTAGATCACTGTGCACTCCTCCAGCACAGCCCTTACACTCAGGCTAATGATGAGCATCTGACCCACAGGCTGGCAGCAAAGGACCAGGAGATTCAGATGCTACAGGCTGAGCTGGAGGCAAGGACTAAGGAGCTGGGTGAGAAGATGGAGCAGGTACACCAACAGGTGAGGCACGATCTCAAAAAGAGTGCAATATGAACAAATTAGGATGTTGGAAATGGCACTCTGGACTAAGACAAAGTTGGTGGTTGAATTATTAATAAGAGTCATAAGAGATTAAAATCATATTGCATCCTTGTTTTTGTTCTCCATTAATAGCAACTCCAGACAGCAGTGCCAAGGCCAGAGCTGCTTACAGCGTGAGTAATGTCGCCTGCCCTACCATAACAAATAGCTTTTTTTTTCCACACAAAATTTAATTTTAAAGGATCCTTAACAACATAAACATTCATAATGAGTGGTTGTCATTATCTGTCAGGTTGTCAGAGAAGGAGAAGCAGGTCTCAGATCTGCAGGTTGAGCTGGCTGAGCTGAGGGACTCCCTGGAACTTCATAGGAAGAAGAACAACGTAGGTTTCCTAGAGTGATGACCTGAGCTATGTAATACCTGCTGCTCTGGTCTAGCCCTGTGAGACATCACTCCCCTTTGTGTGGTACCCCAAAACACTTCCCTCACACTGGAGCTGCATACTGCATACATCCATATTCCCTGTTGTCCACTGCAACTAAGCCTTGTTTTGTTTTGTTTTTATTCTTTTTTAAAACATTTTGTTGTTGTATCAAGCTTTCTTTAGCCAAGGTTGTGTTCGCAACATAATCATACACGTCAGTGCAGATGTCTGTTTTGATTTGGATTGCTAAAACTGAGTGTTGCATAACAAGGTATCCAGCCTACTTTTGTTATGCTCACTGTTGCCCGTGACTGTTTCAGCAAGCTTGTCTGTTCTTGTGGGTGATTCAGAGCATTAGAAACTTGCCTACCTTTTATTTTTTCTAAGAGGCATTTTTGACTTTGACAATATATACAGTATCTAGACCTTTTTTCATTTTTGTATCTGATATATCGCTAGACACTGGCACCTTAATTGGAATTGAAAGCACTTACAGAACAATGCTACTATACATATCTTGCATTTTTACCCACGAGGCGCTAGACAGGGACTCCTGGGGTGATTTGCACATGCTTATTTTTAGCTGTTGGAGCATGGGTGAAAAGCAGAGTGTGGTCATTGTAAAATGAGTTCTGTTACTCTACCAGTCTGTATTTGAGGGTCACTGAATGCATTTTCTCTGAGGCTGAACTGAAAGTAGTATCTCTCTGGAATGGACCAAAACAGGAGCTTCGGGAGAAAAACTGGAGCGCAATGGAAGCTCTGTCAGCCACCGAGTCCATGCTTCAAGGGAAACTCAGCAAGGCTGTCAAGGTTCGACACCCCATCTCAGTCTGCTTCACTCTAGTTCCAATCTGATTCCCCCCTCCCAAAATGCTGTTTTTTTTTTTTATGCCATAATTGACCCAGTGAGATTTCTTTACCGCCATCATCCATAACAAAACTGCATACTCATTTACCTCACTCTCGCCTCTCCCCTGTGTTGTTTGGCCTTAGGTTTTCAACTGGCTGTGTGCTGAGCTTTTGAACTAAGCTAATCCCCTTGGGAATTGCAGACTTTTACTAACTTGACAAATAATATTGTCTCTAGTGGATCTATTTTTGCTTTAAGCTCTGAAATATGAAAGATTTGTCCTTGCCAAAAGCTCAGGCTGATGCTTGGAAATGAGTGTGCAGTGACCTAGAAATTATTTCACTAGATGTCATTAGATCAAGTTTCATGGTAATCATTGCACAGCTTCCTGTCTTTCTGTCCTGTGACTCATTTCTAGCATGTTTTTCCCCCCATTCAGATTCTTGACATCCACACTTTGAATATCACCAGTTTGCCGATGAAAATCAATAAATTCCCTTTAATTTAATGCAGTATTCTCTTTTTTTAAAGGGAAGTGTGACCATTCAAAGCTTTAATCAGAGATGAAAAACTGTCCTGTTGTTTCTCAATGCTCTGCATTCACACCTGAAACGTGTTTGTTCTCCACCAGGAAGAACAATTGTGACTAAATGTAAAGCAAAATCTACAGTGTATTGCATGCAGTTGCAGGTCACACTGTGTAGACCTAGGGGGCTACCAGCTAGCTGTTGTAGTCACAGTTGAGGTGTGTGTGTGTGTGTGTGTGTCTGTGTATTTTTAGTGGCCTCCTCCCTACATGCTGAACTATCACTACAGCAGCTGCTCATCTGCCATCTGAGTACAGTGGAAAGGACCTCAGAGCTGAGCCAAGGAGTTCCTTGACAGTTGTTGTGTACTGTCAGTGCATGCTGGTTGTATTATCTCCACACTTGCACACTTGTCTCAGAGCTGCCTTGTGTGACTGTGAACAGTGGTTAGAATGCCAGCTGGCTGGTGTTTAGCATATGTTCTCCGTTCAGGCCTCAGAGTGACAGTACTTGATGCTGGTCTATTGTAGGAGGACTGAATCCTACCCTTATTTAGTCAAGAGTTCTTTGTAGAATTTCATGAAAAGCAGACTGATGTATTTGTGGTTTCAGGAGGACTGTAGCATCTGAGGTTATTGGCTCTTGTTGCAGCTGTGGCCTGTTGGAAGATGCTGATGTTTATTGGATGTGGATGTTTGTGCTAGTGACCTAAAGTTATTATTGGTGATGCTAAAAGACATTGAACCTGATGGATGAATTGATGGTGACTGGCTTAAAGCAGGATAATGGAGATTAGAATGAGGGAGGAGGAGGGGTTGTGGTCCTATCTGCCCAGATATGACCACTGGACCATATCTTCGAAGTGACTGAATTATTTGAACAGCCAGTGCTCAGTCTTTACATCACTTTTCTGTCCTTTTTCCACTCACTTTGTAGGAGCACCAGGCAGCACTGGCAGCATCTCAGGCTGAGTGTCGAGATGTTCTGCACAGACTTCTGCCCCATGTACCTCTGCCCACTGAACAGGTATGGGTAATACTGGATCGTTTGAATACCTTTCTTCAGGCACATACACAGACTCCAGGTGCCCTTTCACCCTCTGACTTAATAACTACTGCAGGTAATGCAGGAAACCTTTTTAAAATAAGTATTTGTTGGTGATAGGGGTGTCTTTTTTTTGTTTGTTTGTTTGGGCACCTGGCCCCCAAAATGTCTGCATAGCCCTGTGCTTCTTACTCCATCACACTCCTCCTGTGTCATGATGTTTCTCTTTACTCTTCATCTCCTCTTAGAACCATCAGGAGTGGCTCCACATATTTGAGAGGGCGTTAGCTGAAAACACAGCTGCCCAGTCGACCCCTGCGCCACAGGACTCTGAGGTAAAAATATAGAAATGTAAACTTGAACACGATTCCTTTTAAAACTCAGAGTATCAACAGATGCTATTCTCGTACTAGGGACTAGCTGAGAAGCTGAAAGAGGCTGAGGAAACCCAAAGGATTCTACAGAAAGACTGTGAAACGTACAAGAAGGTTTTGGCAGAGACGGTAAGAGGAGGATTTTGTGTTATGTTTACACAGTAGTACAGAAAATATGCAGAACTGAGCTGTCACTCCTGCTGCGTCCACAGGAGGGCATCCTGCAGCGCCTCCAGAGCAGTGTGGAGCAGGAGGAGTCTCTCTGGAGAGTGAAGCTGGAGGTCTCACAGGGAGAGCTCGGAGAGGTATGTATTCAGTTTTAGCTGGAAACAAACTCCCAGACTGAACACCAAATCAGAGGTGGTATAGTTGCAACACAGGCTTCTTCATTGCATTATTCTTCTTCATCTTTTCAATTAGATGAGCCAGAAAGTCACATCTCTGGAGCAGGAGATTGAGAGACTAACTGATGGAGCCGAGTTGGAAAATGTCAGTTCTCTTGAAAAACACATCTTAAGCTAACAGTAACATTTAAGACTTATTGTACTTAACAGATTCTGATTCATGTGCATTTCTGGATCTCTTCTTGCTCTGTAGCTGAGAAGAGAAAAGCAGCACTTGGAGTCTGAGTTGGAGAGGGCGGAGCGTGAGAGTGCCATCTATGTGATGGAGGTCAGAGAGGTGAGCAGAAACTGGACTCCTTCACCCAGTCTTGCTTGTGGTCCTCATTCATGTCATGGCAATCATCCTTCTGTGGCTAAAAAGATGAGCTTTGTCGTGTGTGGATTTCATGCTCATGGTGTGTTTTTGTGACATTCTGTATGCTGTTTATTTGGGGCACATTAAATTCACACAACACAGACACTTACCAGACTAGCTTAATAACTAACTGCCATTGGTAAAATACAGTCATGCACCAGGAACCCTGGGCTTTTTTTTAAAATACTAAATGGTTATGTTGAATAGTGAGACCATTCAGTTTGACTTTGCCTAACGGTCTGTTCTGCTCATCTCACTGTAAAGACTGTGTGCTGTCCTGAACTGACTCCCACAGCCTCCAGTTAAACACATCATCTCAAACTTAATTTCAGCTCAAAGATCTGTTGACTGAATTGCAGACCAGACTTGATGGCTCATATACAGAGGCTATCAGGCAGAATGAGGAGCTAAATTTGGTAAGCGTTGCTCACCCTCTACCTAGAGCTCCTTTCAAACCTGTCCCCTGTTGCACTCAGCAGTCCTCTACACTGACTACCACAGGACAGCAGTCTCCATGTTGTTGGTCATCATCCATAACCTCAGGGAACATGCTCTCTCTGCCCTTAACTTCAAGATTATTATCTTTGATTTTAGGAGCCAGGAATGTGATCTCGTCAAGTAGCAGAGTCAAAGGTTGTGAATGATGACAGCACCTTCACACTTCAGACTAACTCTTCTTTCTCTGCACAAGTACTCTAGTACTCTATCTTACTGCCTTTTTCATGCTTCTGACAAATGACCTACTAGTCAACATGGGTTCCTCTTTACTCCACAGCCTGAAGTGGACACTTTTTTTCCCCTCTTGAGTTTCATACAAACCTTGTCTGTTTTTGTGTCTTTGTCTTGTCATCGTCTGTGAAGATGATGATCAGATGTTCTTGACCAACAATAGTACTATGGAAAATGTAGCCTCCTGAATAATTCCAATGAGAATATGAGCAAGAAAACATACCAATCATATTGGTTTATCTTGTAATCATGTATAAGTAGGAATAATAACTGCAGTGGTGATAGGCATCTAAACATATCAAGGCATCCCCTTGACATAGTGCTGTTTTTGTTTTGATGACAAGCTATTGAATACATTTAATGTAGGCAATGATGGAATGAGGCTTTGACTGAATATTCTTTGATACTATGGTATGCATTGCTGAATTATAAACAGGACTCCTGGGTGTTAATGGGAATTTGTCATATGCTATAGAATGTGCTGAATGTCTGTTTTGGTTCCAGCTTAAAACCCAGCTCACTGTGACTTTGTCCAAGCTGGATGCAGAAGAAAATGAGAGGCAAAAGGTGGCTGGTGATTTATATAAGGTAAGATTGATCATTTATGTGTTGTTACATTACTGATGTGGGTTCAGGCCACTTTAACGAGTGTAAACTCCTGGTCCTTCACACAGGCCCAGCAGTCTCTTGATCTGATTCAGGGGGAGCTCTCAAAAGTGACGGACAACGCCGATGACCTGATAGAGTTTGGCAGTCTGTCGTCACAGGGGGTAAGAGTCTGGGGCTGTTGGGTTGTTGTTGGAACACTTGGTAGTATATGTTTTTTTTTTGTATTGTGATCACATGGTTTCGCTGAGCTTTGAATCCTCTCTGACAGGAGGAGATTGACAGAAAGGAGAAAATAACTGCAGGACTGAACCAAACTGTCACAGAACTGCAGCAGCTGCTACAAGCCGTCAGCCGGCAACTCGCCAAGGAGCAGGAAGGGGTAAGGCCTGTTACTACGCTGTTGTAGCCACCCTATAAAACAGCATTATAGCATCAAAGTCCTGTATTTTTACTTAAGTCTGAACAATGTACATTTGATTTCCTCCAGGAGACTGATAAAGATCTGGCCAAAGTATAGTGAGAGGAGGATAGAACCCCTGCGCAGGCACCTTGACTGCACTACCGAAACCACCTTTGACCTTTTGGTCTCATTGCTACCACCATTACACCATTCTGTCACTCCCAGCCACCTCCTCCCTCTCAGCCTGTGTCACCTCACCTATACTGTAGGCAGCCTCCAACTGACTCTTAGAGGCGCTTGTAACCCACTCTCAGAATCATTGTTGGCCACAAGGGAGCACACACAGAGGTTACTGTTAATTCCAAACACTCCAGAAACTGTACCAAAACACACACTACCCCACTCCCTGCACATTCCTCATCTTCAGCAGAATCGCTAGTTGATTTTTATTCTAATCTTAAAAATGACTTCCAGAATAATAATTCAAACTGTGTGGCAACCATTCCTCTGTTTAAAACACCAATATTTTCAATGAAATTCTTTTTTGAATACTGCAGTAGTTTTATTTGTCTCAAGGGCAGTGATACAATTTCCAACTTGACTTAACAAACTTGGGGTTTTCAGTCCTTTGTTTTTTTTAACTTAAAGATCTGTATTGTTTAAGTGTACCAGTTAGGACCTGCTGAAATGCACTACAGTATGTTGATCTGTTTGCCTGCTGACCAGAAAACTATAACGACCTGTGTATCATCATGCATTCACAAATTCATCATAGCTCCATGCATATCTTGACTCAGTATTGGAATGGAGAAAGGAGATCAGAAAGGGTCTCAGTATATCAGAAGGGTCACTACGTGACTGTAACTATGGAGATGCATGGACAAATTGTAGTCACGTCTGTACTGCAGCTCCAGAGATAAGGGAGTCTGTGACCCTGGCTGTGGAAGGAGAAGGCCAGGTCAGGAGTGTAGAGGTTTTTAATCCTACTGCAACTACTCTAGGAATAAGTGTCCCATATCATTTGTAATCAACACTTGCTATATTGTTGCTAAGTTCATTAACCCTGAAGATTTTGGTCTTTTTGTAACGGGTGACATTAATAAAGGGATGCTTGATAAACTTGCCTGGTGCCCCTGTGTTGCTTCTTTTTCTCCCACTACACTTCTTTCTCCCTGCCACTGTAGGGCAGCACACAACCTTAGTTAAAATTTCAGATTGACAACTCTGAATGTGAACAGGAAAACCAAAAAGCTCCTGTTCATGTAGCATTTATGGATGGTATATTCTGCTTGGCAAAATATTCATCTGACTTCCCTGTACACAAACATGTTTGTCATGCAGTGGTGGTGTTTAGGTTTAAGTATTTTGTATGGACGTAAACAGTTTCCCCTGATGTCAACATTGTATAATTCCTCAGAACAGGAGAGACTTTCCTCAAATCCTGTATGAGGTTTTTCAAAATATTTCCCATCAGTAATGAGGATATGAAAAAGGCAATGCAACAGGTGGCTGAAATCTAAAACTTACCCAGGACTTCTCTTACCATAGCTGTAATGTTGGAAAACATTCGCTTGTCACATGACAATGAGTGGAGAAAGTATGAAATATAAACTCTTAACGTACATTAGGGACAAATGTAAGGACTTAATAGTGTGACTTCTAGACTTGATTATTGCAATGCTCTATACTATGGTGTTAACCAGTCCTCCCTCACTCGTCTCCAAATGGTGCTGCTCGTCTTTTGACAAGTACTAGGAAATTCTACCATATAACCCCGGTACTGGCTTCCAGTCCGTTTTAGAATTGATTTTAAGTTATTGATTTTTGTTTTTAAGGCTCTTAATGGTTTGGCACCATTTTACCTCCCTGAACTAGTGCACTGGCACAAACCTACAAGGTCCCTCAGATCTTCAAGCCAGTTTCTTTTAGAGGTTCCTAGGGTCAGATATAAACGCTGGGGTGACCGTGCTTTTACTGTTGCAGCCCCTAAATTATGGAATAGCCTACCTTTTAATGTTAGGTCAGCTACTGACCTCAGTACTTTTAAATTCTTGCTTAAAACCTATTTGGCTTGGCTAATAATACACAGTAGGGCCTGATGCATTCTTTTGAACTCCTTTTAATTTATTGAACATATGTTGTGTGTCTGTGTTATTGTGCTGTTTTATTTTTATTTGCACTGATTTTATTTACGTTATTATAGTCATTTATTGTGATTTTATTTTGCCATGTAAAGTACTTTGGTCAGCTGGATGTTGTTTTAAAGTGCTATATAAATAAATTTGATTTGATTTTCTTTTTTTTTTTTTTTAGATTTCACCACTTCCAGCTTTACATTTTACTGAAAAGATAAATAATAATAAACATCATTTATATAGCACTTTACAACTTGGGGAGCTCAAAGTGCTGCACAAAATAAGGATAACTATACACTAAAAACAATACTAAAACCGACAGAGCACTACTAAACCATAACCCAATAATCATAAAATATAAAATGTGCACAATGCCGTTCAACGGCAAATAAAAGAAATTAAAGCTCGAAAGCTTGTTTAAGAAGATACGTTTTTAATCTGGATTTAAAAACTGTTAGTTCAGTCGTACAGATTCTTTGTGAGTGGACCTGACTTGACTTTAGGTATCTGCACAGAAAGCTGTTTTGCCTGTTAAATGGATTTTAAAACAACAGAACTGTTGTGATGACTGGGGGATCAGGTCAGGGGCATGAGCCAAATGTGGGATCAGCACATTCCTGGCTTTTTCCCACACCGTCATGCTGGAGTCAGCTGATTGGAGATCTGGCTCTTGGTGTACCTTTATGGAAACTTTGTGATGAATCAGGTGACGCTGTGTCTCTGACATATTTGTCATTAACTGGATCACAGAATGTGCCTTTCACAGCCTGCTGCTAGAGGCTGTTCAGACCATATGTACATAAAGCTCCCTGTAAAGTGGCTGATTCAGAATTTACAGTCATTGCTTAAATGTGATTCCTCTGATTAAAATGAACACTCTTTGCTATTCATTTCACTGTATGATGATCTCTAAAACTGACATGATGAGAAATGTTTCTACACTTCTCTCACTTTTATCCCATTTAAGTTTTCTTAGTTTGTGAAAAAAACTGATAACTACAGATTTAAAATGGTGGAAGAAACTAGATATAAATATGCATGAGGTTACACTTTACCTGATATTTAATGGGCAGTCTCTTGACTTCCACAGAAAATGCACTGAGGAAATAGGTGTTTTGTCTTTCCTGTGTCATTGCTCACACTGTTAATCTCAGTTGCGCAATTCAGCTTGCTGCAGTCGGCATTTACTCTGCACGCTTCTTGCCTGGCAACATTTGACTCCTCCTCCTAAACATAGATCTGCACTCGCACTACGCCAGCGCAACTTCAGCAAAGCAGCCCACTCCCTGCATCTGCTCTCCATCAGTGTGGTATGTGCTAGAGAGCCTTTGATCCCCACCCCCACAACTTTACAGTTTGTGTGTGAGTGCGTGCGGGAGGGTGAGTCAGGCAGACATCGAAAAGACTGTAGTGCTCTTTTACACAGACAATGCCCAGTGGATGAAAGCAAAGAGACAGTGACACAAAAGAGCAGTAAATATGCATTATATCCACAGCTCTAAGGCCAGCCCCTAGGCCTGGAGTTAAAGGAACGAGGACCAGCACAACTGCTGAAGAACGTGGAGTTCACTCCTCTGTACTATTAATGGACAAGTATGTGCAGCTATGAACAGACCCAACAAATGTAATGGATTAATCAAAGTTGTATTGCTTAAAAAATAGGAATATACATCAGTGTAGTGTCTTTTTGTAGGGCAGTGTTTGAGCTGTAGCATGTAAATGTGGGCAGGCAAGCACCTTCGTGAACTCTAGTGACCCTCTACTACTTTTTGCTTTGTATTAAGTGTTACTGCACTTTGAAACTGAACCCCAGTTCAAACAGAAGGCCATAACTGCAGAGGCAACATGACCACCAAGGTGGCCTGAAGCTGTGAGTACACCACCAGCCATGCAGACTTGTTAAAACAGAGAGAGGAAGTAAAGTGTTGATGAGACTGCCAAACAAAAACAGAGAGAGGACACATTCATCAGAAAGGTTTGAGACCAATCAGACATGTGACATAATAAAAAGAATGACAGTGGAGGTTAAAACTTTTTTGACATCCTCACATAAGGTGTGAACGTTGTGTTAGAGTCGAAATGCAAATAAACAGTGATGTCACTGGTTTGCATAAGCAATCACAGGCATTAACTGACTGCACTAAAGTCATAAGCAAACAAAACCCTTGAAAGGGCCCAAGAGGGCACAGCAAAATAGGCTAATCTGATTTTGCCATCCTTTCCCTCTCTGCATATTATCTCAGTTAGGAAATGTACCATGATGATTATTTTCACCATGTGTTTCCCTCTATTACTGTCCCGCCTTCTGTAGGATCACTTAGGCCTGTGTAACTTAATAACAGTATGATTCCTAAGACATTTTTCTGAAAGAAAAGTGAATCTTGTTATGTTTATATAATATAAGGAGCACGAACAAGGACGCAAACGTCTGTTCTCCTTGGATATAGGAAACTAAAAAGTTTGGCAACATATCAGGAAAAGTATGATCCCTTTAAGAATTCCCAGATTGTACCCGTTGTTTACATAACATAAGGTGAAATCCATAGACCATGTGAGGTGGTCGAATAAAACAGTTGTGTCGTCATTTCGATAACTGTGTTTAGTCAAGAATACATTAAGTGCAAAATATTTTCAGCAGGTTTAGTGTGTAACTTTAAATAGCTATATAAAACACAGTTCGGTCAGACGCACAAATTAAACACAGAGTTGGTAATGACTCCCCCCCCCTGCAGAAAGTAAAGAACAAGCGAATGGTACACTCCGGCCCTGCTCCTCGCTGTTTTTGTATCTGCTTCAGAGCGGATTCAACCGCCAAGGAAGTTACGCTTTGTAATGTCACTGTAAAGAAGTTTGAGACCAATTTATTTATAGAGACCTGGATTTATTAGAACACTTAGACGCTGGATATATGACCTGAAACGAAAGCGTATCGTGGTTTTTATTTTGGAAGGTTACTCCTGGTGATCTTCGAACCTCTATTATTACTGTATAGCTAACGTTACACGGTGAAGCCTCATGTTTTCGTCAAGCCAAGAGGAGCACTGCGCCCCGTCCAAAGACCCAGTGAAGTACGGGGAGCTGGTGGTTCTGGGGTAAGATGGGCCGCTGTGATACTTATTTTGGGATAATTCTCCTTTACAGACACTCCTAAATGAACGTGAAAGCGAGTAGATAGGACGTATCTCAAGAGGGAGCTCACATAGCAAACTTAGCTAACAGTTACGCGACTAAAATAAAGTGTGAATTCTCAGTAACTATTTTTAATGTAAGGTAAAGATAGACTTTTAAGACATACATTTAAAAAAATACACGTCAAGCCCAGTTGAGGAATTCACGCGCTCCACAAAGTCAGACGTGCGCAATGAGATATGTGAACATTTTGGCGAATTGGTGGCGATGTTTCATTCCCTGATAACCGAGGATGAAAAATAGGCTCGTTACACCTGAACATAGCGATGCCCATGAAATAGAGACGTTAGGGACAACTTTAGTAACTCTGGTGAAAGGAGTCTCATACTGGGCAGTTCTCACCAGAGCGCTCCTTCCAACCTTAAAGTTAGATTCGTGGGGTTCAGGAATTCGGAAGTGGTGATGGTACCCCTCCCCCAGCCCCAGGGTTCTTCCTTTTTTGTACTATCTGTAAAGCGCATAACTTGAAATCTACACAGCAGACAACTCCTGTAGTCATACACTGTCACGTCATGGCTTGTATTATTTCTAAGAGACCAGATCTGACTTACAGATGATTATTGCCTTGAATGGTCTGAAATCATACACCTTGCTTATCCCAACAAAAAAGGTGATTTCTTTACATCTAATGTCTGCTGGTCACATGGTCAGGTAGGAGACCAGGCTTTTGCAGAGACCAGCATCAAGTATAGGGATAAAATCCTCTTCAGCAACATATACATTTGTTATTGTGATATGTGATATGTTGTAATAGCATTATACATCCATCCATCCATTATCTATACTGCTTATTCCTGAAAAAGTTCGCAGGGGGATCTGCAGCCAATCCCAGCTGACATTGGTTGATAGGCAGGGTTCACCCTGGACAGGTCACCGGTCTGTCACAGGGCTGACACTAAGAGACACACAACCACACACACTCATACTCACTAATAGTATTATACATTTTTCTGGAAAAAGAAATGAAGAAACTGTTCACAAAACATGATTTATCTGTTCATCTCTACTCCGACAAATCAAATGTGCAAAATCCTAGTACTTCATTGCATTCAAACTCTTATCAAAATATTCCCTACGATGGCCTGATACAGCCTGAGATAAAACAAGGAAGTCTACCACAGTGAGCTTGGCAAAGTTTCTGTGGACAATTTTTTATTGTTTCACAGTATCTAATGTTATATTGCCACCTTTATCAGTGATCCAAAATGGTCTATGGTACAGCTTTTAGTCCAGGTACCTTTACTGTGAGGTAGCAGTGATAACAGTGAGCACTTATGGATCATTTATTTATTTTTATTTCTATGTATTTGGTTATATCAGTAAACTTGACAGTACATTTTGTCACAGATTTGAGTATTTTATGTTACAATACATTTAGAATCTTTGTGCTTGTACTTATGTAATATTATTATATAATATACAGTAATATAGTGCTGGGTATCAAGCCTCACTACTTCCTTTGTATCAGACAAAAGCTCAGAATACTGAAAATTGTCAAGGACTGCAACTAACATGTAACAGTGAATTTTCTGGTGTATAAATTTTCTTAAAAGGGTTTTTTAAAAAGCCAGAATGTCTTCAGATTGTTCTTTAGGTTAGAACAACAGTAAAAAATACAGAGATATTCCATTTACAATGATATATAAAACTCAGAAAACAGGAAATCTTTACAACTGAGAAGCCAATGACTGTTTATGAGGTAAAAATGACTTTGTTCACATTATCAGTGGTTATTGATTATAGTTGATAATTAATTCTCTTTTGAAAGGTCAGTCAATCATTTGTTTCAGATCTACTTTGAAGTACTAGTATTTGGCATCAGACGCCATGTCGGATCTTGTTTATGTTTTCTTTTCTTCACTAAGAGCTCCTGATTAAAAACCGCTTTATTAAGGCAAAGTTCTTGAATGTGTTTTGACCACATTTAATGTATGAGCACTTTAGTTCCTTTTGTTGCATAAATAAAAGTTTTTTTATGGGGAAAACACACACTTTTTATTCTCAATAAGGTTTCAGTCATTTTGGCCTTCATACAACTACCACACTGACACTTGATACCAGCCTTAATCCGGTGAAGTTAAAAACAACAAGGCAGCTATATTAGCATCAGTATACATGTCTCATCTTGCCACTGATTTAAACACTGGTGTGACTTTTTCTTTGTTAATGTCAGTACAGTTTTTTTTTTATTGCTGGATTGGTTCAGGAAAAACTGTAGCCATTAATTTTTCTAAAGAAACATATTGTTGAACTGTCTCCAGATGATAGACAGCACCCGCTGTGCTATGAATGATTGAAACCCCTTTAAAAGTTATTGAAGTGTAATAACTTTAACTATAACCTAGTGTCTTGCTGTGGGAATTACATGTATATAGCATTAGTTTGAAGAACTGGAAGTGAGATGATTATAAAGGTTTCACACAGCATGGGTGAGTGTGGTTTTGTCCCTTGCCCTGCACCCATACACTCACATTCATACAGCTTATTATAGCGGACAAAAAGTGCTGACTGCTTATTATCCCAGGCTGAGCATGTGGCAAGTTTGTAACTGATGGTTTTGTTCTCTAACCAGACATAAAGACACATATCTGAGTCAGATGTGACGGGTGTATAATCACTGCCATGACATCACATCCCACTGATAAAACTGATGGTAGACAAGATAGCTGACAGCATGGAACAAAGCTTGTTTGAGCAGCAGTCCCCTCAGTAGTTTGTTGCCATGACCGTGGTGGCTCTTATTACTTGCATGGCTGCCCCCCATCTCTGCCTGGGTGGATTGGCTTGGTGCTGGGCACTGGAGGGCGGGGGAAGCGGCTGTGTGGGTATCCTGGAAATGAAAGGATGGATTGATCAGAACCCAGCCTCTGCCTCTTCTTAGCTTCCTCTGTCCATTGTGACTGGGAGACTGGAAGACACAGTCAAGGAAGTGTACAAATCAACTTGGGCATGTCTTTGGTACAAACTGGCACTGATTGTTGAGATGTGTGCCTCTTCTTATTCATCTAAGGAGAAGAGCTAGCCTTTTGCCGTCCTCAACAAGGCCTGAGTGGAGGTGGAGCTAGAGTGGTGTCAGTGTCTCGTGCAAGGTCATATTAGTCAGATGGTACCTGAGTCTGAGTCAGCGGACTGATGCTCTCCCCACTAACTCTGCCATCTGGCTGCTTCCCATGTATTGATGATGTACAGTACTTTCAATGCATGTGTACAGTTTAGATTGGCCTAGTTATAGCCTTTTAGTTTTCAGCATCATCTGACCCCTGTGCCATTTTCTATGACCCTTTAAGCCCACACTGTCTCTTTGTCATTCTAATGAGTGGTATAATAACAACTCAGCATGTCTCCTCCTCCTCATTCTATGCAAGTTAGCCTTTCATGTTAGAATATAAAGTAGGAGGTGCTGTTGGCTCCTTAGCAGAGCCCTGGAGGATATGTGATATACCTACTTCTGAGTACTGGAGGGTAAATCTGTCTGTCTGGCAGTGGCACAGGTCAAAAAGGAATCAGAGTTAGTTGGAGCTCAGCTTTAAAGAGCTTAGCTAATGCGATGGTAGTGGTTTCCGGATGACAAAATATTGTTCCTCAATATAATGATGAATAATAGAAGGCGCGTGTGCCATTTCTCAGAGAGTCAGGGTTATATTCTGTGGATAGAATTTAGAATCTAATTGTGTGCTGTGTGTAAGACATTCAGGCATATAGGCCTCCTCCACTAAATTTGACCAATATGTAGGCCTGGCTGCTCTTTATTTAGGTGGGAGTTTCTAGGACGGTCTCTTTGAAATTGGAGTATAGAGTCAGCACACTGTTAAATTAGCTAAAAAAACTGTGTTTATTAATGAGAGATCATCAATGTGCCTGTCACTAGGGATGAGACGATATGACTTGGTGCGATTTGATCAATCACGATACAATTAAACCTTCTATGGCAACAATGTAGACTTGCTGCGGAACACTTCTACTTTATTCCTCTTTTTTTCCCTTTTCTAGCACTGGTTTGATTATGTAAAGAACAACCAGATAAACTGACATATGTTCTGTTAGGCTATCTGATACAAAAATACAAAGTTGCTAGTGTATGGAGACCACACAGTATATATCACTAGACAAATCAATACATTCTATATATTTATAAGGTTGGGAGCAAATTTGCCATTATATTTTGATGTAATTCTGTTCTGCACCCTAAAAATCAGTGGATTTATTTTGAAATCAGCATTAAAAGAAAACCACTGTTGAGCAATATTCAGTATTTAATTGTAAAACCTGAAGACTACGGGGGACAACTGGAACACTTTGAAATGCTCTCCACTAGTATTTTGTCGTTCTCCTCCTGCTGTCTGTGTATTAGTTGTAGTTTTGTCATCCAGTGCCTCTCTAGCTCTCTGTGGGTGGCTTGTCCTTCAGGCCAGCCTTGTGCACTGTGCTGACTGGGACCATGTGTTTCCATGCCTGGTCAGCCGTGTGGAGACATGGGACAGGTGGACAAGCTTGAGTGGGAGGGAGGAAGAAGCAGAAGGAAGCTCAGCTCTTATTGCTACTGTTGCATTTGTGTTGCAACAAAGAGGAGAAATGTCAGATTATGTTGTGGTTGGTAGACTACATTCGCCAGTGATATACAGTGCTATGCAAACTGTGCTATGCAAACTTGAGGCTTTCAATAGAGATATTTCCATCTTGCAGAGTGCCTGTTTAGCTGACTGTGGTTACTGCGTGCGACAGAAGGTCTGTGTGTTGGATGGGAATCGAGCATGGGGTGTCCCAGCTGTAGGAACCAGCTGGTGGATGGGGAGAGGACCAGTCTTACCGGAAGGGGCTTCTTCATTCACAAGGGGCAGGCTAGGATAGGTGCCTCACAGCAGACTGAAGGACAAAACTAGAATTTGGTCTTGAAAACTGAAAACTGAAGGCTCGTAGAGACTTTTCTGATTGTGCTGAAACATTTGGTATTTGGGATTTTGGAGCTGTCTCTGTCAGTGTATAAATTCAGCTAATCTATTTCAGTCATGTGAACCACTTCTCCGCTCAGACTGAGCATTCTCAGAGTGATAGCAAACCTGACGTGCATCTTAAAATCTGCTTCTGCCTGGGACACAGAGCAAAAGAACAGCTGCAGTTTACACAGAGCTAGCTCTCGGAAATCACACACAGCAGAGTGCATTATGTAATAAGAGACGTTATCCAAGGTATGGCTTAGATTGCTAATACGGTGCCTTACATTGCCAGTGGTGTAACGCATGGCGCTTACTTGTTTTAAGATTATAGCAATTTTTCCCATAACTCTTATTAGATGCATATTTATGCAGCTATAAAAATGGTTAGCATTTTTAAATAAATAAATGTGAATTTGCTGTCCTTTCCCTCCACCCCACCCCCCTCTGTGACAGGTACAATGGCTCTCTGCCCAATGGAGATCGGGGTAGACGGAAAAGCAGATTTGCGCTGTACAGGAGGACCAAAGCCAATGGTGTTAAGCCAAGCACTGTGCACATCCTCAGCACCCCCCAGGCCAGTAAGGTACAGAACAGAGCAGAGGATGAGTGAGCAACATAATGCACAAACTCAGTGGGAATCATCGACTGCTTTTCTTTCTTAATATACTGTATGTTCTAGACAGAAATACATATAAGCAGGCAAATGAATAACTGAGACAGAGGGTGATGAGTAATTGTCAGTATACTTGTGTGGTTTTAATTCATACTGATGAACTCAGCAGATTACAGGCAGTGGAATCAAATCATAAGGGAAGCCTGGGTTTCAGTAGTATGGGACATGCAGTAAAACCCTTAACATTATTGTTGGCAGACCTTAATGTTAACATTTCCCGTACAGGAACAGCTGTTCTTAGCCAGGCCTCATAACTTTTCTCTGCACCAGAGTGCCTGGCAGAAACTGCCCTGTCCAGTATAACACGTCTGCCTTCCTGCATTCTTGCCTCCTGATCCCAAGCAAAACTGTCAAACAATTCAGAGGACCTATGGATCTCTAATAACTGGTCACAAATACACATTTTCAGTGGTTTACAAATATAAGATTACAGATGTGTATAAAATGATTTGTGCTTGTCATGAAGGCCACAAATGCATGTATACAGATCTACAACTGAAATTCAGATGAATAAATCTGTAAAAATGATTTGTGTGTCTCATAATGACACAAATGTGTGTTTGTCAATATGAAAATAAAATCATAAAACAGTATTCATAATATAATACAGACATGTTCTGATTAAAACAAAGTTAAAGCCACATGGCGCTGGAAATTTCATGTTAAAATGTGTATTTAATTAAGTCAAGAGTAGAGATGCACTGATTGCAATTTTCTTGGCCGATTCCAGTTTCCACCGGTAGGATTCACTGTACATACACATGAATTTCATGTGTAGCCAGTAATTCCCTCACTGTGTACTATTTATCAGAGATTTGGACACAGTTTTCCTTCTCCGTGGTGTTTCTGTCACCTCCTCTGTGCACTTTTTGTACACCACGGGCTTCCAATATGCGAGTGAACATGCGCCCGGTACAGACATGAGCACGACCCTTGCTCAAGGTGCATGTGTGACGATAAACATGCTACACTTTTGGTCTGTGCCACTGCGTGCTCGACATGAACTGTCATGTCTCTAAATCTGATCAGCACAGAATCAGAAATCTCTGAGTGATCAGCCGGTTAACGGTCATAGCCGATCATCTGAAAACTGGTCATTTCCGATCTCGGCCAATTTATCGGTGCATCTGTAGTCAAGAGGTGATGAGCAAATTTATCTGACATCTGAGTTTTCCTACCTTTGTGGATCTGAGAACAGGATAATACACCTCAACTTCAAACTTGTTTGGACTGGAGTGAGCAAAGCGTGTCATTTACACAGTTACAGGCTATGTCAGAGATGGGAACTGCTGTGACCTTGTTCCCCTCTGCCACTCTGTTACCTAGCAGTAGGAGCGTGAAGTCAAGAGGAAGTTGCCGCAGCAGGCTGACCCTTCGTTCCTGGCTATACAGGCAGTGTAAAGTAACAATTCTTTAAGTGGGCTGGTGAGCTTGATTTGAGGAGCGCCTTCTTTTTGAGTGAGGAGTAAAGTGGACCAAACCATCTCCCTGTTTGATATTTTTTTCTACAGCGGTTCCCCAGCTTACCTCTTCCCCCACACGGTATAGCAGTCTGATACCGATGAACCCAGAATGCCCTGTGACTGAGAAGCAAAGCAGCTCACGTGTCTGTGCACACTCTGGTGTTTATGACAGATAATAAGGAGCTCCCCTGGTGCCACTGACAGCCTCCTATTTAAATCCTGCCTCTGCTTTCTCATGTCCCCACTTGATCTCAATTAGCCCATTTGTGCGTGTTTGCATTGGCCTTCCTTTGGGAGTTGGTTAGACCGCGGTTGTTTTTATTTTTACTCCTTCAACATAGGCAGGGTGTGTGTGTGTGTGTGCCATTTTGAGTGCATGATGTGGTGCTTATAAAACAATATCTTTCATGGAGGGTGTGTGAACAGGTTGAGCACCATTTGTTTGTAGCAGCGCAGTCGAAACGAGACTGCATGTGAGGATGTTCGTCCCAGTCGTTGTCTGACATTGCAGCAGAGTGTGACCCACTTTCTCTCTTCCTCTTTCCCAGCTGCACATGAAAATGGAATTCACAGATTAGAGCGGGCCGATAGTGGCATGCTGTAAAGTGTTGATGGAAGTTGGCTTTACCAACCTTTCATCACTAAGGCGAGCGTGTGTTAACTGAGGCCAGTGGGCAGTTTGTGGTGTGTTTCTGGAACAGAAACATAACTGAGGCCAGTGGGCAGTTTGTGGTCACTGTCACAGGAGTGTGAATTTACACTCTGTTTCTGTTCCAGACCCACAGATCTTCAGTTTTAGGTACAATGATGAAGACATGATGCAATAAGTCACAAGAGGTCTTGCTTTATTTGTGCTGTAAAAAACAGAAGTCATGTTAATAAAATGCTTGGGAATTTTTGTAGCTGTAAATAAGATGAAAAATACTGACAATGACAATTAAACACCATCTTCCAACAAGTACTTTCCACCTTTTTGATTAATCAGGTTGGATTTTCCCTGAACCTTGATTTAACCCCAGCAATACAAAGATTGTATAAGACATTTGGTAGTCTAACATCTGGTGTTAACATCAGAGGGCTACTCTTGACTTCACCATGGCACAAAACAGTGGTGTGTCTCTGCTTATACTGTATGTGTTTAAGAACGTATCTCAACATGTAGCTTGTATGTATTAAGTTTTTCTTTTGTTATATTTCAGGCTGTGAACTGTAAGGGCCAACACAGCATCTCCTACACACTGTCCAGGAACCAGACAGTAGTGGTGGAGTACAGCCATGATAAAGACACAGACATGTTTCAGGTAAACCATATGACACTGTTGACTGTGTGAATGATGCTTTAAAATAACCTGTTATATATACGTATGACAGGAAAACATCAAAACTTCATATTTTTCTTGAAAAATGACCAGATAATGAAGGGATTATCAAGATAGTTGGCGTTTTAGTCTGTCATTTAAGTGACAGTTGACTTCTTCTAATAAAGAATATTAGCAGCTATGCCATTTATATAGATGCACATGTTGTTTTGTCCCTTTTTTGAACCTCATCCTCTAGAAGAAATTGCATGTTCCCTGTCTGTACAGTCAGTAGGTCTGCCTACAGAATTAATCTGAGCGTATAGCAAGGAGATGATGACCAGAGGGAAGGTAGCACTACAGACACATGCTTCACATTCAGCTGTGTATTGTGTCCATGGGTCTTTAAACAACACTGAGTAAATAGAAACAAAGATGTGTCAGAGAGGGGGGAGCAAGCTGAGCGCAGTACTTCAGGACAATATGAGATGGAAAAAATGAGGAAATTAAAGAGGAAAATGCTTATTATTACCTTTTTGTTCAGCTTGAGGATTGTTTGGACATTTTTTAGTGCTGAACTCTGTGGTCTGCTTAAAAATTCATTGTTGTGCTGATATAACAATACACTGCCAGTCAGAACACTGTGCACCAAAGTGTACCATGTCTCAGCATTTTTTTAAACACACACACACACACACACACAGAGCAACATGATATTGTACACCACCATTCAAATGTCAGACCATCTGAAACTGGCAAAAGACTGAGCTGCTAGGAAGAACAGCTCAGAGTTCAAATGTCAGCTGGAACTGAAAAGGAAATGCCTTTTCATCCATGTCATTGTATTGATAAGAAACACAATCACAAGAACCCATATAAACAATATAGCACAGTCCTGATTCATTGCTGTGTTGTTTTGTAGATCGGGCGCTCCACAGAGAGTCCCATAGACTTTGTAGTGACTGACACAATAGCAGGAGGCCAGGAGGGAGAGGAGACTCCCATCACACAGAGCACCATCTCCCGCTTTGCCTGCCGAGTTGTTTGTGAGCGCAACCCACCCTACACTGCTCGCATCTACGCCGCAGGGTTCGACTCCTCCAAAAACATTTTCCTTGGGGTAATTACTAGTTGTGTACTACTGTAGAGCTAAAGTACCACAATTCATCCTACTGTTTGTATAGAAGGGTTTTGTGTCTACTTTCTAAGTTGTAACCAGATAAACAAATGCAATAAATGCATATTATTAGTAGTGTTGTGCAACAAGTGGGATGCCACACAGCACACCCGTTTGCATCATTGTCTATCTCTCTCTCTTGTTTATAGGAAAAAGCAGCAAAATGGAAAAACCCTGACGGTCACATGGATGGCCTGACAACAAATGGAGTACTTGTAATGCACCCCAAGGGTGGGTTCACGGAAGAATCCAAGCCTGGAGTGTGGAGAGAGATCTCGGTCTGTGGGGATGTTTACACTCTGAGGGAGACCCGCTCAGCACAGACTCCAGGCAAACTGGTCAGTAGCTTCATGCATAAATACTGTACATATGCTGGCACAAGCAGAAGTGTCACTGTGATGTAACTGTTGCATTACAAATAGAACATGGTTGTTATGGCTACGTGCATGATGTAAATGTTCTATTGCATCCATGCAAAGTTAAGCTAAAGATGACTCTGCTACATCACCCACTGCAGGTGGAGAATGAGAGCAATATACTGCAGGACGGCTCCCTGGTGGACCTGTGTGGAGCCACTTTACTGTGGCGTACAGCAGAAGGCCTTTTTCACACCCCCACCCAAAAGCACCTGGAGGCTCTCAGACAGGAGATCAATGCAGCGCGGCCCCAGTGCCCTGTAGGTCTCAACACCCTCGCCTTCCCCAGCATGCAACGCAGCCGTGCCCTCTCCTCTCTGGAGGACAAGCAACCTTGGGTCTACTTGGCTTGTGGCCATGTGCATGGTTACCACAACTGGGGCCACCGTTCAGAGCAGGGGCCTAACACCCAGCGAGAGTGTCCCATGTGCCGGGTGGTGGGGCCCTATGTGCCGCTCTGGCTAGGCTGCGAGCCGGCCTTCTATGTGGACACAGGTGCACCCACACATGCCTTTGTGCCATGTGGACACGTCTGCTCAGAGAAGTCAGTCAAGTACTGGGCGGAGATCCCTCTGCCCCATGGCACCCACGCCTTCCATGCTGCCTGCCCCTTCTGTGCCACCCAGCTCAGCCTCACTCAGGGCTGTTCCAAGCTAATCTTCCA
>NW_018127893.1:842249-966356 GCF_001952655.1 Monopterus albus | reverse complement strand
TATTTTGTACTTTCTTTTGTTCATGTAAGCCAGCAGTGGAAAGTTCTGGTCATGTACTGTGGATTCTGCACAACAGAGAGCCATTACAGATCAATCAAGTCCCCTTGTGGCTGTTTGGATGGCCACAGTGGGATGCAGAGATGTGGAGGACACTGGACCACAGATGCCTGGCTCCTTCAAAATGAAATACTGCTTCAGCTGTCCTGCCAACCAGGCACTCTAAACAAGGCTCAAGCACTGGGCTGTTTGAACTACAGCACCTGCTGCTTTTCCATCAGAGGGCCTTAGGATTAAGGTAGCAGAAGGAACGATTCATTTTTACTCATGAATCAGACTGAACCAGAAAAGGTGAGCAGGGGTAGTTTAGTGGGAAGGGTTTAAAGGCTGGTTCCTGGTGGGTCTGAGACAAAGGGTTTACAGAGCCAGACAGCTGGACTGTTGGCTGAAAAGAAACTTGGGGTCCAACTAGCTAAGTGTTCCCCGTTGTCCCCTCAGACCTCAAGACATTTAGATCATGTAGCTCTCCAGAGGTGACTTCCATTTGCTGAACAAACTTTGAGGGATGCAGGTGAGCTTTTTGTGTACAGATATATAATCTAGTGCCTCAAATCCCTTGAAATTATGGGAATATTTTTAATAAATGAGAAAAGATATTTTGTTGAAGGCAGAGAGAGATAGAGATAGTTTTGCATACAGAAGACGTAAGGAAACGATAACCCACATGGATTTTTCCACATTTTTATCTGACAGAGGTATTTTACTACACTGAGGCCCTTGTACTGTTTTGTAATGCAAATGATAATATATTTTTCTCCTGCATAAATAAGGAGTGTGAGAATGTTTGTGTGTGTGCGCCCTTGGGCTTTTGTTTCAAGCACCCTGGATCACCCCCAGTACCCTTTCTATAATTTCACCCACCACCCAAAATTCTACCAGAAAGAACACATGTATTCAACCAAGCTCGCAAGGTTTGACAGTGAATGTAATGAAATCCATTGACGTGATGCTTCAGTTACTCTCTTCACCGTCTCAGAGGCTGGCTGCACTGTTGAAGTCATATAGGTAATTGTACAACCATACACAGCAGATACACCTGCATGCTGGCCTGCTAGCTTGCTGTGTCCCTGTCCCACAAACATACTGTAGTCAGTGTGCACTGCCGCTAGCTTTATCCCACGCTGGGTCTGATCCAACGATTTGTTCACTGTCAAACCTGGCCACAGTCTCAGCAGCATCCAGAGATTATACCAAAAACAAGGAGGAGCTGTTTTCTCTCAGCTGCTCTCTCCAAGCCAAAGTGTTTCCATAAATAATCCGAAACCCAAACTGCTGCTATGGTGAACTGTTGACTATTCTGGATTATAGTCAGTGCTGTTCAACTGCACGTACCAGCTTCATTGGAAAAGACATCATCACACATAGTGCTAACATTTGTTGAGTTCTGTTGTGTGAATGGATGAGTCTAGTTGTCCAAAACAAAGTAGCAGATGAATTGAAACTAAAGAATCTGGGACAAATCTGTGCATTTTTTTGTGGTGTTAGTTTACCAAACCGTGCCCCTATGTAGAGTAGTCAAATGCATTAATTCTGTCACTAATGAGTGTTACAATTATGAGATGTTGACAGTCATGTTCATATTCTGCCACGGAGGTTTTCAACCTTGTTTTTCTTTTCTGATTTCACAAAAACTAAAGATATTATCTCTGCAGCAGTGGTGGGCCACTGGAGTATGTTTCTTTTTGGTTCCTTCCTAAGAGAAACATACTCAGTATTCTTAAAAAGCTGAGTAGCATTATGCTTCACTTATACCACAAGGCATTTCAAGATCACTTGATTATTTCAGATTTTGTGTAACCACCAGGCATGGTCAAGAACTAAGCCACATACTGTACAGTAGCATTCCTTTGAGCTCCAACACTGTGCCCATTGCTTAAGGCTGTGTTCTGTAACAGCTGCAGAGTAGCTGCCTCAAACATTCCTCCTCTGTAAACATGGGTGGGGCCATCAGTTCACCCAGGGGCTTGTTCTTTGATTCGGTTTCCTAAAGGAACTCTGAACACAAACCATAGAATGCACTGATGCTCCAAATGCCTCCTTTGCAAAGAATAAAAATATTTTTAATAAAATGAGTTGGTTGTCTCTTACACTTACAGGAAATGTTCTGGGACACAGACCATTTTAAAATGACTAATTTAAAGCGAGATGAGCAGGATTTGTTCCTTTTTATTCATCTACTGCCTTTGAACTGCAGCATCTGGGCTGTGTTCACACAACTAAGTAATGTTTAATCACAGTTACATATGTATTTCATCATTCCTCTGGATAAACATTGCTCTACTATCTTGGTTGCCAAAATAGCTCTGAGTGTTGATGGCACCATCAAACATTATTATTATTATTTTTGACGAGGGAAAGAATTTTCTTAAAGTATTTTATATTCACATTTCAGGTTCTATCTTATAAGCCTTATAGTAATATTTACTATAAGACGGGCCTGGTACTAAGTGTAGGGTGCAGTGACCCTGTAAACCCACAGGAGGGCACTAGTTCCTCGACTATAGAGCTGCTGGCAGTTTGCCCACCAAACCACTGAGCCATCGGTTAGCCAAAAACACAAAACAAAGAAATGTTTATTGTGAAAAGACTAAAGTATAAATAAATCACAAATGCATATGAAATGACAGGAAATAAATTAACTAATGTGATATGTGTATATGCTTGAAAATTAGGCTACTACATTGCTTTTGCAGCTTTTAAAATATATACTGCTTTTAATTTCCAGATTATACTGTTATTAGATTTATTTTAGATAAATCCAAGCATCATGCACACAGCATGCCTGAAAAATATGGGCAGTTGTGAGCAATTTTTGGCTTTTATTTTTTTATGTGCATGCAGAAATATGGTATGATGATGATGATGATGACATTTTCCATCACTTGTGTGTGACTTCATCTCTTCTATAATAAGGGCACATGAAAGGGATTTAAATACATAACATGTCAGTTAGGGGTTCGGAGAGGAATGGAGCTGTGGGACGCCATGCTTCCTAATTAACATTACTGCCGTAGATGTGAGATGGGTTCATATGTCTGCACACTTGCCTGTTTTTCTGAATGACAGAAGAGGCACCAAAGGTGACAGCATGCTAATTTTGAGATCTCTGGGTGGCTCCCCTGTCTTAAGCAGGGCAGGGTTAAGGAAATAAAAGTGGAATGGTACCAGCTTCCTGGATGACAAAGTAAGGTTCCTACACTGTTCTGATAGTGGTTTTTGTAATAGATTGACACAAACCGTGATACTCCTGTCATCAACTTTTTGAACCTAATTAACACTTTTCATAGTCGCATAAGTCAGTTTTACACGATCATGTTTTTAGCTGCATGTTGCATAATAATTGTACTACTGAGTACCTGTCTGAATAAATAATACACATTTACTGCCGCACAAAATGGCTAGTAAATCCAAAGCATTGTAATTGTAGGTCCTTTAAAAACTGCATCTTATTCATTTATTCTTATTCAGGAGTGATCAGGAAAGCGGTCCATGAGACGCAAAACTATGACATTTTGCCCAATGTTTGCTTATGGAATAAATGACGTATTGCAAGGTGGTATGTCAATGAATACACCAAATAAACCCTTTATTTTATCTTTATTTAATTGCTGTTTAACCAAGAAGGGTCTCGAGATTCATCATCCCTTTTTACAAAGTTCTGGCTGAAAATGGCAATGCAAAAAAGGTGTCACATTAATTTAGAACAATCACAGATAGCACAACAAAAACATGAAAACATGATCTGAGAGACATGAGAGAGTTAAAACTTGACAATTGATATTAAAGGGCTAATTCTGCAATTTAGTCCTGCACTTCTATAAAGCTGTGGGACTCAGAAGACAATTTAAAAAAAAAGTCAAATTTGAAGCAGCAGATGCCAGGAGGGAAAAGGCTCCAAATAAATGGAGAATCCTACATTTCCCATAATGCAACTTGGACATCTTTAATTAGACCCTCCCAGTGAAGTGCCACAGGTGACTGCAGGCTGTGCATCAAGCCAGACACTTCAGCTGACATGTTGAAGGCTGTTTTCACCTCAATGTGACCGAGGTAAAGTGCGGATAGTGTGTTTTCCCCTTGTGTAAATTGAATAACAGCACATACAACCCTGAGATTCAAAGACACATCTGTTTCCCTGGTTTTTAACTTAGCAGTTGTTTTTTTTTTATCTTACAGCAAACTGGACTGCCACAGGAGGATGACGCATATTGTATGCTGCTGTTAATTCCCCACTATTTTTGTCTTGTGAGACTGTTTCATCACATACCCACACTGCACTGGGTCCAGGCCCAAGGTCAAATGCCTCACACAGGACTCTCGCTTTCATGCAGTTGGATCTCACCAAGTAAGATCATCCAGCTTCTATTTTTCTGCTGTAGCTTTGAGCAAGCTTTGTCGCACTTACGTTTCACAATTGAAAGGTGTATGCAGTGTGGTTTGAAGAGGATTATGATCATATCAGGCCTATTTACTATTTCATGTGGCTGTTGATGATACTTTGCACTCAGCCTATTCAGCTTATTACTTTCTCGATGAATAACAAATGAGTTGTCAAATAAAAGGGAAAGAAACACAAACTACAGAGAAGCTGGTACAAATATTTTATTGGAGCATGCAAGGGAAAAATGGGGTTGGAAAATCAAGCATTATATTCAAACATTAAACATTAAAGTGGGACATCGTCTACCCCTCTGAGCCTCTCGTGCCCTCTTACAGAGGCACATGTGATGTCTTGCCTACTCATCCAAACAAGAGGACAAATTACTTTAATTACAGAGTAATTGCAGAGTCTTATGTTAATTAAATCTTTATCAGTTCAAGTAAGTGGATTGCTCCCACATGGAAACCATGCTCCCCTCCCCCCCCCCCCCCCCTCCACATTCCCAGTCAGAGACCTTCTTTTATTCGTAGTCTCACCTGACTCTCCCTCTCTCTCTCTCCCCCCTGGGTCTCAAACTGAAATGACTGGGATTAACGTCATTTGGGGACGGGGAGTTGTTTTACCGACTCTGTCAGTAGCCAGCTGTTTCTTAAAAACACCATAACAAACATGACAGCAGTGGTGTGAGGGATTGTCCTCCACTGGAAAATGAGATACAAGATTTATCTGAGGTTCCTGGTGTTTGACAAAATTGAATCCTCTCATTTTAATTGCTCTCGACTAGGTGTGCTGCTCCGGGTGATGGAAACAGGAGTTATGTATGTTGTCCCTTGTTCTCTTTAGACTATTATGCTCCATTGTGCAAAATGCCGATTATGATTTGCTTTATCCTTGTCATCTATCTTATTTAAGATCATTTAGGTAGCCACATGTTACAAAGGAACAGCAGTCAGTCCTGTTATTATGTGTGTTTGAGTCCCCTGCTTCTTATAATGAGAACAGGATCACAGAGCAGAATTAATCCCTCTGAAGACTTATTCGCTGGTTCAAGGCCTCACTACATTGTTTTGTTGTCTTCTACCAGCCTCTTATTTGATCTGAGATTTGGAATAATAATAATAATACACTAATCATTGTATTGCAGCTTTCACTTGATGGTTTTTGCCCAGTAGATTGCTCCACTGTTTTCTGAGTAAAAGGAGAGAGTGGCAATTGTACATGACAGGAAGCAGTAAGAATCAGGTGATGATACATTGTTGCATTACTTTTTTAATTGTATTATCTACTGTTTATTTGTCAGTTAAACAAATGTTCCTTTTCATTGTCTGCTGTATATTCACGGGTGGAGCCAGAGGGTGGCCAGGGGTGGCATGGGCTATCCCCAGGACCTGAATGGCCACTCCTAGTGCCGCCCCTGCCGGAGTCAAAATGTGATGTGTGTCGGTATTAATGAATGAAACACAATGAGAAACTATTGCCACTGTGCAGCAGCGGTGTCCCTGACTGGGAGTAAAAAGGAGCACAGCCAGACTTAGGTAATGAAAGCACTATGTGTGTCTCATTTTTACACAAATAAACAATTTGATGCTTAATAATGTATGGCCTATTACCTCATACAACTAGGGCTTTAATTCAATTTTTACATTTTTCAGATGTGCCACGCCTCTCTGAGTCTGTGTCCCAGCCTGGCCACCCCGTCTGAAACTTTCTAGATCTGCCCCTGTGCGTACGTGCATCAAAAGGTCACCCAAGCAATGCCTATTTGACAACTGCATGACGGCAAAAATAGTGCACTTTTGTTCTTTTAACATCTACAGTGTGTGAATTTGCACATGTGGACAATCTCAGTGAGCAACTGTTTAGCAGTGAGAATGTTTACAGGGTGATGAATGGTTGTAATATAACTGCAAAGCAGATTCAAAAAGGGCTTAACTGGATTACACCTCATTTCAAGGATGCTTAAGGTAAGATTAAAACAGATATGTGGTAAGTGAAGAAAATACAAAATCAAATAGATTGAATTTCACTCAGTTGTGCCCTAAGCCACTTTTTCATGCATGGCTGTCCTGTTTGCATTTGTGATTCACAAATGTGAGGGAATATGTAAATCATTATTGTAAAAGGGACTCAGGAAGAGAAGCATACACACATGTCAAACAACAGTTTTGCACTGCTGGACCATCACAGTTCACCATTAATGCCCTTTCTTATCTCATGCTAGAAATCCCCAGAGCTGGAACATTAGAACTCTCTAATCACACACACTAGCACACACTGACTCTAGCCCCACTCACACACAAACACAAACACATACAATTTGGAAAATATAATGAATTTAATACCACTGCCATTACGGTCAACTAATGTTTGTTAATAGCCTGGTGCCATATGGAATGAGGGCCTCAACCATGTGGGTAATTCCTCTCTTTGGACAAGCTGTCAATAAAAAGGCCTTGCATTTTCTGGATGCACAGAGTCGAGGAGCAGGCTTGGAGGGTGTGCTTAATCCAGCAGACTCTCTAATGATTCCTGTGTGCCTCGAATAGGCGCCATGGGCCTCTGTGAATATGCTTGGAGCTGTGTTTTATCTTTCCTATCAGAGTTGGAATATGCATTCATATTAACACTCAGTTGAGAATTTATGCATATGCTGTTCAGTTTGGCTGGGTTTGGTTTTCTATGTGCTGGTGCATAATGGAAGTGGTGGTTTTTAGAGAGAAGACTTTATGATGTGCCTGATTACACCCCTCCCCCCCCAACATCTCTCCACCTCCCCCAAATTCACTCCATCTCCTCCCCGTATCCCTCTGCCAGCACCGCAGCCCAACGGATAACCAAGCGTGGATTAGCAGTGACATCATACTGAAGAGATGGCTGAGCCCAAGTGTGAGTACGGGTGAGTGCTTGGATGTGTGTATGTGTGTCAGATGGGTGTGAAGTGTTATGTGTGTGTTCAAGACTGATTAGACCATGAGGGTGGTGGTAAGAGGGAAGTGGGGATTAGAGAGTCATCTGAGAGTTGGCTAGGTGCTGACACCACTCCACCTCACCAAGGGCTCAATTTACTGAGGGATCAGACTCATTTACGGTGGGCTGGGATTATTATCAGTTCAATAGGGCAATTTCTTTATTACAGTCACCCTTCAACCTGTAAAATATGGGCACTATTGAGACATTTACGGGAGCATATATCTCGTTCCAATTATAATCTAGTGCTTTTCTGCTACAATTAGCAGCAGGCTTAGTAAGCTCTAGTATGATAATATTTAAATGAAGTAGTCTTTCTCTTATTACAGGATTTAATTTGTACAAGCAATACATGAGAAAACAGCTCTTTCTTGGGTTTGGGGAAAGGCTGGTCACAATAAAAAAAAAACATATAGACTATTATGCATTTCACTCTAATACGTCCATCATACTTCAGTAACTGGGACTTTTTAGAGGACTGCGGTGACTATGGCATGGAGCTTTTTTCAAAGGCTCCAAATCGGATAAGGTAGACAGCTATGTTTGAGTTTGGGTTTACCTGGAATGTCAACACTCTTAAGCTGGCCCTTTGTATTGAACTCTTTGTAATGCATTGAGCATCACTCACCTGATTCTTTGAGAGCACAGCCCACTGAGAAAACAGAACAATAGTGAATAGAATGAAACACATATTTAGTTTGGAGGCTGATGTGGAGTCTGTGCCACTGAGACAGGTTTGCTCACTTGCGAGAGATCTATTTTGATCTATATTTATTGAAGACAGCAAACTGCTTTGGGGGTATACATGAGGTATGCACATATGGGAAGCTTATTTTTAATCTTGGAGACAAAACAATCACACCGCAAGGTACATTCAGTAGCTGCTCTGGAGCCTTTGACTGTATCACATGATCCTCCTCAGCAGAGAGTTACCTAGTTATGTGGATATTAAAAATGTTATTCCTCTGAGGTCATTAAGGACCAGTTTTCATCCAGGGTTAAGAGTTCATTCTTGACTGTGGTTAAAATATATTTGTAAACCACATAATAACTATAGTCTAATGCTTTTTCTGTGGAAACTATGCCCAGTCTATTTAAAATATAGCCATGTTATACTTGGAACAACCCGAGAAATACAAGCATTTGTATAAACAAGAATAAGCTAAAGAAACAGAAAACGTGGAACAAATGCAGAGGATTATGTGTTTATACTTTTATTCTAATTTGAATTTGCACTGAAACAGCAGACGTCTGCAATGCAGATAACAGGTGCAGACCCCATCCTCCCGCCCGGTCAGTCTGCAGTATGCTCGGTGGAGAGCCACCTCAGCTCTTCTTTCCCGAGTGTGGTAGTGAACGAACCAGGAAGTCATTTTGGCCTGGTTTTCACGTACACCACTTACGAGGAAAAACACTCGTCTTCTGTGTCGTTACTAGATTAGATTATGTTAATCCAGCGACAGTTGTAGGAATAAATCAGTTACTTCGTTTCACTTTTATGGATGGCGCGTCCGGTAGTATCGCGAGTTTAGGTCGTCGGCGTGAAATCAGGTTGCTCCTTCCCCGACCTAACTATTAACGTAGGTCTTTACTTTGTGTTACATTAACACAGCTCAAACGTAGTCTCACGTCGGTTTTCAGGTAATTGGTTGCTACGGAGTCATGTTTACAGTTCCGAGCGCCTCCATTGTATGGATGCTAGTAACGTTATCTCGCAAGTTAAGCTAGTTGACATTAGCTAGGGTCTGTTTGGAAGCTGTCGCTAATTATACAAACAAATAAACATGTCTACGGAGCGGAGGACAAGCTGGGTACTGACAGGCACTGTGATCGCTGGTGTAATTGCTCTTTATGTGCCCTGCGTGCAGAGGACAATCCCCGGTGGAGACTCAGGTTGGTGCTAGTCAGCTAGCATGAAGCTTCTCCCGTCACGTGGGTTTGTTTTGTTGCCTGACAGCCAATCGCGTAACGCCTTGCTGATGGAACCGGTGCTGCGTGTACAGGTGCATCAGCGTGACAAACCTAAACTTGTAACAACATGACAAACATGAATCTTTCGGAAAACCAACAGATAATTTTGAATAACTGTAGAAATGAATGTCACCATTTTGGTGAACTTTCAAAAGCCATTTAGTAAGAAGTTGTAAATAAGAGAATTAATTTAGTAATCCCAGGATTTGATGGAGTCACTGAAAAGGCATCTATAGCTCACACATCAGAGCAGTTTTTCAGAGTCTGCTCTATGTTTGAAAAAGGCATTGATTGCATTTGGCCTGTAGAGTACATTTATTTCAGAAAATACCTTTTGGGTGAAGCTATATAAATAGAACATCTGATAAAGGTTCCTGATAAAGACATAACCAAGAAGACATCGTCCTTTGTACCATGTCCAGTCAATATAGTGAGCAAGCATTTGCATTTCATAAGCTGTGTCCAATTTTCCCATTTATTTCTTCGTTGTTCATGATTTGTGAAGTGTGTTTTCATTATCTTTATTGTTTTTATTAGCTTAAACTAATAGTTGAGTATTGACTTTAGTACATGTGATTTATTGGTTTGAGAAGGAATTCATTGTTAGTTGTGACAGTAGAAAGAATGTATGAGGGTTTGTAATGATACTCAAGTGTCAGGGACAAAAACAAAGATTTGATCCAATTCAGTTCAACATGATTATAAAGTATCAGTGAATATCACGATATGTCTGTATAGATTACACTATGTCAATTATCGCAAAAATTTCTTGTTCATAAAGTTATTGCAGAGTTAACTTTGTCTGAATGTCCCCCCTTTTACAGATTTGCAAGAAGACCTCTGGGTACCTTTTGTAATGACAAAGCACTGTTGACTGCTTGCTTGTCTCAATATTTTGTGTGTATGCCTAAGTTTAATTTGCACACTTCTGCAGCAAAGCTTAACAGCAAACCCAAATGCATTTCACTCACTACCTTGCTATGTTTTCTGACATTTTCGTAATGTAGTTTATAATGGAATGTCTTGCACAATTACAAACAGTGTTTAGAAGAGATAGCAAGGGTACAGACTTGTAAATGTGGGCTTGAGGGCATGAAGGCTCTGCTTGTTAGGTTTGCACTGCTCTGGCATACAAGCTGCTGCAGAGAGGATTGCACATATTGCAGAATGAAAGCATATGAAAAGCTTGGGCCAGATATGAGTGAGGAGAGAGCAAGCAGCTGGAGTGGTGAGTGGCCCTGCTGGTTGGGCTGCTGTCTAGCAAACGGGGCCTTTGGAAAAAAAATGGCCAGCTCCTTCTCCACAGCATTTAGGGACGGTGCAGGATGCCCGCTCTGATAGTGCCAGCTGAACACCCTTCCGAATTCTCCAGGTCTCCGGTTCTGTGTCCTAATCTCTTTAGGTGTGATGTGCCCTGGAGAGGCTTGAGCGCAGCCCTGCAGGTATGCTGTTGTCTAGGAATGTGAAGTGTGGAAATGATGGGGATTACGGGAAGACTGGTGTGGGTGCCCATGCTCCACTATCACAAAGCCTCTTGGCACCCACGCTGCTACCCTGTTGAGTCAATATTTTCCCTTTTTAGTATTGGGGCTGCAGAACTACATCTCTGAGGCACCGAGATGAATGTTTTGGCTTGGTATTAGTTTGGTTTTTGTGTTGACTGCTGTAAAAGTGTGCCACTACTGAGGGAAAATATGTGGAATTGAGAAAGCGATGAAGGATGAGAAAGTGTGATGTAAAATGATGGCAGGTAGCTGGCGGCTCATGCCAGGTGAAATGGAGCTGTGAAAACATTTAAGCTGTGCAGGTGGAGGAGTTCTGCCTTCATGGTCCATTAGACTGATAAGAGTCAGGGCTCCTCATGTGGTAGAAATTTAGGCATCATAATTCACTGTATCAGCAAGGATGCAAAATACATTGGGCAGCCAGTGCATCTGAAATTTAGCTGTTCTCTTCTGTTATAGTTGGTACTGCAAGAACAGGGCCCATGTTCTTGCTCTTCCAATGCAAGTTTTTTTTTTTTGTTTATTCTGACTATAGAAAAACACATTTGCTTGGTTTTAAGGTAATAAGATATATTATTTAGCTTTTTTTAATGCTGCTTTGATATGCTGTGACGCTGGAGATTAGTCCAGCCTGTTTATTTTTTTTAAATAAACTTGTAAAATATAGTGTAACTACGAAAACATTTAGTGTAATTTACTGTACATGTTACATTAATTTACTAGATATCCTACATAGCTTGTATGCTGGTGAAGTAATACACTGATTATCCTGTCTGTATTGATGCAGGAAAAGCCCATAGTTTTGTTGACTGTATTGGGTAAAGGGGATGACTGCCCATCTAGTACCAGTAGAGGGAGCTGTCTTGAACCCAGACATTTATCAATGCCATTTTATCTGAACGAAATTTCAATTTTCATGAGTAGGAGATGCAAACATTGGGTGAGAAATCAGTATAATTTGAAACGCTCTGGCACAAATGGGTTTGTGCCCAAATACATTAAAGCATCCTGAAATAGCTTTTAGGGGTTTTCTTTTCACTTTGTGCTGTGCCTCACACAGAGCTTGTCAAAAGATTGTGCAGCCGACTCTTATTTTTACAGCAATACCTCATTCTGTGACTGTCACCAACGTTGCTTTTTCTACTTGTGCCCAACGGACTAAATAAGACATTGAGACACTGGGAGTGGGAGCAGGAGAGAGAGGCACGTAGAGCGACAAAAGAAAGAGGAAGGGAAAGGACCCTGATGCATGGGGAGGATGGGAATGGAGGCATTATTCTCAGATCAGCACACAGTACGTGTGTCTTTGTGTGACAGAGCATTGGAGAGGGAGCCTCATGGTTTGTGGCTGTGTTTATGTGTGTGTGTGTGTGTGTGTGTGTGAAGGCGAGGGAGGCATCAGGGGAGAAGCAAGAGATGAAGAGAATGAGTGTGCCGCTTAGGAAATGTCACACTGGGAAGATTTGCAGGTTTTGATCCTGGCAAATTAATGCAAAACCCCAGTGCAAGTATTTGATTTGGGAAAACTTTGGGAACAGACTTGTCTCTTAATAATAATTATTGGGTTTATATTAATTTCCTCCCCTTTTCTCTTCCACAGGAGAGTTGATCACCACTGCTTGTGAGCTGGGGGTAAGTATTAGCTGTATTGTTTAATCAATTCACTCATTAACTCTTATAAGCATTAAGGAAGTTTAATTAAGCATGGGCAGAAAGCAGATTAATTTACTTTCAGTGCACAGGTTTTTCCCCCTTCTTTTTATACACTTATTTTACTAAGTTGCAAGTAGAGAATGCTATGATTTGCAACCCGTTTTTCAAATCCAATTAAAGTCAATGGTAAGGCAATGGCTTTTGTAGGCTTTGCCTTATGTACAGTATCAGGCTTATTATATCCACCCCTCTTTTTTGTATGTGTGTGTAAGCCGCGAAGAATGAACTAAATCGGGTTAACAGTTATAATAAGTTTTATTATTTAATAAAGTTTATTACGGCGCTGTGATCCTTTTAGGGAGGCTGTGTCGGTGTCACTATGCCAGTAATCCTGCCGTTAGTGCTGCAGTCCGTGTGGCCTGCCTGTCTGCCTTTCAGGCCTCCTCAGGGCCTCACAGACCATCCCTGGGTCCCGAGCTGCTGGGCCCCCCTTCTGATCCCCAGAGCTCCAGAGTTCTGCTCTCCTAGGCTCCCTGTGGCCTTTGTCCCTCAGCTGTCCTTTAGCTACATGTCTGTCCATTTCTGGCAGCCACACAGTCCTTCCTCAGCAAGTTCATGTTGTCATTGTAGTTAGTTATGCCAAGAACACACCAAACCATCCGCTTGCTTCAGATCATCACTTTTTCTCTTTGCGTCTTAAATTTTGCGCTTTCATTCTCAATACTTCCATCAGATTTGGGTGAAGCTGTTTGTATTCTCTGAATGTAACCAAAGAGCCTTTGCTGTGTTAGAGGTGACCAGTGACTTAAGTCACACTCTCACCTTTCAGCTTTGTGTTTATTTGAAGAGCTGCCCCTTCCCTCTGGCTGCACGGCTCATGTTATCAGTGCCAGGGAGTGAGTCTGTGTTTAATGACTGAGCTCTTATCTGGGTGAAGGAGACTTAGCGACTAATTGCTGTGATTGGTGAGATCCCCCAGGCGAGAATGACTGAGGCTTGGAGGCTTGGAGGTGGTTTGGGGGCTGTGGCTGGCGAGCACCACGTGCTCTGCCATGGGCTCTAGGGACCTGCACTGTCCTTGGGAAGAAGACGGAGCAAAAGAAGTGAGAAGAGAGAGGATGAGGGGGAGAGGAGGGCTGTGGTATCATAGCAGTGTGCAGGCAGAACGTGGCTGACTCTTCACCATTACTGCTGTCATCTAGTGAGGGCTGAAGAGCAGCTAGATTTACTGCATAGCCACTGATAATAACACATTTTACAGGTCTTTAACACCATGTGTCATACTCCTGCTCAGTGGTCACCTCTTCTATCCTCTTTCTTGCTTTGTACTTACAATGATCTCTTGTACTTTCTCCTATCTTTTCAAAGCAAAGTAGACTCTGTGCACTTTGACCATCTCAACCGGCTTCCCACTCAGGCACATCTTCAGTGAAACATTACCTGTTTTATGTTCTATTCTCTTTAAGCTGTAAATATATCTTTCATTGAGCATCTGGATTTGGATCTTTGACTTTGTCACTGTGTGTTTAGGTGGCTCATCCTCCAGGATACCCTCTCTTCACCCTACTAGCTCGACTGGCTATGTGTCTCTTGCCCTGGCTCTCTCCAGCCCACAGTGTCAACCTGATGAGTAGCCTGCTGGGGGCTGCAGCCTGTGGTGCTCTCTGTATGACTGTCTGCAGGTAGGTACATGGAAATATCATATTCCTGGGTCATTTCCCACAATTTGTTCGATATATATGTGTTCTTCTCTTGCTGTGCTTTGATTTTAGTGAATGCTTACAGAGTTTCCAATCCCCGACCTAACTGAAAGCAAAGAAAGCAGTTTTACAGAGTAGTTCCTTCTCATGCTTGGTTTCCCTACTAGAGACCTCAAATTTGTGCTTGTATGTGCATGTGTCACACTCAGATTTCAAGGACGTATAGAGAAGCCTTTGTCCTTCAGTAGAGGAGCCTTCTGGTTGATAACACAGTCTATATAGTAAAAGTCAAATAATCTGAGGGAAGCAACATTAAGAAAAAGACTTGTTTGAGTGGAGGGGATCTTTAAACTATTCCCTACTGAATTTTTGTTTCTTGATGCTGTCTGGAACAGAGAACTGTATTTTTGGGTCCAGTCTGACTGGCAGTGGTTTTTTTTCCCTCCTCCCTCCCTACCACCCTACCCTGCCTGTTTACACATCAACCGCCTACGGTGAGCGTGCGTGTGTGTGTATGTATATCACAATTATCGTACCCTCCAACCCCCATTCCCATGTCCCTGTTCTCTTTCCACCCCACTGCCCAGCATGCCCCCAATCCTGACATGGCACGATTTCTCATCTTCCCCTCCTTGCCTCCTGGGTTTGAAAGGAACAGGATCACTAACTCCGCTCCTCCCTTTCCCTTCTCTTCCACCACCTCTCTCCTTGCTCAGTCCTGGGCATACTTTACGGTCTCTGCATTGCCATCCGCCACCCTGCAGTTTCGCCTGCTGCTGACCCCATCATGTAAGGAGTATTTTACCCATCCCCTCTTTGTGTGTGTGTTTATCTCACATGGTTGGCTGGACAACCTTACATCACCCTTTTCCTTATCTTAGTCATTTTCCACATTGTATTGTTGGTGGCAGCTTAGTGTCAACATTTTCCTTTCTGTTACTGTTTATGCATACTTGGACATTTCCAAAGCATTTTATGTACTTCTGATTTACTCCTGCAGAATAGGAATAGTTGAATATGATGTAATGGCTTCCTACCTTACATCTTCCTGCTTCAGGCAGTGAGGACCCAGTGACAGTGGTGGGGAAAGCCAAATGAAAATGGAGTTGTGTGTGTGTTCCCAGGTTCTCAGTACCGTGTCTGCTTCCTGTGTGCTTGGCCAGTGGCAGGTGGTCTGGATAGAATAGGGTCAACTCTGCTGGAGTAGGTCAGGGGCTGGGAAGGAAATGCTCTCCAGGGGCCTGGCCCTAAGCCCAGGCTGCATCAGTCTTATACCATGCTTTTCCTTACTGCCCCTCAGAGGTGAATCTAAACCTGTCAATTTCCACCAGTGTGCCCAGCACAGGACAGGGGAGAGGAAAAAATAAAGAGAGGTCAAAAAGAAATGGAAGTAAGACTGTGCCTTTGGGGCTTTTTGGCTGTGTATCCCTTCTGCCCTGCCTGGTCTTAATGTTTTTGATGAGTTACCAGTCAGCTGGAGGATTGGAATCAGCTCCTGGCCAGACATGTACAGACAGTTACGTTGAGGCCAGTCTGGGTGATATTTAGCTCCCAGTACACATGATAACCGTAGCCATGTCTGTAATCTCTGAGGATTTAGATATAATTTTGGATTATGGTCAAGTAAAAAGTCATTATGAGGACCTTCAAATCCCCCCCAACCCCCAACCCCTGCCCACCCCAACAAGCGTTGATTGGTAGTGAGGAGTTCAGCCATAGCTCGCAGTCACATCATATAAGCTCCTAAGTATAAATGTATAATCTACACTTTCAATTTGAAAAATAAGCATAAAAGGTTTTAGTCGTTATCTGTTCAGGACCTAGTTTGGGATGGGCTTGTGGCTGTAGATCAGCTGGCAGAGTCTGTCTGCTGAGGGGTTACTGGAGAGAGCAATGATGGGGGTGTGGGCAGAGGGTTTCTGGATGGTCAAGACCTCCCTTTCACAGAAGGCATTGGGTCTGTTGACCATATTAAGAAGGTGTGCATAGATATCATGCCATATCTCTGTGGGGACTCGCTGGCCTTTCCCTCAGATGGAATGTCAAACCTGAGCAGATGACACCATCCATACCTGCTTTGTTCATGTAGTCACAGCAGTTTGCCCTGTATCTTCCGAACATGATAAAATTCTAAAATGATTTTTTCTTTTTGTCTCTTTGAGGGCCCCATAAACCTTTTCACTGCTTCTTATTTTTAGGTTTGCATCTACTGAGACTTTATCTCCCCAAACAAATCATGGCTTTGTGTGATTATTTTCAGATGGCTAAATGTACTGAAGTTAATACAGGTGTTTGAAGGCAGTTTTTCTTCAGTAGTAAAGCATAAGACTTTGAAATTCATCTGGAATATACCCAACATGGCAAGCTTTTGATGCATCAGTTTAAATTAGTCGGACAGATTGCGGTGTTTCATGTGGGGGAATGTAAGAAGATAGACTTGGAAGCCACTTCTCTCTCTTGCATAAGTTTAAACGTATCACTTAGCCTCCCTTTTCAATTATAGTTCTCTTGGCCTGATCGTATGGTTTGATGGCCAAATTGCATGTCTGATTATGTTTTCACACCGTAGCCTGACAAGCCTTTGAGGATGGCGGATGTAGCGATAATTACTATCGATTGCACTTGGAGGTTCACAGAAACATCTGGACTGTGGAATGCTAAAGGCCTTAGCCATGAGTTTCTAGAGGAATGCACCCTTCATAGTGGGATAATCCAGACAGCTCGGTATTCTGTGCTCTCTTGTCTCACAGTTTATCTTCTAAAGCTGCTCTGAATCTCTGCTACCTGAAAGGAATCTCTCTCCATTCCAGGGCTTATCCTGAGAAACCAGGAGCAGACACGTTAGTGTGCTGACAGCCGTCAGAGCAGAAAAACAACCTTGCAACGCTCAGTCATCAGCGCTTTTTGTTTGATCACATGATTACATAACAGGACTGACGAAGCACACCAAATGTGTCTGGCCGCTTCTTTCCCTGCCGGCCCTCCAAAGAAAATGTACACCTGTGAGAGGCTCCCCCGCCAAGAGCATGGCCCATGTGGCACAGCTGATACCTCAGTGGACCGGAGAATGGGCGCCGTGCCCTCGCCTGCCTTGTGCTGCCTCCCCAGCTCCTTATAAGGACCTTCACCATATGGTCCTGATGGCACCTTCCACATTTGCTCAGGTGTTTTTTTTGTTTTGTTTTTTTTTCCCACCACAGGAGTGGAATAGCATGTATGTTGTTGGGGTCATGTCAGGAGCAGTGTGTGGAATGTTCTTTGTAATCATTTGTATAGTCTTTTTTTTTATATAGACATTTTCAGTACTTGTTGTGATATCCTGGGAACTAAATAGAGTTGTTTTGTTCGATAATATTCCCACCTCTCCCTGTAGGTAGCAAGGCTTCCCCTCCTTCTCACATCTGCTGTGGTTGGATAAAAGCTTCATTCCAACAGAGAATACAGCCATTCCTGTTTTCTGTAGAAGACAATTTTAGGTCTGTATATTCAAAATGCCCTAATCTCTGGACCTTTTGTTCCATTTCTGAAGCATCTCGTCCAACAGACATCTTTTACTCTCCCATCCACAGCATGACCAATGGTTCCCCCAGGACTCATCCTCTAATACAGTTAAACAGATGTCTAATGAAGATGTTATTTCCTCATTACTGTATGGGATGGGGATAGAGAGGAGGAGGGAGGAGGGCTAGATAGACAGTAGAATGCAGTACCATGTTAATTTTCCTTTCGCCCGTGGGCCTGAGATTGTGTCTGCCTCGGACGTCAATATTACATTCTTCTTAAGGGAGTTTTTCCTCCCCACTGTCGCCAAGTGCTTGCTCAAGGGGGATTTTTTGGGTTTTCCCTATGTAATAATATTGATAACAGTAAGGTCTAGACCTTACTTTGTAAAGTGTCCTGAGATGACTTTTGTTGTGATTTGGCGCTATACAAATAAAATTTGATTTGATTCACCCACCACAGGCAGTCTTAATAAGGCACCAGGCACGGAGACAGATCAGACTCGGCAATTACAGTTCACCCAGAATTAGTTAATGGAATATGTACAGCTACATTTATGTATCACTGGTGTGTGCCTAATGACTTTGTTGGAAAAAGAACAGCAATGAAAAAACCAGGCATTCAGTGAATTGCATAAAGGCAGGATTTTTGCAAATTGTTTTTTTTTTTCTTGTCCTGTAATTTTTGTGTGTTGGGTGCAGATTAAGATGGCATTCTGGGAGAAATTGTCATGTCAGTAGCTGCATTGTTTGAGTAGAATTGTGGTGATTAATTTTACACGCACTTGGAGCACTAGAGTGTTCTTTTGGAGGAGGGCTGTCTAAGCAGCAGAGCTGGGGCAATTTACCCTCCTCTCTGTACACGCAGACAGCCTCCGCAGCACAGGGCCGATGAGGCAGGACATACAAGGAAGTGCATAGACTGATGATTCGCTGCAGCAGCCAGTATTCAAATATATAGTTTTTGAAAATCGGTTGGAGTAACTGATTAGGGCTTTTGAAATTTCTTACCTCAGTATTGATAATGTGACAATATGTGGGTGATGACTGTTCTTTGGGAAGGTAGGAGATTTTTGAAAAATGAAAAGGATGCAATAGTCAACATATAAATGTGTAATTTGATGTATTTAATGAAATCAGTAATATATCCATTACAAGGCCTGGTAATATGGCTAAAATCTATCATTATATTAGTGAGATTTCTTCCTGACATCAGTATTTTTCATAAAATGACAAATCTCTGCTAAATTACATATAAAATTAATCAAATTCATTTTGTTCCACTGTGCTCTTAACACATGTAAAAGAAAAATGTAACTTGAACTCATTAATTTAAAGGTTATTTAATATTGCATTTCCACAATGCTGGGAGGCTTCAAAAAGATAAATTTTAATAAGAATTGGCAAAATCAAATGAAAAGAGACAAAGATAACTTTGAAATTTAGAGTCAAATAGAGGTCAAGCCCTCAAAACATTGGCTCCTACATTTCCCATAATGCAACTTGGCAGCATCTTTTGTTAAAATATCTCTGCTTGGTAAATGTCCGTCTTTCCAACTCTCCAAAAGCTGAAATGTATTTTTTTCCAACTTTGAAAAGCTTTCGTTTGTCACACACTATCTGTGTGATGAGTAAACTGTATTAAATGTGTAAAATCCGTGCCCATTTCAAGCTGAATTTTCTATTTGATTTTCTCACACGCGTGTGCGCACACACACACACACACACACACACACACACACACACACACACACACACACACAATGTCATTTCAAGGCTTTCATTTATATATCAATTGCTACTTGGCTTTGATTTTTTCAAACAATGCATCACACACTTGCCTCTGTCATATAATAGCCACTAAGTACCCTGCCTGGAGTCCTGGCCAGAGGAGAGACCTGGGGTATGAGCGGGGGCCAGCTGGAAACTGCAGGCTCGGCTCGAGCGGGCCACCTCCTCTCTCGGGCTGTCTACCCTCTTCAGGAATGTGTGATTCTTTTCCAGTGCTGCTTTCCCAAACCACCACTCGGTTAGAGAACAGTGCGGTGCTGATCTGTGATGGCAGAGCTGTGGTATTGTTTGTTCCCTGGGGTGGTGTGTGACAGTGGCTCCCTTGGCCAGCTCCATTGTGAAGCCTCATTCAGCGCAGAGTGCTGTGTAGGCTTTTTGTGTGCTGTTATTTAGCACAGACGACTGGTGCAGGCATATCTCTAGCCCATACTGTAGAACCAAGGGGGTAACTAATGCACGTCCCATTTTGTAAGTTCAAAGTGATTGTACTGAGCTTTTGTTGTGTCCTTGAAGGGGACATCACTGCTCTCCAGAGCCTGTCATTGCCATTTATTATTTTTTATTTACCTTTAATTTTTCCATTTAAACCTGTGCTTCCACTTGTTTTGCATTGGATAATTTTCATTCCCTGTGTATAATATTTTGCTAAAAAAAAAAAAAAGAGGCAATTTTCTTTTCTAACCTCTCTTACATTATTTCCAAGCTTGTGTTTCATTCCATGCTCTATGCATAATATTTCTCATTCAGTTAATTACCCAAGTGATGACACATTGGCAGGATGGATCAGTTCAGGGTAGAATAGTGTCGTTGTCAGCCGTGTTATTCTCCTGCCATGTCTCAACCGGGCCATTGTCACTGAGCCACAGCATTTCAGCACAGCAGCATTCTGCACCACATTGAGGCATGATAACTGGGAACACGGCCACACTGATGTCAGAATGTGTCCTGCTTTATCTGGGTGCCCTGGGAGCAGCCAGCCTGGAGAATGACTTGAGGAGAGGCTGACTGGGACCCAGGTGGTCCCGCGCAGACAGACAGGTCATTTACAGCCCACACTGTACACACATCACTGGGCTCTTATGGACTGACAAGCTCTAACAGAGAGATTTGTCAGGCACTCAAGGAGAATAAAGAAGTCAAAGAACAGGAATGCGCGTGTATGTGTGCACGTGTGCATCTCAAGCTTTCAGAAGCTGGAACAGTCTTGGTGTAATAACCCTGACCGTGGATCCCCACGACTGTTCTGCACCCTGTGCTACCCTTAAACCAGCCCCCCGCTAAGTGTGTGAGATACGGGTTAATTGTCATGCAGGTAGATAAAATTATGGGTGCGATGGAAGTGGTGGTGGTGGGGGGACTCATAAAAAAAGTGCCCTTTTGCCCCCCCCCCCTTTTTTTTTTCATCCTTCCATCAAGTCACAACTAATTCCTGGAGCGTTGCAGCAAGAAAAGCGTTGCTATCTCTTATTAAGACCCACTCCTAGACGCTCCATCAACACAGTTCGCCTCCCCCCTTTAAGTATGCACACACAGACATCCACATTCACCAAGCTTGCTTTACAGCGAACATAGGAAAAATAGTAGAGCGTAGGCGACAGAAAACCTAAGAAAAAAGGGGGAAGTAGTCAGCAAGCAAGAGTTTTCTTTTCTCTACCCTCCTTTCGCTCTCCCTCTCCTTTTTCTCCTGATTTACTGTGCTTTCCTCAGAAAGCTCCATTGTTCCCCTAGCCTAAGTCTCATCAGGCCTTTTGTGGCTGACTATCACAGCGGCAGGCAGAGAGCTGGAAATGTATAAATGGTATCATGCCTTGTGATTAATGGCGGTGCTTATGAGTCAGGTCTGATAACGGGCCTGCTCTCTACTCAATTTCAGATACCGTTAATGGAATCTGTCTTCTGCGATTGTAATGTGAGAGCGCCTAATTTGCTATGGAGCTTGAAGCTGTCACCGGCAAGGGATTGTGGGGTCATAAGGGACCTGGCAGCCGTTTGGCCTGCAGCTTGTATCTGCAGTGCTGAATAGAGCAGCTCTCTGCCTGTCAGTTAGCTGATAGGCTGATGAGGACTCTAAGCCACTCCACACAATGGTGGAAAGGGCCATACTGCCTGACTTCCCTAATTGTCGAGCCTGCTCATATTTCAGAGCCAGCATGCTGGGGACCGGGCTGCTTTTTTTTTTCTTTTCTTTTTTCTTCATCTCTTTTTGAACTTTTCCTTTTTCTATATTTCATCCTTCATCCCGCAGACTTTATCACCCTTTTAATGCACACTTCTCTGCAATATTTTTCTTTTCTTCCCCTTCTCCCCATCATTTGTTGTCTCTCTCTCTCTCTCTCTCTCTCTCTCTCTCTCTCCTCCTCTGTCTCTCATTTTAATAAGTGGTGGGTCTTAGCATATGACAGATTATCCCAAGTTTGCTTCAATTACTGCAAAGGAGATGGAGACAGTACAGGAGAGGAGGAAGTGGAAAACATTTAGTTCAGACATTATATTTAAGAAGCTGAGGATAAAGTGCTATCTGTACCACGGTGGCTTGTGTGCCAGTCCGTTTGAGTTCAGCCAGCTGCTGGGGAGGAACTTCTCATGATTTGTGAATAGCCCCAATTCACTGAGTGTGTTTTTCAAGGTCTTGCGTGGGACGCACACTTTGGTCGTAGGGAGATTATAATGGGTCCTCAATTTAGTCTGAGGGAGGTGCATAATTTAAACTTTATGAGTCTGCTGACTGTGTTGTTTTCCCTTCTTTGCGTCGCTCTAGTTTAAGTTTGACCAAATAATGTAAAAAAGCACTGGATGTTCTGTAGCTTTTAAAACTGACTACAACCAAAAGGTCCATCACAAAACTTTCTAAGGTTCTATATAATCATACATGCCACCTCTTCCTCGTTGTCAGGTTGGCAGGTCCTGGTCCTGGAGCGGTTCTGGCTGGAGGACTGTTTGCTGTGTCCAGACTGAGCTGGCAGTGGTCCACGGTGGCAGAGGTCTTCACCCTCAACAACCTTTTTGTTGGTCTGCTCTTCTCATTGACCGCTAGCTTCCACAGTGCTGAAAACGCCTTGCAGAGGAGGAAGGCAAGTCGGTACAACACATCCACACCATCACTAGAAGGCTGTCTTCCCTCTCTTCATGCTTTAGATGCTTTATGTTAAGAAATCTTCAGACTGAGCTCACGGTACTGCACTGCTTGACTTGCCCTCATCAGATTGCACACTGGGGGGCGCTATGCTGTGGCTTTGGGCTCTGTAACCAGCACACCCTGGTACTCTATGTACTGGTCATCATTCCCTGGGTCCTTCATCAGCTCTTCTGTCACAAGGTAAGCCCTGAGATGTTATTATCAAAACTCACATACTGTAAAAGACGATTCAAATGTGTGTGTATGAAATCTCAGGATAGGCAAGAAAATTGGTTTCTCCTTTGTACCTATAGCTGTGTTCAGTCAGCAGTTGTAGATCACACTTTTTTGGCACATGACTTTATGGACAGTACCGTAAAAAATACTTCAATGAAAACTTATCGACTGATACAAATGAAAGTGATTCATCTAAGAAAAAGAGCATGGGAGCAGTTTTTCTAACATAGATAAATTTCTCTCAAAACCCTTTTTCACCGGTGGTTTCTTTGTCAACCAAAATGAGATCAGAAAGCCACTTAGATGTTTGAGAGAAGTTTGAGATTCTTTAACAGATCCCAAACCAACTCAGAAATGGTTTAATCTTAGTGTTAAGGGAACATTAAGAAGTTTGAGAACAATTGTCCCATGTGATCACGGCAGGAGCTGTTTCTTCATGGCCTTACGTCTCTGGGAGTGTGTTTCCTTGCTGGCTTTCTGCCCTACACCTACCTACCCATTTCCTCCTACCTGAACACAGCGCGCTGGAGCTGGGGGGATCAGACCACCTTGTCAGGCCTGATGACCCACCTGTTGAGGGCCGAATATGGCACCTTCAGTCTAGTACGTGCTGTTCATAAACTTAATCCCTATATGTGCTCCTTTTATCTTTCATACAAATGTTGATGAATTTGACTTGTTTTGTGTTTGCAGGCAAAGACTGAGAGTTCTGTGAACTTGACCACAATGCTACAGTAAGTTTGTCATTATTTTTTAGCATTTTTAAGTTGCTCACATATTTGAAATGCAAAACACAACTGGCTTATTGCATTTGCCAGTTTCAAACTCTACATTCACTCTACATTCATATTTATTGATTAATCACAGCTCTAGAAAAATACAGGATATGACATGGGTAATTAATGAATAATTAAGTTTATTAAATGTAAGAAAATAGTGAAAATGTCTTATCAGTTTCCTTAAAATCAGAGCATTTTTAAATAGCTTGTTCCATCTGACCAGGAGTGTAGTAGGCAGTCTGTTTTTGGTGTTTTGTTTTTACTTTGAACTTTGATTCTAAGAGAGAGCTGAGAGCGCGCAGAGCAAACTGGGTGGATTTGATCTGTAGCGTACAGACCAACCACGTTTTGCCCTGGTTCTGGTGTTTTACACAGGTTTGACCACAGACACAGCAGACTATACCGAGAGCCCGGTCGTTTCTGCAGCCCGTCTCTTCCTCTCTTCTCCCCAGCAGCTTTTGTTCTTCCCGTTCCACTCTCTCCCATCAAAGCAGAACTGAACCTGCTTAGAGGGCCAAATCGCTGTGTTCTGTTTCTCCAGCAGTTTGAAATGATCACTCAGCTCTGGTGTTTAAGCGTGACAAGCTGTGATGACAGACACTGCAAGAGAGCTGGAGAAATTGTATTTTTCTACTCCAGCACCCCGCCCCTCCACCTCCCACTCGATTTGCTCCCCGCTACCACCACCACCGCAGTCATCCCACTCCTGGTATCTTTCTCCAGCTGGCGGGGATGGGGGTGTATGTGCATCTTAAGATGCGCCACTACCAGCTCCCTCCCTGCAGGCACCCAACCCTTCCCATCACCCCTGCTGCTTGATGGACAAGCACACCTTCAAGACTGGGAAGAGAGGCTAACATGACAGGCATGTCGCAGTGGAGACGTAAACCCGCTGGAGAAGCTGACACACACACACACTCACGAACACGCTTGTGAGCACATTGACACATAGTGTACATTGGAAGATATAGAGACTCAATAAGCTGTCAAATAGAGATGGGTATTAAGGAAGTGGCAGGAAACTATCTCTCTGCTCTGAGCAAGCGCTCTGTGACTGACAGACGCTGTGAGGAGAGGATGGGGCAGTGGGGGGTGGATGACACAGTCATTTGTATCTGTCAAGCCAATTGAAAGGAGGAGTGCACAGTCCAAGGAGTTAGTTTTGATAGGGGATGTAGGGCGTTTAATAAGTTTAGTAACAGGAAGTGCAGTTGAGCTTGTTTTTGGTGTTTGTGAGTGCAGGGCCCAGATGGACCACTGTCTTGCGGACCTATCCCTTCCTGTTCTGGTGCTGGCAGGAACAGGCCTGTTCCTTTCCTCGTGGGACAGGTAGGACAAGCGAGATGCAGACGTGCAACACACTAAACTCTGTCACACACACACACACATCTCAGCAGCCACTTCAACCACAAATCTAATCCCCCCGGAGTAAAAGACAGCAAACAAAACCACTGACAAAATGCTGATCTTAGAAAAAAGGATACAAAAAAACCACTGAGGCACCTAACTGTCAAGCTGTCGCAACGCTCCACATTCAAATCAGGAGAGGCTGATGTGCATTTTGGAATTTTAAAAACCTGTTTGTGTGTACAAGTTAAACTGCTGCTTGTATGTATCTGCGTGTGGCGGTGTGATGCAATAATTTATTACAGCAGTGACTACTGGGTGGAAATGATAAAGCCCGGTCAAGTCCGAGGCCTCTGTGGCCACCAGTCTCCCCATGCTTCCCCATTGCCTGGGGCGCACTTTGACCAACTTGGCTACATGCACACACAGATGAAAAAGAGCAGGGTAATTCCAAAGAATGCCAGGAAAATATAAAATGCAGTTTGTTGAGTGAAACAGCTTTTAGGCAATGACAACTGAAATGACAACAGGAAGCTTGACTGTGTGTTAGTGACCATCCACTGGAAACCATCAGAGGAGTCTGCTGGCAGCAAAACCAAAAGTAATTGTCTCTGGCTTGAAAGTGTCTCTTCAGGTTCCAATGATGATTTGTTATTGCCACAAGGATAACGTGTTTCCTTTTTAGTGTATACATAAATTTTACAGCTGCACTGTAATGAGTTTGTGATTCAGTGGTTGGCACCAGCTCATTATGACTCAGCCTGTATTAGGAAATCAATCACGCACTTCTTGACTTGACTGGCATATACAGTACATTTGCTCTTAGGCTTGTGATCTCCATCCTTTCATTAGTATTTTATGGACTTATTCAAAACAAGTAAAGAGTCTAAATAATGCATTAGATTAGATATATTGAAATAACTCAGTACATGAATTGATGATGAAAATGAAAATATTTATATGCTAAATAACTAGTTGTCACATGGCCTTTTTCTCTCCAAGGGCATGTCGCCCGGTGCCCTGGCTGTTGACCGCCATGATGGTGGTCTACTCTCTGTTTTTTGCTTGGAGAGCCAATCTGGATATCAGCAGACCCTTACTGCTTGGAGTGGTGAGCATAGAGACTTAACTTATTCTGCCATCCTCTCTCTTAGCCATCTGTATCTGCAGTGGGCTAGAAGTCTGCTTGAAGATAGAGTTACAATTGCAATTACACCACAAATTTCTGTGTGTGAGTACTCTGCATAGAAGGTATGGTAATGCACATATCCTGAAACAATGGTACTTATCCTGGAGTGGGTCCATTATTGAACCTGGGGCTGGACTGAGGAAACAGAAAACACTGGTTTGTATGTGTACAGGCATATGCTCACTCCCCACAGGTTGAGCGTTTCTGGCTCCAGAGTGACGCTGTGCTGTGTGTGCTGGCAGGCCTCGGCTTGAGCCGGACTCGCGCTGAGCTGGAGCGGAGGCTGGGCCACGGGGGGGTGTGGAAGACCACAGGCTGGCTCCTCACTATGGCTCTGCTGGCACATATGGTGCACACCAATCACAGGTTTGCCATGCCTTCAGTTACAGTAGCAAACTTACTGTGGGGTCTGAAGAAAAGTTACAGTGCAGTTTTAGAACAATATATGTTTTTTGTGTAAATGACAACATATTGGGCTTTAATGCATCTGAGATTAAAATGCTGATGCTAACCTTTATGAATGAAATGAAATTATAACATTTCTACACATTTATTTATCTGTGGATGACAGAGCTGTCAAATTAAAACTGGTAATCTAGTCAGTGGGCTTACAGTATATTGTGTATGTGGTTTCATTGGCTTTGAATTTTATATAGTTTTACTTTATAGCATTTCTCTGACAGTAACTGTGTCGGACCCAAAGTCAGAGTTAGTCAGAGTTAACTTAAAAACTCCACTCATTCTACTTCCTTCTAAGATCCCCATGCATAACTTTTCCCTGAGTCAACCTGATTTGTTTCTCCTCCGTGCGTCACACTGTAGGTCTGAGCTCCACATGTCAGGTTTTTCTCTGCTCACCCCATGGTAGGGGCTAAAGGCAGGCACGCTTAGCACATAGATTCCACTCACAGAGCTCAGTCTGAGATATTAGCTGTCCGAGAATGCAGATTACACCAGCATAGTGCTGGGGAGTGCCAGACAGCCATCACTGAGCGGCTTTGATCAAGGGGAGAGCATGGCCTGTACTGTCAGACCCATCACACCTGTCTCCCCATAATTAGATAGGCAGGCAGAGCGTTCTGCAGAGGGGAAGGGGCGGGGGCACTGACAACTTACCCTCAGAGCACCTTGAAGACGTACCTGCTGCACAAACCCTCACACACAGTTGCACACATCACACACACTTCTAAGCAGGAGTAAGGATGCACTCAGCCCCTTTTTAACTGCAGACAAACACAACTGCTGTGCTGATTTTATACACTGTGATGGTGTGTGTGCTGATGATCTTAGGGAGTGTGATCAGAGCGGTAACAGTGTGGTGGAGAGATTCGGCAGGGAACTTTTGGCCTCCGTCCCAAAAGACTCGATCATCCTGACCAGAGGAGATCTGCCTGGAAACTCGCTGCGCTACTTGTACTACTGCCAAGGCGTACGGCCCGATGTACGTCTGGTAGATCAGGAGGTCAGAGCTGTGATATCTCCACTCCCTTGTCTATGTTGAGTCTAGAACTGTTCTCACTGAAGTTTTGATATTTGGTACATATTAAAAGGAAACATTTAGTCTTATTTCAGAACCAAAAACCAACTCAAAATAAAAAAGTAAAAGTTCCCTCTGACCACAGTCAAGGTAGTATTGCACACATAGATATAAAAATAGAAGAACACAGAATTAAACTGATGTTATTACATTATGTGTTTATTTTCTTTGTTCTCCATGTTATAGTAGAACCTGAGAAACTTTATTTATGACAAAATTCAATTTCTTTTGGTTGTCAAGGAAGCAAGATTTGGAAAAGGAGGATTTGCTTATTTCCAAAAAGAAAGGGAAGATTTAGTGATGAAAATGATTACTCTGGCAATTTATCTTCTTGGACAACATGGCAATATGCGTTGGCTGCGTGAAACCTGACTAAAATTCAGACAAAAAGCATGAATTACTGATGTGCGGGAGTGTCTTTCAGGCTTTCTCAGTTGTAGTCATTATGTATGTCATCGGTTTGTGTGCCTCTTTAACAACATCACACTCACAGTGGATTAAAAGAAAAAATAAGAAGAGAAAACAAAAGCCTCCAATTCTTTTAAGGAACAGCAAGGAAAGAAAAACACCTTTGATAAATTCAAATATGGAGTTAAAGCCACTGAAATAAATCCTTCTCTTAAAACGAATTGTATTCTGTGTGGTAATTTATAACTGCTAATCACAGTGGTTTTGAACAGAGTTGGTGGTACTTTTTTTTTTTTTTTCCTAGATGATGACATACAGTTGGTATGTGGCCAAGCTGGCGCAGCACCTCCCTGGGGTCCACTTTCCTGGCCACTGGTGGGACCCGGCCCACCCTGAGGACAAAGGCACCTTCACCCTGGAGCACTTTTTGTCCCGCAACACACAGTAAGTTGGTGGACGGAGTAGAGAGAGAGCAGACAAGGATTAAAGGGATGGTCTGAATAGGTAAATGGAAGGATGTTAAGGGAAAGGGACTGAATTGGGAGGGCAACAGTGGTTCAGATGAACAAGTGGGTCATCTAATGAGACAGATCAGTAGGATGGTTGACACAACGGTGAGTGCAGAGAGGAGATAAACCCATAGAACTGTTGAGGCCGTAAGAGGAGTTTGATGAACTGGAGAAGTCGATTAATCTACTTGATTTGGTTATTCAGCCTCTGGCGAACTCGTTGCTGCTCTCTGCTCTCACCACTCACTCCTCCTGGAGGAACTGAAGCCCAGAAACTTGAGGGAGACTTGTTAAGACCAAGCCCACCAGGGGGCAGTGTTTGCCAGGCCAACATGACAGTCTCTCAGTGGGGCCACCCTGGCCTGTGGGATTAACCCTCAGGGTTAGAGCTAGAAGGTGTGGGATGTAGGGATGTAATGTTTGTCTACATGCTGTTTCTGCATGTCCTGTCAACAGCTACCTGGAGATGATAATAGAGGATGTGTGTATGCCTCCATCTGATTGGTTGTCTCAGTGACTGTTTGTGTCTGTTTGCTCTGCAGGAGGGATGTGTTTGCCTGTATTGGGCTGCCTAATGGAGATGCAAGCTGGGAGCGTAGTTTCACTCGCTGGCCCCTGGGTGTGTGTGACTACTTAGTGCCTGTTCAGAGGCAGTTTCACCCAGAAGAGTGGGCTCAGCGTACTCGCAACATCTACAACTGGAGTGAGCCACACAACAGGTGCATACAGAAAATAACCCATAATATTCATACAGTGAATTATTTTGTACACGTTTCTCTGAAGTTCAGCATGACATACAGTATTTAATATCTTAGTAAACATTGGGAAATTATAAATAAAGTTCAAATGGTGTTTGGCTCCACAGTATGAGTTCGTAACGACTTTCCCACTGGCGAGTTAGTGAAGCTTAAATGGATTAAATTTGCAGGATGCAATTTTTTTTGGAGTAGAGCTATTGGTCAACCCCTGTGGCACATTCAATTCAATTTAATTCAATTTTATTTGTATAGTACCAAATCACAACAAAGGTCATCTCAGGACACTTTACAAAGTGAAGTCTAGACCTTACTATTATTAATATCATAGAGGAAAAACCACTTAGCGACAGTGGGGAGAAAAACTCCCTTTAACAGAAGAAACCTCCAACATTAAAAACAACTTATCATCTTTACAAGGAACTAGAAACATTCACCCAAGTAGTCATCATCACGTATTGTGTCACCAACAGCAGAACAGGTGTGCTCGCCCCCTCATCTCTCTGTGATCCTCAGTTCTTCCACAGACTCCACAGAGCTTCCCTCAGTGAGGTCGTCCCTCTGTCCTCCATGCTGTGATACAGCTCTTTGTGAATTCAACCACAGCAAGACATTAGGCCTTTGGCCATTTGAAATGAGACTGAAGTTGAAAAATAATGAGTTTCTTATTGCGTTTTGTCAATAGCTGTGTCAAAAGTGGAATTAGTCAAAGCTCCATATTTTGTTGCTGTTGCCAGCAGCCCTTCATTCACTCAGATATCCACGGCTGAATACTGTGACATTATTTCCTGCGCCCTCACGACAAGCGTGTCCGCCGATGCCCGCAAGCCAAATATTAGCTCGGGAACCCTGCTAAAATATTCTTTTGAAGAAGAGGTCAAGTGTTTGCAGTCAACAAAGTGAAAAGCGGGAGATGTGGTTTTACTCCATGTCTAATGTGCTAGCTGGTATTGTTGCTCAGTCATTTAATGTTTATGCAGCAAACACTGATGTTTAGTGTATCAAAACCTACACAGTTGGGTGGAACAATATATTCACATAAATAATCATTTATAGTTAGTGGAACTGTGCACAAGCTAATGCCTGCAGCACTTTAGATAAAGACATTTTTTGTGTGTGTGAACAGTTTCCATCCTGCGTCCTGGGAGCGTGTCGCTAATGAGGAGATGTGGCAAGCCAGGTACAGTAAACTTTTTACTGGTTGTGTACTATAGCATGCATATAAAAAGCTGCGTCACGATGCATCCTAGCCCCTTAGAGCATCTCCATAAACCAGTCTTGTGTGGTAGAGCATCTACATGTACATTCTATTTGGTGGTGGCATCTACATAAATCACTCCATTGGAGTGGTGCGTGCGAGAGTGTGGATCTGCATGGCTCATCCATCCAGCACTTAGCCCTGAGCTTGTGTGCTTTGTTTCAGGATGAAGACAGCTTTCTTTCTGTTTGACCTGGCAGAAATGATGCAGGGAGAGGGGAAAGCTCGCCTCTTTGAGCTGTCTTACACTGTGAGTCTGACCTCAACAAGCATCCAACAGTACAGTCATTTACCATAATGGTGCAGATTTAAATGCCACACAAGGCAAAGTATGACATATTCATGGGCTTTGTTATTTGTGCTAACATCAGCTTTTATCCGTTTTTGTCTTTATTGATCTCTGTGTGCATGTATACTGGTCAGCTGTATAAGGAGATTGTGGAGGCCCACTCAGACTACCCCCCAAACTGGGACAAGAACTTGGCACTGGCCTGTGAGAGGCTGCTTCGCTCAGGTCACCGGGGCTACAGTCCAGACAGCCTGCTGACCTGCAGTGCCCAGCACTTCAAACTCTATTTAGAGAAGGAACCCACGGATCCCCAGGCGCCAGCCATACGTTCAGCCATAACTCACCTGCTCAAGGAGAGAGGCAGGCTCCGTCAGAGTCAGGAGCAAACCCTGTGACAGGATACAGAGAGCCCTTCATGGAGCTGGCACACTGAGAGTGTGTCACGAGCCCAGCCGAAGAAATGAAGTCTGAGCCAATGTGCCTCTTCTCTTGATCTCCAGCAGGACAGAGTGATGTAGTGGTCAGATTGGATTTATGAACTCGGAGTTACACTTTAGAGGAGCGCTGATCCAGATATACTGAAGTATACAGAGCTCACTAAGAATGCAGTAAAAAGGACTGTGCGTAGCTTTTCTGGCGAATGTTTACAGTTGACCAGGGATAGAGCTTGACTCCAGGAGGCCTTGACTGACCCCAGTTAAGCTGTGTGTGCTCTCGTTAACCTCACCCCTTCTATTGCTTTATCGTTACATCTTGTTCTGGTTTTTCCTCCTCTTCTGGTCTCACAGCTTTTAACATACTGATTATTTTGCCTCAGCCATTGCTCTGCTTTTCTTTTTCTCACATTAGGATGGCATGGCTGAGATTGAGGGAAATGGGCGATTAGAGCAGCTGTTTAATCTGGGACAGACTTGTGCTGGGCCACACAGTCCTTACTACACACGATCTATCCATCAGTCTATCTTAGATGGTCTTTTGCATGTTTACTACTAATGGATTCGGTGAGTGTGTGTTTTTTTCCGCCCTCCAAAACTGAGGGTTATAATCCCTGATGGATTTAAATGAAATGGGAAATGTCACAATGCCAGGGACCCTTTTAGAGGTACGTTTGTGTGCGTGCATGTGTGTTGATTTGTGTTTGCCTGTCTACGTGTATGAACATGCTTAAATCTTCACCCAATCCCCGTCCCTGTCAGAACCGCATATAAACATAGTCGATAAACAGATCGGCACACTGAAAAGAAAAGTGCTTTGGCAGTCATTGAAGCACAAAGTCACGGAAACTCCAGAAACACTCACTAACACACAAGGCCATCAGCTCCCAGGAAATTAACCCCGTAGCTGCCGGAAAGACAGTGGCATCTGGACCAGAATCACTCGTCTTTGATTTGTTCTCAGACTATAATGCCTCAGTTACGTTTCTGTGAATATTGGTGCTGATATCAATGAGCCTGGTGCCATGAAATCTGTGATGAAGAGGTCAAACCAGTGTTGATAAATGCTTGATAAAACACTGCTGTTTGAGATACCACCAGCAAAAGACGGTAAGTGCATGTGTAGTTTCCTCGTAATGTTCACACCCCTGGTTAGTGGCAGTCAGCTGGCTGGGTGGTGAGATTGGACCTACAGTAGCACAGATGGTTTAGTTTCTCATAAAAGAGGAAACACGGTTATGCTGCTTTCTAGAGATTAAAATACTCTAATAAAGACTTTATTTTAGTACATTTTTGGTCTTTTTTTCTGAAGTTTTATGGGAATTATGGGTAACAAATATTGATTATATTTATTTAAATTTTACAAAAAGAACAATAAAAAAAATGTACTTTTCATGTTTACATCAATTTCCACTTCTTGCCTCATGCCCTGTTTTTTTTTTTTTTTTTTTTTTTTTTACTTTATTTTCTCCCTGTCCTCCCTTTTGTCATCCCCGTCCTGTCTCCCACCTCCTCTGCCTCTCATCTCCTCTCACCCTTTATTTCCCTAACTCCTCTGTTCCTCTCCACTCTCCTGTCTCTGAGAGTCAGTTGCCCACCCTAAATCAGCAAGCTGCCGAGGATTGTGGGAACCCATGGAATTGCCGTGACCAGGGATGCAGGCAGGGAGCCACGGCAACGCTGAAATGTGGGGCGTCTGAGGAGATAAGAGCTGTGAGCCCAGCCAGGGAGAGGGGAGGGATGCGGCGAGAGAGGAGGGGGGGCAGCGTGAGGCGGGTGAGACGGAAACAGGGAGAGCAGCAAGTCTGTGAATGGGGAAACAGAAACACAACACCATAAACAGCCCAGAGAGCAGGACAGAGTGAGACAGAGAAAGAGGGGCGGGGGACTTAGGGGGCACACACTGGAGATGGGAAGCCAGCCTTATTCCTCTTTGCATTTCATTTACATCCCTGGCCGTATCGACCAATCGGATTGGGAGCAAAGCCCAGGGCTTAGGAGGGGAATAAAAAGACAAAATGCCTTTGCTGCTCTCATCCCTCCCTGATAATACCCCTTCTGTTTTTCTTTTCTCTTTTTCTCCCTGTCTATAAGTAGATACTGTCCGAAATGCCAGCGGAGAAGCGACACCTCCGCTTGCTGTGTATCTCAGATAGACCGAGCGGGAGCAATGGCTGAAAAGAGAGCTTTAGCAACTGGGCCTATCTCCTCTCCTCTCTCTGGCTGGATGGAAGCTTGGAGTGGAGGGAGGCGGAGGGTTGTGGTGTGTTGGTTAGTGTTTGGGAAGAGAATTTAGGGTGCGAGAGGCATGATATACTGAGCTGGCCACAGATTTAGCAGAATCTTACACTCTGAAAAACTTTGCCTGCAGATCCCTTTCCTGACCATGAGAAACCTGTTTCAAGGATGTTTACGAGGTGCCACCCCTTTCTGTGATGGTTGCCAATGCCTTATACCAAACTCCACACACATTTTTATCTTGAAATTGTTGTTATTCTAGCATACAAAGTCATCTGAAACAGCAACTCTCGTCGGTTGGTTGACTGCAGCCATTTAGTTAAAAGGCCATTTTCAGCACTGCTACAGTCTTAGCATATTGGCAGCTGTGGCTTTGGATACATTAAATATTTTCTTATAAAGTCATCAATGTGTGTTTGGTAGAATTAGGCCCATTTGCATCAGTCTGTGCTGACAAGTCACAATTGACTTGTCTCAAGTTTTTGTTTGCTGTCACTTGAAGTGTGTTTCTCAGTGTGTGGTAGGCACTGTGTGTTTGTAGGTTGACTGAGTTTGTTTGTACAGGTGTTTGTATTTAGATTGCTTTGTGTCTATTGTGCCAAAATGGAGTGTTGTCACTATTTGCAAGTGTTGTTCTTGCTTTTAACAGATTGTGCCTTTGTCTTGGCGCTCACCAAGTGGTGTAGGCACCCACAGACCCAACACTGGCATTGCTTCTGGTATAGACCTTATTGAGGTGATTGTTGTTGTACAGATGAGACATAGAGAGGCCTCTGCCAGATACCAGTGAGAGATAAGGTCACCTTAGGACCCCATGTGGGCCCCCCTCCACCTTCACTGTATCCTCATCCTCCCCAATACGCACACCATCACTCCTCTGGTAAAACAAACTAAACAACAGAGGCAGATACTGTATGTGAGGGATTAAGTGTCAGCGGATTGGGAAATGCAGCATCTCTATTTCCAGGATCAATCTTCAACTGTTTGGTAACTTCTGGCCCCAGTTCTCTCATATCTCCAGTGTTCTCTCTGGTTTAGAGCTGGCTTTGCTAAGCAGTGGCTAAGCTAAGCTGTTACCCCCACTGGGTGTGGGGTGCTGATAGGAAGGTGGAGGGTGGGCTTGTAACCTGATAGTATGAATGGAGAGAAGAGAAGAGGAATGAGTAACAATAGGCCCTCACTCTATCTAAACATCACCTTAATCTTTGCTGTTAGACGTGCAAGTTCATGTGTAGGTGTGTACACGTGTAACATATTGGTTCATGTCTGTGTACTTTGAGTGTGCACATGGTTGTAGTGTTCCTTTTAATCTGTAAATGTGAAACAACTTTGAGCTTTTAAGAGCAAGCTGAATATTATCCCCAAGTTCCTGTGGTTATCTTGTGTACACACATTTGTTTATTTGATACAGCCCCTCTCCGCTACAGCACTTCTGTATATCAAAGACGGCAGCGGCAAGCGTAATTGAAAATGGCTACTGTGGAGAAAGGTCTCTCTCTGCTTTGACTGTGAAGAGGCAGAAAAAGCCTCATTCTTCACTCCCTTCTTAGATCTATTTAAATAATTGAGGAGTAAACTGACAAATTAGGCACCTTTATGGATGCCCCCGGGCTCTCTCTGGGGTCCTTCAGTTTCCCCCAGTATAAGAGAGTGCCACCAGGCACAGGATAACATCTCTGTGCTTTGGGGAGGGAGGGGGCTGTGGGCCAGGAGGGGTTTTGCCAATCAAGCAGGCCACACTTCCTCCCCCAGGTTCTAATTTTGTGCCACATTAAAGAGCTCGGCCTTCATTTAGGACACAGAGCAGCATTTTCATAATTTACCGGGACTCTCAACTAGCTCAGGGTGCCTTTTTTTCCTCTCTCTCCTCCATCTCTCACTCCCTGTCTGAATGAAAGGCCTGGGGAGGAAGAGGGGTAATTCATTTGACTCCTTTCAACCAGCCGGTTTCAGTTCTGCATAATGTTGCTGCTAGGTGTGTATCGCAACTAATATTTATCTCTTTAATAATTTTCTGTTAGACCTTTTTAAAAGCTAAGGCTTCTTATTGTCAGCTATAAGGAAAAGGTGTCATTCACATTTTGTTGATTCATTAAGACTAATTCATCTGCCTTTATTTAGCATCCTGAGAAGAGTCTAGTGGATGTAAGCTGTGACCAGGCAGTGATGCTGTGATGCTGGCATTGATTTAAATCTGTGATCCAGTATGTATACAGTGCATAATCTAGGTTAAAGTTGTCTCATGCCTTGTTCCCGATGCCATCCATTCATGTAGTAGGGCATGTGAAAGCATTGATTCATATATGATTGGTCACATAATTCATAGTCTCAGGGGGCATTTCATCGCCCCCTGTCAGACAAGCTAATCTAAAATCCCCCAATTTGCCAATGAAAATCCCACCATCCAATTGAGCTAATAGAGGACTTGAATGGGATAATAAGATGTGGTATAACACTGTGTAAAAAGCCTGTGTGACTGGGTGTTTGACTGTTTGCAGTGATTACAGGCGCCTGCAGGCCTGGTGGCAGCTCTGTGGCTGGGGCAGGGAGCTTCTCCCTGGGCAAGGAGATACGCCTGTCTGCCCCCTTCTGATGGAGCTATGGGAACAGGAGGGAGAGCGCTCCCAGTGAGCTCTCTCTCTCTCTCTCTCTGTCTTTTTCACTCTCTTTTTCTATCTCTCCTTGTTCCCGGTCTCACTGTGTCTGTACTATTGCAGTGCTTGCAGATGTGCACAAACAAGGGAGGATTAAAGCAAAAATGAATCTAAACAGACAAATGGAATTAAAGTGATGGGTGTCGGTGGGCTGGTTCACAGTGATAAACATAATGATGCTGTGTGTGTGTGTGTGTGTGTGTGTGAGACTGTGTGTGTTCATGTGTCTAGGGGATTATCAGTGGTTAGGTGTGTGGTGTGTATGGCTGGGTGACTCCTTCTGGGTGTCTTTGTGTGTTTGCCTGTCTGTCTATGTTTTTGTAATTTTGTGTGTGTATATTTACTCGTGTGTGATAAATGTGTTATTCCATGTTGCCTCACAAAAACAAGTCTCCCCCCTCTACATGCATAAATTTGTATGTTTATTATTGAGACCATAGTTTAAAGGTGGTGTTTTACTGGACTACATTATATTCAGAGGTGTTCCTAACATTCTGACCCTCTCACGTACAGTATGGAACATGGAGGACAAAAATATATAGGCACCTCTAAATATAAACAAACATTTTGAGCTTCATAAACACAGATGTTAAGGCGGAAGTGTTGCATTAAAGTGCATACAGTTGTACAGGTGTGCCTAATAAAGTGGCTGAGTGTATTTTTGTGCTTTCCTGTGGGTCAGGGTCATACATCTTTCAGTGTCAGTCTGTATTTTTGCACCAGATGTTGTGTGTGGACTTGTCTTCTTGTGGCAGGGCTGTGTCTGTGTGTTAGAGGTCAGGGGTTTGGAGGAGCCAGCAGGGGGTCAGTGATCAACGTTCTGGGGCTCCCCTGCCCTGGGGGCTCCGGGATTAAGGCTAAACCCTGCCCTGCCAGATGGGCACAATGCATCTACAACATCGCACACCACCACCTTTCGGACCACATTCACGCTGTGGAAACTGGAACTGGTGTGATCATCATTGGTAGGCTTCTCTTCTGACTTGGAGGCCAATAAAACAGCACCGACATGAACACAGTAGTTTTTAGTTTAGTTTTCTAGTCTAACTAATATTATACATTTGATTTTTATCTATTGTGTCTACCCATTTTTTCATTAAAGAGATTAGATTGATTTGATTTGATTTGATTTGATTTATTCTTTCAAGCATGTAAAGACAGTTGATATGTCAACACACATAATTTTACACATATCCAACAAATGCTAATCCAATATCAATTTGCTTATACCTAGTACATGCTTGAATGGAGTAGGAAGAAGTCAGACTTATCCAGTCCTACCCCATGACATCATCTTACCATCATTGGTTTGCAAGCAGTAAATAATTCTCTTCTACACCACACAAGTAATATACTAAAGAATTATTACAAAGTGTTAACATTCATACACCACACCCACAATGTTCCATCTAATTAATCATTGAGCCTGTTCTTGCATATATCTTGATTGACACATACCTTTATATTTATGTTTAAACTCGTCAATTCTATTACTGTTTTTTATGTCCACACTTAAATTATTCCATAGTTTTACCCCACTTATGGAAATACAAAATCTTTTTTTGGTTGGACATATAACATGAATTTTTAAATTTAACTGACCCCTTAAATTGTATCCCCCTTCCCTTTCATTAAATAGTTTTTGAATTCCACCAGGTAATAAATTGTTCCTGGCTTTATACATAAACACAGCAGTCTTATATCCCACTAAATCAAAACATTTTAGACTGTATGAAAGCTACATTGGTGTGATCCCTATACCCCATCTTGATTGGCATTTCTTATAATATTTATATGAATTTTTGAACTAAATGAGATGTGTTTGTTCATAGTAATGTATTATCACCCATCTCTTCTCGGGACCATGTAGAACAGCAGCAGAATAGAGGGCTGAGATGAGGTGGGCAGTATGGCTAGTCAGCAGGTTCAAGGGTACTGGAAATTAAACTCACAGGTTGTTTTGATGTGCTGCCTTACCACCTTACCTGGATCTGTTATCCATGGGTTCCCCAGCATGACTAAGGAAATCATCTCTGTATTACTAGAAAGCAGATTACATGAGACAAGTGTATAAACAAATGAAAGATTACAGGCTGTGAACATGTTTCAGTCTAATGCCCTTTCAACAAGCAGTGCTCGACACAATGCTTTTCTCTCCCCAAGCTAAATTTGGATTTCCCCTCTGGTGAGAAGGCCTGCTGGCCAGCTGTGTCTTCCACCAAGAGCACAACCTCTGTAATGACAGTGTTCCACACGACTGGCCTGTCTCCTCCTCTGGTATTAGTTAGGCTTTGGAGTTTAAGTGACTACGGGGTTTAAACATGGATTTAACAAAAAAATAGGGGGAAAGAAACACTCACCGTTGTTCTTGAAAAGCTGTGTTTATCCAGGATTAGAGACACCAACATGTTAATAATTGTTTCTCACAGAACTGCAAAGAAGCACTTTCCTGTAATCCCCTAATCAGGCATTACACCTCTGAGCGAAGCCACAACGCTGGCGCGTGGGGTCTGTGACGCAGCACGCCCACAGTGTGCAGTACACCCAGGTCTTCCTCAGCACCACACCCACTATGTACAAAAGCAAAAAAAAAAAAAAAAAAAACTACTTCATTCGTTCATAACATCATGTGTGATAATATCATTTCTGTAGTGCTGGTTTTTGATGATGCATCTGCTGTGAGTATTAGAACTTTGATGTATAGCACAGACCCGGTGACAAGCATATAACAGGTACATGTTGGTGGTTTAACACATGCTGCAGTGCTGACATGTACAGAGGTACATAAGGTCAGTCTGTTCACCGAGTTCGTTGAAGTGGGCTTCAAAGAAGTTTAGAACCTCTAAATTGCAAATTTTTTTGTCAGAACAGTTTGAGAGTAATTTCTGCACACCGCCCTTGTGGTATGGTGAGGAGGTGGAATGCTACACCTCGTGTTGCTGCCAAGGTCACATAGTTTGCTAGTTGTGGTCAGCAAGTCAGCTGTCCTCTGTAGTACAGTGGCACAGGGTCAGACATAAGGTCACTGTACACGCTGAGATGATGTCTGCTCTGAGAATATGAGGGCTCCGTGATAGGTTGTCAACACAGGAGTTGTCACTGAGCTTCGATAGGTAATGTTTCAGAAAATGGTTTCACATCACCTATAAGGAAAACATAGGGTGAAGATGAATTGTCATCATATGCACTATGAGCTTTTTGCTTGGAGTGCATTTATGTGCACGTGTGTTTGGCGATGTTAATGTGTCCTGCTTCATACAGACACTTGTTTGTCCATGTATTCGCTTGTTTAAACTGGCCCTACCCTGTGCAGTGTTTCCATTTTTTCATTTTCACATCCAGCTTCTTTTTGTTGATGTTTTCTTTTAGTGCCCATTGTTGCTGTTCAGTGTTTGTTCGTTGTTTCCCCCCGGTCTCTGCCCCCTGTCTCCTTGCAGGGCCTGGTTGGAGAGTGCGATGAAGGGATCGGCAGGGATTAACCTGGGGAATTTAATTAGTGGAGCTGTCGTCCCCGCCCTTAACATTTCAATCTCCCTGGGCTGGCTGTGCTGGAGCTGGACCTGTGATGTCTAGCAGCTGTGGAGGCATGGAGGTGGGGGGGTTGTAGGGTGCTGAGGCAAGACACGCATTTGACAAACAGATTAGTACGGCATCCTGGTGGAGAGGAGTGATGGAGTACAGAATGGCCTAAACATACCCAAGAGGTGGGGCAGAGAGAGAGAGAGAGAGAGAGAGAACACTTTGATTTTATCACTTACAGTTTGTAGTACACATTTGTTTTAGGGGTCAAATACATGTTGTGGACTTGAATTGATGCATTGTATTTTATGATGTTTTTGTCCTAACATGATTTAAATATCTTTTTTTATTCAGGCATGTGACCAGCCCCTGTCCTGGTGGCCCAGCGGTGGAGTTGGTAAGCAGTAGAAGGGGGTAGCCGGTTTGAGCTTGGGGTAATCACTTCCCAATCTGAAGCCACACTGTTGCATCGTAATCCTGATGCTAAACTCCCCATTAACCCATCTGGGACCCAACAACAGCCCGCCCACCCCCCACCTGCCCCACAAATACACACACACTTAAAGCGAGTGTAGCTGCATGTTAAAAGTGCTGTCTGTCGCGTTAGCGCCTGCCGGGGGTGGGGGTGGGTTGTTCATGTCCCGCAAATTAAAAACGCTGCTGCAGGAATGTGGCCAAGTCCCACAGGAGCATCCACCACCCGTCCCTCTTCCAGGGCTGACCCCACTGGTCACTGGAGAATCCCCCGTTTGTATTCCACACACACACACGGCTCTGGGGAGCGGTCCCAGGAGCCTCCTGTGGGACTGCTGATAATTTAAGTCAAACATTATGTCCCCGCTTGTTTGACACCCATTTAAAGCTTTTCAATCACTTGTGTTTGCCACAGTCCATTGCCTAGCCTTGGAGCACTATCCATGTCACAGCCTTTCAAAGCTGTAATCAATTTTGCTTTAATCAAGTTCCTCATGTCAAAACAACCATCTTCTCCTGACATCACATCGGTGGGTTGATAATTCAGAATAGGATAAAACAGAAAATATCCTTTTTGATTTTTTTTTTTCAGATATTTTTATAAAAATGTGTTTTTGACACCCCTCCCCCAGTGTCACTCCCCTCCTTCCCAGAATTCCCCTTCCAATCTGGGGCCCGTCAGGGTCGGCATACTCATTAACGAATTACAGCATCCGTATTACTGTTCATTGAGTAAGAGAGGAGGGGAGGGAGGTGCTGATTCAGTGTGAGGGTTCAGTCAGGAAGGTCGGGAAAGACCTAGTGAGAGGAAAAACGTCTTTTTTGCTGTTCATAGTTTGTGACTGCATGGGGAGTGTTCTTGAGAAGACGTCTCTAGAGAGCGATTTATATTTAATTAGCCAGAGTTAATTTTTAATAGACAACTTTTACAGCTTACTTTCGGTCACTGAGGTGTTTCCTGTTGTTGCCTTCTATGTGCTTACATGTTTTTATAACTTTTCTAGTATTACTATTAAGGTGTTTAGAGGTGTGGACCCAGCCATACCCTGCCCCATACAAGCACAAACCCCCTGCTCCAACTGTTGGGCCCCCCCCTCCCTGCCGTTTGTTTATTCCATTTTCATGGAAATGCAAAACAAAGCAAATGGGCATGTTTGTCTTTATGAAAGTAGGCCAAACAACGGCTGACAAACAAGTGAGGGAGTTGTAGGTCAGGGCGCCACAAGCCGTGTGTAACCGAGAGCGCACGACACGCTGTAGTAAGCCACAAGAGACACAATAACATACGAAACACCCTGTCCAGAATGATGTAACATTGTCTAGACTAAACAAAGCATGCACACGCATAAATAAATGTTTTATTTTTAATCAGGCACAGTGGGCGGTCAAAATAATAGGAACACCAAATTATAAAAAAGTAGACATTATAGCACAAAGGGTGTGTTCAATAAAAAAAAAACCTTTTCATTAGATCTATGTCTGTATTCAAGACCAACACATGTTAATGCTCAAAATTTAAAACGTGGACCTCTAGACAATTACAGGTAACATTCAGACGAGTTTACAGGAAACCAGTAGCCTTGTGAAGCAGCATTATAAAGAAGATTAAAGCTGTTATTCAGTGGTATTACACTTTTATACATATTTGCTGTTGACATCTTATGTGATTGTGTTCACATTTGTCACAATAATAATAATGATGATGACTCATGTCCTGCTCAGTGTAGAGATTCTCTTGACTCTGTGGAAGAAGTTGTCAGTTTGACTCTCGTTTCTGACTTGAACCATCTCACACCATCAGCCACTGACCCTTGTCCCCCCGTCGCAGACTGAAGTGTGTGTTGTGTTGCTTCATTTTCCCCACTGGCCCAGAGGTCAAGATCCTCTCTGAGTGAGCAGGTTTGACTTGACCTGACCTTGGTAACCTCGATGGCCTGACCCCGGTATCCCTGCTGCGACAATGCCTTGCTCTCCGCTGGAGTTCATAAATCACACAGCAGCACGGTCGCTGGGGAACTTCAAGTCTGACGGGAAGCAATACAGTACATCTGTGTGAGCAGGAACTGTAGAAAGTACATATTAATTATATAGTAGGACACCAGTGACGGTGGTCTATTATGAAATAGAGGAAGGTAAAGTTGGTGTGCACTGTTTCAGCTTAATCATTAATACTATTTTAACAGGAAGTTCTTTTTTTTTTACCTGCTATTTAAAAAAGGTTTATAGTCCACTACAGATTTGGACCAGCATGTAGAATGCTGATTTACTTCTGTGGAGCTCTAAAGGGACTTTAGTGGATATTTATGGCCTTGATTGAGCCTTACAGTGCACCTTTATTCACAATAAGGCTCGTCTGAAATGTTGTGAATACTAATGTAGCGTTTTTCTTGTTAAAATCACTTAAATGCAAACGATAAAGTAGCCCAGTGTGAAGTTTCTTAGCAGCAGAAGTTAACCTGCTATTAGTAGGACCACAATTTATTCAAGTGTAGACCTAATTTTATTATAATAGATGCAACTGTTACTAAGTCCCCCCCCAACACACACACACACACTCACAAACACACATTTTTTTTCTTTCTTTGTTTCCAGCCCCTTGGTCTGGCATAATACCTCAGGTTAGACACACAACAGATGCCCCATGATGCTCATTCACATAAAGCGGGCACGTGATCGACAGCCCTGGGGCAACTGGCCTGCCAGCCTGGTGGCATTGTGTCCCCTTGGGCAGGCAACCGGCCTCCGTAAATACCCTTTTGTTTTGGGCGGGAAAACAAAGCGGTGGCCAAGCCGCTGGTGTGGCACACGCACAGCCACTCGTCCCCCTGGTCCGTGACCCAAACAGGTGGATAGGAGAGAAGGGCTGGTTGTGCAGGGTGGAGGGGACAAGAAGGGGGAGCGGATAGAAGAGGGTGCATCTGTCCTCACACTCAACGACTCCCTGGGTCAGCCACTGCTCCATATGCTCTCAGGAGAGAGCGAGGCACGCTGCAAGCATGTGGTGTGGGTGGTGATGGGGGGGGCGGGGGTTTAAGAGAGGTAAAACTGATCAGATGATAGAGAGATTTTGAAACTGTCAAATTAGCTGTATAAGAAGAAGGAGAAAGATTTGACTATCCCTGGAAGATTTCACTTGGAGGAGATTCTTAACCCTTTAGCCATTTTAAATGTTTGGCCATCACTATGAGAAACACTTTGTGTCTCTGCCTAACAGCCGCACTCCCTCTCCTGGCCTGGAGCGCCATCTCTTCAACAGGCAACTGTTGCTGTGTTTGTGTGTTCATTCAGCTGGCTTCATACCAGAAGCTCATTTGAGAGGGTGTCTTAATAATATTCCTGTGTTAAGTCTTGTTTATGCACTTTCCCACTGTGGATGGGTTGTATTTCTTTTGAAATTTAAGTGAAAAGATAAAAATCCTCTCTACACAATTCTCACATACACTTAAATTTATTAAATGAAAAGTTTCTGTGCTGTTGGTAGAAAAGTATCTCAGCCATGTGGACTTTCTAGAGTTTGAGGTATGTTTTCAACTAGATGCCTTCTTGCAGTCAAAGCACGATGGATAAAGGCGGGTCATGAATTCAGAAGGCTTAGCTTTTGCTAAATATTGAAATGATCAGAGAAGAGCTTCTGCCCCGGGGCTAACAGGCCTTTCCTTTTCTGCGCACTGCGCTCTGACTAACTTCTGTCCAAGGGGGCAGTGGGGGGTGGGGGGTGCAGCTAATTAATTTTCGGTTCCTCCTATAGGCCTGCTGTCTCATTTGAGAGTAGCGTTTGCAGGAGATTAAGAGATAGCGCTTGTTAGAAAGGTGTAAATGATCAGTGAGGCCTCATCACATGCACCAGTGTCAATTGTTCTAATGAGAAGTCTCACAGGCTCAGTGGCCTGGGGAGGAGGGATGAAGTGGGTCTGTCACAGACAACTACAGGTGTCGGCAGTACAGAGCAAAAATTAAGTACACCCCTGGTCAAAATTACTAAAACGTGTATTACAAATCCTGTCAAGTTAATACAGTTTTATTTGTTTTTAGTCAGATCTTGAGCAGAATGAACTTCAACAGACACATTTTGGCTGATGAAAGTATAATAAAAGGTCGACATTTCAGAAATAACTGCGACAAAGGTCAGTGCACCCTTCATTACTGAGATTCAGTCTTTTTGCCTTTACTTTTGATGACAGATTTGATCCTCCTGGGCATAAATAATACCAGTTCTGCTCTAATCTGTGGAGAGATGTTCTGCCATTCTTCACACATGATTCTTTTCAGCTGCTTTCTGCCACAGAGCTGTTGTTGCTTTACCTTGGAGCGGCAGGGGTAGAGCAGTTCGTCCAATAATTGTTGGTTCGATCCCTGGGCTCCCAGGTCCACATGTGGGGATGTCATTGCACAGATAGGTAAGGTAGAAAAGTGCCATATAAGTGCAGTCTACCATTTAAAATACTACCAAGATGTTCTATTGGATTCAAGATGGGACATATTTCTTCTTTAAAAGCTCGTGTGTGACTTTTGCAGTGTCTCTGGGATCATTGTCTTGTTAGAAGCTTCTGCCAAGCTTCTTCATTTAGTGTTTAGGTACACAAACTTGCATTCCTTGTGCCATTTGATATCTCCTCTACACCTTTCACACTCATGTAGCCTCATATCAGCACACTCCCACCTCCGTGTTTCACAGCAGTCTCTGTGCTAGTCCTTGCCAGGTCCTTGCCAAACCTGCTGGACCTCATCTGATCCATACTAATTTACTTTGGTATCATCTGACTAAAGATAGTGCTGCCAATATTCATCAGGCCTCTTTCATGTTCTTTGGCAATGTTTAATCTCGCAGTTTTGTGCCGTTTTGTGAGCAGTGGTTTTCTGTATGGATGCTGTATGTAGGAGTTGAATTCATGAAGCATCTGATCGGTCACTGAAAAGCCAGTTTCCACAGATAATCCGTGGGCCAAATCAGAGCACTTGTCTGTCTTTCAATGCCAGGTTACATAAACAGCGGATTATGCCTGGCATCATTTTTCGAGGATGGCCATTGTGCCTTCTGTTGTTGGTAGTCCTACCTTTTCCTAACCAGTGTTGCTGCAGTGCTTCAGTTTACTGTATGTCAAATACCCTACTGATGCTCTTGTCCCTTCTTCATCTTTATGAAGTCTTACAGTCTGGTTTCTTGGCCAGGCAATTATTCATCATGTGGAGCCATATTAGACACAATCCGGGCCAAAATGGAGAAAGCTGTGGTTTTCACAGGTTATATTTATAACCTTGTTCATACACTTATCCTTAATAGGAAGTCACAGATGCAGCGATCCCAGGCACGCTGACTTTCATCGCAGGTGTACGGACATTCGTTGCATACAGGTTGGACTTTGGGGCTCATATTTTCAAAATAGTCTATCCAATTTGTTTGTTTTTAATCCTATGTAAAGATCAAACACCCCACACTTGCACTTAAAACTAATACAGTGTTTGCACGATGGTAAAATTATTTAACATTTTCATGGCATCGGACAGCAGCATACTTAGCTCTGTTGTATACTGTAATAAATGATGAAGAGGAGGGAGCAACTGTTGCTGTATTTTGTTACAGGTAATGGAGAATTCTTCTGAGAAAAGGCTTCTGTTTTACAAATTAAATGGCTTTTCTGAATTCAGCGGGGTCAGGGATTAATGTGGAGTTAAGAAATGATATTGCTGCACTACTTCTTCTCTTTTGAGAAATACCGCAGCTGTTTGTGATATAGTGTGCAGCCTGTGGTGAGAATACTGGGAGGATGGAAAGAAATTGGCTCCGTTCACCATGAAGTCATTAAATTTGTAAGCTATTTGTGATCAAAAGGTGTGTTTGAGGCCATAAAATAAGGAGTTTGATCATGGCTTACATGTAATGTCAAATGTCAGTTGTTCTTGTTATTTTCCCCAAATTCAGTTGAAAGCAAGTACTAAGCCAGAAGAGACTATCAAATGTTGTTAAATACCAGTACTGAAGTTTATTGTATACTCTATTGTTTCTGATTCTCGTTTGATGCTTAAAATCCTTCCTGTGCTTTGACTCAACAGGATTTCAAGTGAGTATTACACTAGGTCCATCAATTCTCTGGCTCAAACCACACCCTCTGATATTATACTGTATATTCTATGGGCAAATTTTTTTTTTAAATGGGGATTCTTTAAATCCAAGGAGTGTGAAAGTCATGCAAGCTTAAAGTACATGATCACTAACTGAACATTTCAGTGTGCTGGCGCTAACCCCAACGAAAACCTGGTCACTAAATATAAATGTACCAACTACATCTTTTAGTTTTGATTCAGCATTTGTTAAGAAAAAAAAAGTTGTTGCATTTTCTTTGATTGCGTTCTCCAAAGCTGTCAAAATTAAATGTAAAGTATTAGAAATAATCCAAGTCCTTCCGGTGACCAGCCTTTTTAGTCCTAACTACTGTAGGTGGGCTTTAACTAACTAGGCATTAACCTGACCCATAAGCGTAGTAATAATGTGTTTTTAACATATGCTGAGATCTGGTAATCTTCTTATGGGTTTGAGGGTTTTTCCCCTGCCCCTCTGTATAGCTTAACAAAATATGCCTCAGTAATGGATGGCTGTATCCTCATCCATCACCCTCCTCCCACCTATTATAACTTGAAATAGGCCATCAAGTGGCTAATGAACTGATAAGCCCCCCTGTGTCCTGTGGGGCTTATGAACATCATAAGCCAAATATTTAGGCATGTTTGGTGAGACAGTTTTTTAAAAAGCACTTATGTGGGCAAAATGAAGTCCCAGTTGCCACAGTATGAAAATGCACATGTGGTGAGAAAGTCGTCCAGTCATGGGACAGAGGTGATGAACTGTGAGGCTGAAGGAAACAGCTGAAGTTACCTTATAGATTCTGTACTGCTGTAGAAATAATGTGTGGCCCTTTTGCCTTATCAGACCTCCAGCTAGTCAAGCTGCTGCTATCATTATCACTTTTGGATCTCTCTAAATCCATGGATTTATGTGAGCCGTCTGAGAAATTAAAATAACATGCTTTTTACTGCGCTTACTTCAAATCTCTTTAGACTTCATTTTTAAAACTGCTAAATCTGTTATTATGTAGGCTATACAAAACCCTTTTAATTTAATCTTTGACAAGATTATCAAATTCATTGATGATGTCACAAACTTAAATAATTTCAGAAAATGTCGGCTAATCTTGGATAAGGGGATGCTGCTGGATTAGCTTAGACATATTATTTAGGTTTGTTTTTTATTAGTTGTTGGCGCAATTTGTACGCATCATTACATTTTTGCGTGTTATTTTTAATGCACATGCACATACCGTACATTTTAAGCAGTCCACCTGTTTATCTCCAGTCCACTTTGACTTTTAATTCATTTCATTACGTTTTGATCAGTGAATGTTCCATCTGATGTCTTGGTTTAGTGGAGAAACACCTGCAGGCTTTTGCAGGAAAGCATGGAGGGAATGCTCTCAGTCATCATACCCCAACAACAGTAGATTTTTTTTCTTTTTGGAAATAAGTCCGCATAGTAGTAACATTTTTATAACTGCACGATCCGACCACGCACTGGCTGAATAACCCCGCACTCTTCTCCATCCCCGCACAGGCCGATGTTTGCAGATGACGCCTCTGCGGCCGACCGGGCTGCACCCAAACCAGGGGACAAGGGCCGCTGTGCAGCCTGCTGTTAGACACAAACCAAGCCGGAAGACACAAGGCTCCAAGATTACAACAAGAAGATGAAGGAGGCTGTTGCGTTTCCCTTGGTACTGGACGTGTGAGTGAGCACTGATTGTGACCATGTGTTGTTCAGACTACCTGACTCCTGTTTAAACCAGGCTCTAAAAGGGCGTTTGCGTTGCTCTTAACGTTGCTGTGACACCACCTAATGTTGAGAGAGGTGTTGAGCTGCAGTTCCTTTTCTCGGAGGTCTTGTAGTTAATGGCGTTTTGAAGAAAATGACTTCAACCGCTTTTATACAGATAGAGAATAGAAATTTTACGGAGTTGAGATGAAATATGTCCCACTCTTCTCTTCTCGTCTTCAAACTTCCTCCCCTTGTTCCAGACACTTATTGCTGCATGGTGCATCTCCCCCCAGTGGTTTGTAATAGGCGTTTTTCTACAGCTGACATTTCAAAGTGACCCTGCACTCTCAAACACTTTCTCTTTTCTTGGGCTTGCACAGTGTGGATGAAGGAGCTGTTGACACTGAAAGGAGACGCAGCTCATGAATATGCAGGCCTCTGCACAGCCTAAGCCATTGTTTCCAAGTTCAACGGTTTGTTTACATCCATAACGGAGTATATGCATGTTGCTGAACTTGGCTTTGCTTTAATGAATTGTTTCTAGACTATTATAAAAGTATAAATGATAAGAATATATACGCACCTCAGAACCAGGATATAAACAGCTATACCTGCTTCACCCTTGAATGAATTGTGGATGTGAGCTATTGTATAGTTAAGTCACTCAAAAATGACAGTCTAAGACACACACAGGAGTGGAATCAAAGTCACTCTTCTCTTTAACTCTTCGATTATTTCAAGCAACGCTTTTAATTAGTGTGCTCTTTGCTGAGACTCCAATGAAAGAGAGATTATTGGCAATGTCAAGGACGCTAATTGAATGCTGGGCTTCTAATCAGTGGCGCGCTGCGTAGCCACGTCGGCTCATTACAGATCTCAGAGCAGCTCGGACCTTCTGGTCTCATGTCGTCAGGTTGACGTGAAACATGCAACAGAAACCCTCATATCCTCCTGACTTCTCGGGTTTATTTTGAAAACCCCCTTTGTGTACTTCAGTGAAATTAAAGTAGCTACAGCTGAATCACCCTTACAAGAAATATATTATTTTTTTTAAAGGGTGAGCAAATAAATTCATCTTATTCGGCAGGTGGGTGAAAACGTTGTAGACGTAGACGTTTATGTGACTTTAAGTCATCTGGACACATGATCATTTTCCATGGATAGAATGGTGAGCTTTTCTTTAGTTCCAAAAGACGCCACCAAATGTTGCTGTAGTAACTCAGTGTGGAGTATTTACTGGATGTCCTGCTTTTATTTACAGAAATGATGAGCTTCACTAAAACCATTAGGTCATTTTTGTACCTCTTTTTAAAGCTTTGTTGCAGTGTTTCCGTTCCAGTATGGACCTATACACAACATGTATGAAAGATTTATAGAATAATAAAATATTGCCGCGTGTTTACATTTTTTTAGTGAGATGAAAACGCGCATTTGGGCCCCAGTACTGGGATTAACATCTTTTGGAGGCCGGGATTAAACACTGTTTTCTCAAACCGCACACTTGATGTTAATATCTAAACTACACTACCGGGAAACTAAAACACATAAACACATTCTCCCCACTTGGATAGAGCCAAAAAAAAAAAACAAAAAAAACTATGATCTCATTCTTCATTTTTTCCTTTAAAATGTCCTCATTTATTAAAAACGTTTTACTTTAGGTAACCTATGACCAGTATGAACACTGAATGGCTGTAAAACTACAGGAAAGTAGATGCGAGCAATGTGATTTAAAAAGACGTTGTTTTAATATATTGGATGATTTCAGATGATAGGAAACAGTTTGGTGGCCACTGAGAAGTGAGCTGGACTCCAATTCTTACTCAGACTGTGATTATTGACTTAATGAACACAGATACAAACGGCTGTCCTCCATGTTAGGAAATTGTTGCTCACAGTCTGGGCTTTTTTTTTATTCCTCCCCAAATTTTTGGGCTGTATGATTTTATAAATCTAAAGTGTTCACAAAAATACTGAGCCATCTTATTTGTTTCCCTCCCTATTTCCCTGGAAAGGGAAACGTGACCTGGTGATTTCGTTCCATAATTAATCTTTAAGATTTAACTGCAACAGATCAAGTCGTAACAGTTTATTTTCGGCACTTTGCCAGACTTTGTTCTTTCTCTCTTTCTCTCTCTCTCACACACACACACACACACACACGCAGGCGCACACAGATCGTTTTTTGACGAAGCAGTACGCTCACAGGACCTTTATTCATGTCTTTTCAGCGGTGTCACACCATCTTTGGAGCCATGTAAAGGATCCACAATTACCGTGTGTTGAGATCAGTGGAGGGGAGCAGGAGTGGAGCTCTCAGCAGCCGAGAGTCCAGTATGGCTAAGCCTTGGTTATTACTACTGACCACCATGTGCCTGGAAAGATCCGTGTGTCTTTGTGATGCCGGTGATTTAACCATTAGCATCTTGTTCGAAAAAACAGTTACAAATCTATTAAATTCACAGCTGTGTGTGTGTGTGTGTGTGTGTGTGGGATGGGGGGTGGGGGACTCACAAATTGCATACAATACAACAGATCACAGTTTCGAAGGCTAGCACGGATTTAAAAAAAACATGTACCATATATATAACACACTGATTGTCTCTTAGAAACTACATATTGATTCCTTATAAACACCTTTTTTTCTTAAATAAAGTAGTGCATCCATGTCCACACGCCGTCCTCGTGTTTCTCAGCCGGCAGGTTGGCAAACTGTGGAAGAAGCTTATACGAGGTCTGTCCATCCCGAGCGCTTCACCGGCAGAACGAGCTCGAGTTGTGTCCTCCGATAAACACTAGTTCCGTGGCTGTTGTGTACGTCTCTGTCAGAGTCCAGTCGGTGTTTGTCCTCAACAGGTGGTTTTTACGCTCAGAGGCACACACTGATAGACATGGATAAGGGGCCACAATCTGTGAATGAACAGAAAAAAAAAGAAATCCACCTGCCAGTGCTAAAATAAATTAAACCTCTCCTCTAGGAGGACCAGAGACCTTCATGTGGAAACCTCGAGGCCTCTGACAGCTCTGCCTCGCCGAGCCAGGCTCACATTTTAACCAGTCTGAAGTGTTTTTACTGAGGGATGGCAGCGCCTTGTCTGATGTGATCGTCACTGTTTGTGCACTTTTTTCACAGCTGATCGCTCTGTTCACAGGACCTGGAATTTCCACGAGGACGTTTGATCCTTGTAATCCAAGCAATCGGCATTGAAGTTCAGCTTCCACGACGCCGCTTGGTCCTTATAATCCAAGCAGTCTGCTGAGTTGAACCCCAGGCCGGACGTCCCGTAGCCCTGGGTGGAGAGGGACGCCGGGGACTGGTTCAGATGGCTTGTGACCGCGTTTGTGCTCATCGGACTGAGCGTCGAGCCCGGGCCTGACAACTGGTGATGCATGGGAGTGAGGTAAGAGCTGCAGTCCATGCCGCCGAAGTAGGACGTCGAGCTGGCGTAGCCCTGGCTGTAGCCCGAGGCCTGGGTGTAGGTCATGGGATAGGACCTCTGCATGCAAGAGGAGGAGGTAGACAGGGGGTCTGAGAGCGGAGAGATGGACGCCGGGCTCCAGATGGACACTGGGGCGGTGCTGGTTGGGATTGCGGGGACAGTGGTGGTGCTAGTAGGGGGCGTGAACTGGCCGCTGGCCCCGCTCTCCGAGCTTACTTCTCTGGTTGGGGAACTTTTCTTTTTGGCAGGTCGCACCTTGTTCTGGCTTCCATTCTGCTGCTGCTGCTGCTCACTTTGCCCGCCGGTTCTTAAACCAGACCTGAAAGACACAGGGATGCTATAGTCATATCTTAAATACAGCCAATATTCCCCGTTACCTCGAGTTTAAGAGCACACACACATTTTAATGTTGTGTCTATTGTAAGTGCAGCCTTTTTAAATATCAAGGTAAAACAGGCTGATATATTTAATTTATTTTCCATCCAACCCAAGATATTTCTAGATTTGTCTCACATTAAATTATAGCATTTTGGTGTCTGTGGACCTGATCATCTCATTTTATTGCCCAAATTCTCAAAACGGAAATCTTTAGCTAAGCTGAATTAACTCACGCCACTGGCTGAAATTTTCCACTTGATGTAAGGAAGAGAAAACGCTGAGCTTCATATACAGGCTACTCGCACTCACCAACTAACATGAATGCTTCTTGAACAGTTTCATTCTATTTTTGTATAGTATATCTCCCCGCAACTGAGTCAGTTTATTTTCCATATTGTTAAATTAAGACACTTAGTCACTGTGCTCTATCGATCGAATATGGATCCCCCCCCTCCCCCTGTCAACTCACCTGTACTCGGGATTCAGGTAGATTGATTTTCAGAGCCACCTCTTCGCGCATGAATATGTCCGGATACCGAGTTTTGGCGAACAACGCCTCCAAAACGTCGAGCTGTGCGCGCGTAAAAGTAGTCCTTTCTCGCCTCTGCTTCCGTGGCGTTGCTGCAAGTAAAAATAAGATGTTACTCCGTGGCGTTGCTGCAAGTAAAAATAAAATGTTATTCGTGTATGTGTTTGAAAAGTACTACAAAACCAAAGAAAAAGATAGCAATTTATCCAAGGCATATCTATAACTCAAATAGTTTTTTTTTGCGTAATTACGCATGAGCGAACTGAGACAAACGCTGGTGGCAAATTGTAGCATACCCACTTTATTAGGCGTTTAATTTGAAGCCCAATTCTCCTCATTTATTCTTCAAAAAGTTGAGACCCACCTGGATAGCCCACTGACGGATGCAAAAGGTCCATTCCGGAAGTCGTTAAGCTGAGGCCGTTGACTGTGTAAGGTGGTTGCTTTAGATACGACATCATGCTAATGTTTGTCTGAGGGCTGAAGTTGGAGAAAATTTTGAAAATGGATGAAGCTCCTGATGTGTAAAGAGGGTCCTCTGTTCGCCTTGTGGTCCGTGTTATACGGGCACCTGTTCCAGAAAGAAAGAAGAAGATAGTATTGAATCTGTCGCGAAATAAGCCCTCTCCAAAAGGCACGGCGCTCCTCAAAAAGGAGCAAGCACATCTCCAGCTGCCCCCCACAAAACAAAAAAAAAAAAAACAAACAAACCCAAAAGCAATACACCTGGCACTATAATTGCAACAAGTCACCTGAAAGTTCAATTAAAGTCGCTTGTTCCTGATTACAATAAAATGAAGTAGGTGTCCATACAACTGCAGTGTTCTGAAAGAGAGGCTCTTAAAAATAAAATATAACCAACAAGCCTCCCTTGCAAAAGAGAATAGAGCCATTTCACTTTATCATCTCTTTCTTTATCTATATTTATGGGTTAAACAGATAATTAGTGAAATGTGAAAGAAGAACCTGAATAAATGAAACCCTTTTCTATGAAACATACAATCAGCATAAATAATAGTCTTCCAGGTGAAGAAACAATCAATAAAAATAGCTTCTAGAGCCTTTTTTGATCAAGGCACTTTAGAATAAAAAATATTTGGAATATTTTATTTTAAAGCAAAAGATTATCTACTTTAATAAGCCTTGTTTTTTAAGACACATACTTGCGTGGTTCAACACGTGATTATTTTCAGCTCTTTAAGCAGAAATAATGTACCCTGTGACGCTGATTGGTAAATGTGATTGCTGTCACTTCAACTTCCCTCACCCGTTATCCCCACTGTGCGTCTTGATTAGCTGCTTTTTTTCCCCCAGTATCCAACGGTTGTAACCCCCTCATCCCAATCTGTCACACTTAAAACAGAGCCCTATACCAGTTGCACACACCCGCTCAATAACCAGTATCCTGTCCGAGAATTAATTATGATAAATGTTTGTTTTCCGTTGATGAATTAACGAGGTAATCCGAGTAGCATCTAAGTGGAGCTGCCGTTTGGTATCAGTATAGTCCAGAGTGCTTCAGGCTCCGCCAAATGATGCTACAAACCAAGCAGGGGGTCCTCTTCAGCAGCTTCAACTGTTCAACTGCACATTTACATAAATGGGCTGTAATCATATGGTTTTACTCTGACTAATCCCTTTGCAGAGAAATATTTGAACCAACAGTTAAACCCGTAATTTATACAGATCAACATCTGTCAATAGAACCTCGAAAACGACAGGAAAATATATGAAATATGTTGGCTTATTTTCTTGTAATCGATTCATCTCAGGAAGCAGAAGAACAGCGAGAAAAGGCCCCGAAACATGTTTCGACAGCAGGCCTAAAGTTTCCTTCTTTATTCAGTGCCGCTTTCAGGCTCACGCCTCCAAAGTGGTCGTGTTGCATTTCTTTTGTAAATTCACCTCAAGGGGAAGTGTGTGGTGTGGGAAAATTAGGCTTCAAGTTACACTGAAACTTCACTGACTGAACAGGGACCCTGCGTCTCCGGCTGCGGTGCTGGCTCCAGTCAGAGACTGGGAAACCTGGACAAATCGCACGGTTATGAAAAAGGCAGCTATAATAAGAGGAAAGCTTTAATTTGGATTTGAACCCGAGCAAAGATCCTCATAATGTAATTCCATTCGTTTGGTACAATGTGTGCATTTGCATCGCTTTTAAAATATAGGCAGCTTTAATTGAAGAGAGTGTGGTGATACACACTCTCTCTGTGCGCATCCTCAGCTAAAATAGACGAGGAGAGGGTTTAGCCTTCATCTGCACTTTGATGCCACTAAACAGCCTCAAACCTTCTCGCTGGCATTTCTTTGATTCGCTCTGTTTGCTTTATTTTTGCATCAGTAACACAGTCCAGCAGTTTCCTTCCATCATTTAAAGAAAAAGACGTTGTAAGTTTTTAATGCGGTTTTTATTGCGGATGTAATTTCCTGTTTGGACTCTGCCGCTATTTATAATAATAATAATAATAATAATAATAATAATAGAGTTAAACTTACCCTGGCGTCGATGAGTGTAAAGTTCTTTGTTTCCTCCGGGCGAAGGAATAAAACGCAGCAGAGATTAACTGATGTCCTGGCGGATAAAAACAGACAACCAAACGGAGGCCGCAGTCTTCAGAGGCAGAACAGTGCGATTGAAGTTAAATGTTAAGCGTCTGCATCAGGTTTTGGAGCGGTGCGACAGCGGCGGGCCGGCGGGCTGATGGAAGAGGCTGCATGTACGCCCTTTGGGTTCGTTGGTGTGTTGCGAGTGAAGTGGATTGACTTGGATTTTGTACAAACCGCCAGCCAATGGGAGCCGCAGGACCGAGCTGAGGTCTGTCTCCGTCTCCGTCTCTCACATTGGAGGGGAGGATTTCTTTCTCTTTTTTTTTCTCCCTGGGAAACAAATGTCTCCTGCTACTTTTTTGACGCACAGTCCTCAGCCAATGGCAGCGACAGGGCGGCTGACAACATCCACACCCCACCGCGGGGAGAACATTGAAAATGAACGGATGACGAGAAGTGGAGTTTAAACCAAACGAAAAGTCAGTTTAGTTGTTTTTTTGTTACATTTATTTTAAGCATTGCTCTTATTTAACGGAAGCATTAAACTGCAGAAAGTTAAATAAAGACTGGGTGAAGAGGGAAAATATGCGCAATTAGAGTTTGTGAGGATGTTGTAGGCTACAGTAAAGATATTTATTGGCACATATTTCTTAAACAATTAAGAGTGCATCATTTATGTTTACAGAGAGCGTCTAAAACACCCCAGAATGTCTTTCCTGTTTATCTATTAAGTCGGATTTTTTTTAAACGTTGTAAAAATAAATCCACAAAATTGAAAGCATGTTAAGATAAAATAAAGAGACATTAGCAATTTTATCTCGAGAAGATTAACGAGAAGCTTTTACTGTTATAAAGAAGAGTTTGAAAATTGAAGGTGAGAATAAATCTGAGACAGATAGCTTGGACTAAAACAGGGCTCTGCGCGTCCTCTCATATTCTAGCGCGTCGCAGAAAAAAAAGGGGGCTATGGAGCGACTTATTTCTTTAAAACTGTCCTCCCTTCCACAGACACATCAACCTGATACAGGCCTGCAACCCCCCTCCCGCCCCCAAAAGCACCCAGAACATTTACAGGGGGATTCCCACCGTGACACACCGAGCAACCGAGAGACACCACCGGACCTGCGGTGCGCAAACCCGCAAGGAGGAAAAAGGCAGAGAATAGACAAGTGGCGTCAAGACGAAGATGTGGAAGAAGATGAAAGGCTTCTTTATACCAAGGTAGGACTGTTTATTTAAGGTTCCATTTAGAAGAAATAGCATTTTCTAGGTTTGTTATTTCATTGTAAGAGCAGATAATAATAATAATATCACACATAGAAGTGGTTTAGTTAAGGATTCATCATTCTGTGCTGGAGGACCTACAAGCTACAGGGACAAATAAGCCTCCTCCACGTCACTTTTCAACCTGCGTGCCCATCTCAAATAATATGCCGAGGGTTTTTGTCACGGCTTGGTAAATGTATCGTCTTAAGAGGCTTTGTGGAACACCTACACACTATCTCTCACGCACATACACACAGTCTCTCTCACACACACCGCGCGTTTGCACGGACACACCCGCGCACTTCAAACAGATTTGAATATTGATTTAGATTTATAAACACAGGCAGACCGTGGGTTTTATGAATCGTCATTCGCCTCTGTGTGGCTCGTGTGCGAGGCCAGAGTCAAAGGTGCAGTGACAGCTGCTGGGAGAAGCGGTTACCCCTCCGACCTGCAGATGCTGGTACACAGCAGCAGCAGCAGCAGCACACTATATGAACTTTACAAACTCAGTGATATCTCTTTTGACAGATTTGGATCAGAGGACGCGTTTTTGTGGATCCCTGGATTTCATTTAACAACAGCACAGAAGTCTGAGGAGGGAAAGTTTGGGTGTGAGCCTGCAGGAGCTGCAACACATCCAGGTACCTCTTTGCTATTTTTAACGATTTCTTAAAATTCATCTTTATTTGTCTTTGCAGCTGGATAATACACTGAAGAATGAACTCCTAGTGAAAACCCCTTAAAATGGTTTATAATATTTTACATGCACGCCTTAAGAGCTCGGGCCCTTGCCACACACTTTTATAGTATCTGAAGGCAACAGAAAATAATTAGCTCGCTGGTAAAAAAAAACTATATTTGTATGTGTATACTTCAGATTTAGCAGCTGCATGGTAATGCACCCTAACCCCAGACTTTCAAAACGCTGCGTGGAAAATCGTGACGTCTGGTGCTGTTATCTGCCGGATCTCACCGTTTAAATCGCTAAATAATGTATTAAATTGTAAAGCGAGGCCCTCCGCAGGGACATAGTATTTTTAAAAGGACGTTTAAAGGGAGAAGGAGCTAAACGCCTCTGGCGAGCTGCGCTCCCACTGACTCCCACTGACTCCCACTGACTCCCGGCTAATTGACGACGACCGCTTTTACCTCCGCCCCCGCTACCATCAACCTGAGGGTGAGGATTTCATCAGGCCTGCTCCAACCTGTGATTTACACCAGTTAATGCGTTGCCTTGGCTATACATCTTCTCAAATACATCGCACAGGCCGGGCTGTTTGACCCTTGTTTGATAATCACAGAAGGAACACATGTAGTTTTTAAAGATTAAATAGGATAAATAAAACCACTCTTCTGCAAAATAAAGCATAGATGTTATTAATGAATTATCAGAATTGAACCTGCATGTTTAAAAATATATACAGTACATCTCCTAACCAGGCCAAATCATCCTCCTCTTGCCTTCCTTGTTTGATATTCGCATGGCTTAACGTGAGGAATCTGTTGGTGGGATTCATTCTGAGCTTAAAGAAGAGACAGAAAAAGGAGAAAACCCATTAAAACCAATTCATATAGAAATGCTGATAATCTGTAATGTCAATGCTTCTGCGTTTGGGATTTAAATGTACCTCAGTGTGTTTACAGGAAACAATCAGAAGTCACTTTGATCGGATGTTTTTATTCAGTTTTATTAGTTTTTTTTTATTCATGTATTTATTTTTATTTTTACCTTTTTATTTTTTGATAGTTTTATTAAACACACAAAGTTATTATAAATATACAAATTAGATGGAAAATAAGTTTATGCCTGTTCTCCTTCCTGTTTACAGAATCATGTATTTCCACAATCTGTTCAAAAGTTTTTTTATTATATAATATTTAGTAAGATATTATAAAATGATTCTTTATTTAGATCTCTAGGTGAAGTATAAAAATGTCTGAGGTTACACACCTTTATTTAGCACAGGGACAGGACATGTCCGCAGTGTGTGTGTCTGCGTTTGGTTGTGAGAGAGACGCCCCAAGGGGGAGCACAAGCTTGGGTTTTTTTTTTTTTTTTTTTTTGAGGCCGGCAGGTTTGTTGTGCACGTCTCCGCAGCTGCTTTGCAACAGAAAGGTGCACCACACAGTGACGAGATGTCCAAACAGAGGGTTTCCCCACGATCTTTCTTTATCACACAGGAGCTGCGCCTTTGTGTAATGTAACATGTAACTGACCTCGAGGTCATCAGCACACATCCAGAATCCAGCCCAGGGATTAAAGCGGGAGAAACCCTATTCAGTGTCAGTTTGGGAAGAGTTTACTCACAGTCAGCGCTTTGCATCTTTGAGCTTTTAGTTTTGGTTTAAAGTTCTGCTTAAAATTATTTAGAAAAAAAAAAACGCATGTGCTCTTGAATGAGTTCAAATTTCAGGTTACACATTTGCACTGATCATGAAATGATGGGTTTATTTTCTCCACAAATTTCCCCATAAATGTAAATGTGGTGCGTGCATAACGCTGTTGTGTGTGCGTTTGCCACCATTAATATGACATGGCTTTTAATTAGTGTCATAATTGTTTGCGTTGTGTTTTGCGCAGGAGTTTGCCAACAGACAAACGGATGCAATTAAACGCATTCGCCTTCAGATCATCAATGAGGAGGCAAAGACAAGGCATGTGGAGAAGTGACAAGGACAAATACAAGGCGAGAAAAGACACCGAAGAACTCTTCCTAACACACCCCGGATAGTTCTCGCTTCTTCTACAAGGACGAACATTTTTTCATATATTTCATATTAATTGTGCTCATTTTCAAGATATTGTTTTTGTATCGCTGCCGAAGAATGAAGCAAAATTTGTTTACTTTCACATTTCTGTCTCTCTTCTTGGATTGAACTTAATTAAACAGTTATTTGCCACTAAATATGTCCATGTTGATATCACTGTCAAACCGCCGCCCTGCTTCCTCCCCCTCTCTCCCTCTCTCTCCCTTCACCTGGCCGTCAGTAGCCGTCTCCTCTGTGCTGAGGTGTTTGCATGGCATGGTAAAACCTGCCCTGCAGACCGGACCTCTCAAGTCTTCAAAGGAGGAAGAACTCAATGTGGGGGATTTGTTCAGGCTTATTTGGTAACCTAGGATTTGAATTGGATTCTGGGAGGCATTCATAACACGTTTGAAAATATGACATTGTGTGATTTTGTGTGTAATCCCCATAATAAATTTTAGAAATGGTCACAGCACTTGCACAACAGTGACTATTCATGATTTATCAAATGGTTTTCTTGTCTTGCCTCTCGGGGGCCAAGGTGTGTGTTGCCGGCAGAGAACCGGACCCCAGCCCCTGGCTGGAGAGCTGTAGAAGAGATGATTCTTCTGTTTAGCCTTTTTTTTGTTTGTTTGAACTGAATATATGATGGTGTCAGTCAATGTGCTCCCAGAGAGGATCTGAGACCCCCCCACACACACACGCCAACAAACACCACCGGGGCATTACAACCTCTAGTGGATTATACTTTTCTGGGAGGAGGGTTACACACATGCACACTCTATAGGTACAGGTCATTAAACTTAAAACATTTATTGCAGTGCTCCATACTTGGCATCAGTGTAGTTAAGTAGAAACCTTGTGCCACCATATCATTTTATACTTGTTACAAAGTATTGTAAAACAATACACAAGCCTAAGAAGTCTTATTTTGAAGATTCTCTCCATGCATGGCATTGAAATGCTCAGGTTTGGGCAATATATTGTGTTTGCTATGGTTTTTATGCAAAAATGTTCAATTACCTCATTAAAAATTCTTAAAAATACATTACCTCATTGAAAAATTAGAATAAATTGCAGGGTTACTTTCAGAGGTTTACGATAGATAAAATGTGCCTTCTACTTTTTGAAAAGTCCGTTGTCTGTGTTTATGTACTGGAGGATTAGAGTTTTCATATCACACTTGTGTAATTTTTTTATTGAAACGATTCCCTTTCAGACACATTGTAATGTGCGACACAAAGTCATAAACTTAGATATAAGGTGAGTACAGAAAACACTTCAGCAAAGGAATTTCAAAAGCAGCCGTTTCGTGTCAGACTCTGCACTGGAGTGGAAGGGGGCTTTAAAAACAAGTGGTGTGTATTTACAGCTGCTGTCCTGAAATAACAAATAGTTAAACTGCAGCATGTTTTCTTAGATAGTTCAGATGGAGTGAGTAATCCAGTGGACTAACTTTGTTCATGAACATGGTCCATCACATGGTTTGGTGGCTCTACCGCTTAGATGTCTTGTCTGCTACATGTAACTCTCCTGCCTTAGTTCAACAACAGTGAGAGCAATGTTGTGTGTACATCAGTGTTTGTGCCCTGCCCAAACTCCACTTTGCTTTGAATGACACTTTGGCGATGCCCCCAGCTCCCCACTTCTCAAGTGTTCCCCCACTGTTAGTGCCAGCTCTGCCAGTTCCTCTCATGTTTTTAATATCTCTCTTTGGGCCCTTGGGTTTTGCCAGAGAAGGCTCCCCTCATGACAGTTGGACATTCGGGAGACAGCGGCGGGTTTTTGTAGCGTTCCCAGCCCCGGGCCTGTGGGGAATCTGTGATAGCGCGCCTGTCAGCCGGCCCCTCCCCTGTAATTAGGAGAGTAAACACAACGCCTAGCTCGGCTTGGGGGAGAAGTAGGAGGGAGTGGAGGAGGGGACTGTCCGGATCCTGTCCTGTTGCTACAGTACTTGATCTGTCCAGGAGCAGCTTGGGCCTGACAGACTGTGATATGCACCACATTACATCTCCGCGAAGGACCGAGAAGCGACGGAGACTAGAGTCTGTTAACATGCTGAGAAACATTAGATTTACATTTGTACCTTGTTGAGCATCAGTGAACCAGTGAGGAGCCTTTACACTGAACTGAACCTTTGTAAAGGAAAAACCAAAACTAATCACTGAAGACACGTACGTAGACAAACATGGGGAGTTAAAGCCGTTTCCTGCAAGATATTTCATGTACATTTTTAATTTGTGTAGTCTAGTAGTCCTGCAGATAATATAAAACACACCACCACTAAGCCTCCATCTCTCTTCACCTCTTTCCTGGTTGCTGGGGGGACTGGTCAGTGGCTGGAGGAATGTGTTGTGGGCTGGAGTTGTAGCCATAGCTTGAGAGCAAACGGGTGGGGTGGGGGGCATCCCACCCAGCCCCAGCCACTCTGCGCTTGCCCAGCCAGTGAGGCTGGCTACGGGAATGTTGAGACCAGGATGGAAGGAATTTCACTAGAGGACCTGCCAGAGAAATGCCATGCAGGGAGCGATGAAGAGAGAAACCTAGATATGTGGTGGGGGGTGTCTCGGCCAATTGAAACGCAGCCTGTCAGTGTCATTTTGGTGTTGTAGGATACTTACCGATGATGGGCCAGTTGAGGAATGAGCTGGTTGCCACACTGACACAGTGGCACCGTGTCTGACTTAAATCTTTCTCAGATAGCTCAGGGCTCAGTGGGTGGAACAGAAGTAGTCTGAACAATTTCAAAATAATGTTTGTTTTTGTCCATTTCTGTCTAAATCAGCCTCTGTGTTAAGCACCATCTGTCTCTCCAGTCCATGAGCATGATCACATGTACTAGTTTTTGTGTAAGCACACTTTAAATCAGATGGTGTGCATCAATGTGTGCATGTGGTGGACAGGGAGAGTACAAAGGGAGGGGAGCTTGAAGTCCCAGTGTACTTGCCAAAGTCTTTACAGCGCCCAGAGAGCCATGCTGCAGCATCATGGTCCGCAGCATGGAAAGACATGGGGCAGATGGGTGCAGTGTAACAACACAACCTCCCCCTTCTCCTCCCAAATGTGAGGCAGCAGTGGTGGGAATGGCACAGTGGGAGCCTGGGTTCACTGCTGAAACAGAAAAGCTGTTGGAGGGGCATTGGGGGGCTGGGGGAAAGTGAGGACTGAAAGCTGTGTGTGTGTGTGTGGGGGGGCGTTTTGGAGATGCTGTTGGTGGGGCATGGATCCTGCAGTTGAGAGGGAAAGCCAGTCCCCCTGTCACATCCCTTTGAAATCCAAGTGCAGGGGCACGAGCCCAGGGAAGAGTAGCAGCGTGGCCCAGCGCCTGGGTAGACAGGCAGTCACCACACTGGGCCACAATCCAGCTCTCCTCGCCTGGCCCTGAACCCACCCCAGCCCACCCCGTCTGGCCTAGGCTTACAGGAGTCAGGCAGTCGACCCCTGGGGGACAGGCCGGAGCCCTGCACTACTTCGTCCCATCACAGAGCCTCCGCTGGGTTCAAAACAACGGCATCATCCACCAGGGAGAGGGGCCCCGTAGAGATGGGAGGAGGGTTGGGTGGTTGCCACCACCGCTGCCTCGCAGCTCTTCCTGCACCCAGGACTCTGGATGGGGGCCCAGCAGAGTCTGCTGCTGATGATAACCCCCACCTCACCACAGGCCATTCTGCCTTCAGGGCCTGCGCAGGTCCACACATCCCCATGGCAACAGTGGCAGGGCCATCCACACACTGTGAGTGGGCAACAAGCCAAGTGCTGCCAAATTGGGATGAAGGAGAGAAATTTTGGGAGAGCGCTCAATCCTGAATCTTTTCACCTTTATTTTGTCTCTGGGTAATCATGTTTTTGGCTCCAGTGATCTAATATCAGAAACTTGGAATGCGTTTGTTTTATGGACAGTGGTCAGCAGCACTTTAGACAACCACACTTTCTTTTATGAGTTCTCAGTCGCTGCTCTGTTTCTTACATGTGGCAGCCTGTTATCTCTAAAAAAAATAATAAAAAAATTGTCAACTTCTTGTGAGCAACACATTTATAAAACCAGACCCTGGGGTAATATTGACCTGATATGTTCAGTACCATCCGTTCTGTGTTTAAAGAGACCTTGTCACTGCATTATTAAGCCTGTGTAAATATGAGTAGTTCAGTGACATTCACAGCAGCCACATAAGGTTGATTCCCCACCCACTCTAAGCCACTGGGAAGACATTGTATAAGTTGTTGGGTGGTGTTTACTGAAAGTAGATATCTGCTGTTTGTTTTGTTGTTCTGCTTTCCAACTGTAAACACTGCATGGATTTCCTTGAGTGGGCTTTGAAACGTGTTGGTGTGCCATGTGTTATATTTGCTGATAACAGGATTTACTCAAATTGCCTCACCAGTTGAGAAAGGTTAATTGTCAGTGCAACTGGTAGAATGGGAACATGCAATAGTTATTAGTATAAGTTGCTTTATTATTTAGGGATGCTAATTAGACACTAACTGCGGTTTCCCTTTTGGATCAAAACTTCAAATGCATGTCAAATTGCATTAAGTTCACTCTGACATCCATTTACCAAACTAAAGGAATGCTGCTTTGTAGATGTCCTCGGTGTGTGTGTGTGTGTGTGTGTGTGTGTGCTTATTATTATGAAACGGATCTGTTCTTGAGGTATTGATCAGAAAATTAGCTGCAGGATTTTAGAAATGATTCAGTTCAATGCATTCTTATTTTATTTGCTGTGTGGACAATACATGTTTTTTTTTGTTTTGCTTTGGTTTTTGGGCTGCTGGTGTGTTTAGCGGCTTGGTAATTTAAGCTTGCATTAAGAAGGACATTTGATACACACACAAAAGCAGAGATTTTAAGTGTTTCTCAGGCTCGCCACTTATTACTTAGAGTCAGAAGTCTTGGTTTGTGTGCCACCCGTGTGGATGAGGCTGGCATGAAGCTGGCATTAAGGTGAGGTGGAAAGTGACAAGGAAAGAAAGCAAGAGATCAAGGCATGACTGCCAGTGCATGACATTGCCCTACACTCTCATCAAATAGCCCCGTGCTGTTTATGTTGCTGCCCAGACGCAAATTAATTTAGACGCCTGGAAAGACTGCAGAGCCCAGGACGCATCTCTGCCCTTTAAAAAAGAAAAGACACCAACGGAGAGCATCCAGCAACGGGGGGAGGGGACCAGAGAGGGGGTTTGATGGATTTCAGTGGAGGGCAATACAGTGTCTGGAATAAGATGGGAGGGTACAGAGGACAAGGTTGAATGTGCTTGTCCCACTATGATGACAAAGATGGCTTAGCAACCACTGTGCCACTGGACTCCCCCTGCTTTCTGCCTCCCCCGCCTCCCCCTGCTCCTCCCCCTTAGGACATCAGTGAAATAGAAGGGAGTGTTGGATAAAGGAGGAGGAGGTGGTGGTGGGGGGTACTAGAGTACAGTTAGATGCCATTTAATCTTGTCCTTGCTTCACTGCAGATTCTTTCACTACATGCCCTGCTCACTCTTCTCCCCAAATCTTTACCTGATCATCCCTGGGCCTGCTTTACAGGGGGGGTCTTGATCAGTGAAGTGATGGAGAATGGCCCCTGTCACACACTCCAAATAGGATCGAATTGCCTGAGAGTAAAAGGTGAGAGCCTCTTGGAGCTCGGGAAAAATAGACGAGGTAGTGGTAGTGATGTTGGGCTGCCTCGGCAACGAGACGCTAACAAGAACTTAGCTCTGTTTGAGATGGAGTTTCAAGGGCTTGAAGGTTTTGGTGGGGTTTGTACTGGTGCAGAACCACCAGTGCATGTGCGCTGGTAAGGAGCTTGGCCAAGAGAGGAGGGGAGTGAGGTGGAGGTCTTGTTCTCTGCTAGCATGTCGTTGGCATGTCGTTAACCTCCCACAGCTCAGAAGAAAGGAATTAGGCCTCTGTGTGTGCTTAAAGCTCAGGGTTCGTTTGTAGGGAGGGACGGACACTAGAGTAAAGGGTTAGATAAAACACATGCTGGGTCACACACCAGCCCCCTGGGTTCAGCATTATACAGTTAAGTGGCTCAAATGAAGTGTTTTGCTATTCTGAGATACATCACTTTAACCCAGTAGTCCTCACCACCAATCATGTTTTTTGTTTTTACAGAATGTACAGAAGAATAATCACTACCATTTTTACTACTGTGAGGTAGTTTATAACAAATGTTTTATAAGATGATCACATGTTTTCCATGTGAAATCTTACTCTGAAAAGCAACTATAACTGTCAGAAATAAGTAGTGGATTAAAAAAATACAGTGTCCTTAAGAAAAGCAGTGGGGTATTAAAGGAGAAGCAAGAGAATTTAGAAAGTATGCGTTTTCGTATTCTTGCTGAGGGATAGATGATCAACATCACTCTCATGACTTTATGCTAAAATATGAAGCTACAGGCAACAGCCTGTTGGCTTAGATTAGCACAAAGCCTGGAAATGGGGAAATGATTATTCTACCTCTGTCCAAAGCTCATTATATATGTTGCATCTTATTTATTAATTTTTTTTTTTAAATCCATGCTATAACCAAGGTTGAAACATATTATTGAATGTTATGAGCAAAGGCAGATTGGAACACAGATTGTTGTACTTTTTTACAGCCTGGCAGTAATGTTACCACCATCACATAGCCAAAGTTAGTGAAAAGGAAGAATACCATGATTATTTTGTTTTGAGGTTCAAAGTGTGTGAGTTAATGAGATAGAGACGGGAGCTGGAGTGCTGAGGGGAAAAGGTGGGCAGTGAGAGTCAGAACGAGAGGTTGGTAACTCTTGCTTAGTCTTGTGATCAAACACCATGAGTGACACTACAAACTTCTAGCCCTTCTATTCAGCATTTCTCCTTTCTCCTCTTTCTTTTCTACAGTAGTAATGCCCCTCACTATTTTTCTACATCTTATCCCTTTTAATTAGAAAGCAAATTCTGATGCCTGGAGAGACCTAATCCCCTGCTACCCAACAATGCACACAGAGGCTTTGAACAGCCGACCTGCAGCCCGCAACCCCCAGAGCCTCAAATTCCCTCCCTACACCGCTGGACCTTCAAGGGGGAAGGGCCTTTTTCTTCCCAGAACATTATTACTTGAGGATACATGTGCTGCAGTATTTGCACAACCACATATTAGCATTTTAGGAATGTTAACAGTAATTAACGGCTAAGTGACACACGTGACAGAAATGATACAAGTGTATGCCAACTCGGCCTATCTCCCCAGCAAGAGATGTAGCTTCAGCTCATTTGCATATATATTAATGTCCCTTATTGTATAGATTAGATCCCATTAGTTGTGGTGATTCTGCTAGAAGGTGCAGTTGCTGGGATGCTAAAAGTCACGTTATTGTGTTAAAATCATGTTTAAATTGTCGGAGGGGTTATGGCACTGATGCAAGGTTAAGGGTGATTAGACACCCTGACCATCCTGACAATGGGCTGAGATTAGATTCTAAAAGCCCATAAAGGAAAAGGCCCTCTCTAAAATGAATCTCCATCTGCAGTCTGTCAATTTACACTGCTTGTATCTAAAATTACCAGCTCTCATTTCTTAATAAAAGTATATCTAGATGGAGCACACAGCCTGCTGAAATAAAATTCTGATTTCATTCCTGGGTGCTTTACATTCTGTCTGGCAGTTAGCAAAGGGGGGCAAAGCGATCATTTACTGAGCTGTTTGTCAGGAGAATTATGAAGCTGTCAGTGTCTGCTCTTGTGCCAGAGGTCATCTGATAGCAACGATGATGAGAGAAGGGAGGAGAATATCACACAAAAGATTTACGAGACTGCTGAAACAACGAAAAGCTAGATTTAGTCTTTGGGATCATTTTAACTGCGCAAGTATAACAACAAGTAGAATGTGTTAGCTCTCGGGTGCGTGCACCAGATTCATATAGGTGATGCGGCTCAAAGTGTAAAAGGTCTGGCTGGGGTGGAATATAAATCGATAGGGTGTGGTAATTAAACATGAACTCTTAACCAGTCACATCACTGGTGTCATCAATGATACTGTGCCAACAAAAGCTCAACAACCGGAAAGGTGCTGCTTCAGCAAATCATACTGTTGTCTGGAGAGAGCAGATCGACACAATCTGAACACACAGCACCCCACTTCACTGCCGCCGGTGTCCAAAGCACTGCTCCGCGCCTAATGTACTTTCTTCATTACTTTGTCAACAGTTTAAATTCAACTGGGAAGCTTATATTTCAAGTCAGCAAGATGATATTTAAGTGGACAGGAGGTGTATAGGTTAAAAGGGAAGCAGACAGTAAGAGCTTTTAAATAATATATTAGTAAAGCTGCTATGTTTTTTTGTTGTCAGTCAATGAGGGAGAAAGAGGCAGGAGCCATACATTTTAGAGAACAAAGCCTGTTAACATTGTGTATTTAAAGCTACTGTAATCAATATTTTTTATTTGAACAATGGATCAAAAGACAGTGTAATGTAAAGTGACTTCACTTCAAACCAAACACTGAGCTGTATGGAACATTTCGGGTGGTGAGAACAACTTTATATGGTGAGGATATTGTCAGTGTTTGTTTACAACTTGTTTTACTGCTCCATAACTGGCAAGAATATTGATTGCTGCCAAAAAATTATCTGCCACAACTGGTTTACATTAAAGTAACGTAACACTTTGTAAAATATGGTGCAGCCAATTTACTGCAGAAGACCAAAAAATGTTGCACACTTTTCTTGTGGGCAGCCACAATCTCCATTTGTTCTCTGTGATACAAATGGACTTTCAGAGACTTGAACCTGGTTTGAAGAAGGTCATCCATCACAGTGTGTCAGAGTTAAATGACCACTGTGTGATAATGCAGCTGTAATATGAGTGTAGACTGAAAAATCTGTGTCAATATGCAACAATAACTGTGACTGAGATAAAAGCAGAATGAATTATTGTGTAATTGATTTTGCTGTGGTTGTTTTTTTAAATGTGTTTCTAAATGTGACAGTTTATAGACCACCTGCAGCACAAACACGTGGACAGTGTTGGGAGGTATTGAACCACATGTATTTAAACTAGTGGTTCATTTTGCAGTAGCTTAGTGATAGTGATTCAGCTAGTTAAATTACTTTTTTGGCATTGTTTGTGTTGTTAACCACTGAAACTACAAACAATTTTGGGCCGTAAAAGGAAAGCAATGATTTTTTTTAATTATTTTTATTTTCCCCTGCTCCATGTGAGCAGCCTTTCAACATTGCCACTGACATTTTCATTGCCAAACAGAAACTAAACTAAACTAAAAAGATAGGCCCATTATATAGAAGTCAGATGTTACAGAACTAACAAGTAAGACAACAGACCCATTTTTTGCTTAGACCTATCAGACGGACTAGAAAGCTGCAAGTTAAGTGTTTTTTCCTTACTGTTTTAGTTGCTGTTAAATAATAAAAAATTTGTTTCCAACAAAATATAATAGTTCCTGCAATTTTGTCCTTGTGAAGAATCCATCTGGCATTGTTTTATTTATTTATTTAGTTATGGATGAACTCAACCGGGTGGCATCTTTTGATGGCATCTGACTTTTTTTGTATTATTTTTTTGTTATAATTTTGTGTCACACATTGTATACATTTTTTACAAATACATTTAAACTTCTGTTACTAAGTAGCTTTAAATCATTCATTCATTTTATTTAACTCAGAACCATGATTACATGGTATGGAGTGCAAATAGAAAACACAACAGTGACATGCAGCAGGAACAAAATACAATAACACATTCTCCAAAAAAAGAAAAAACACCCGATTTACCAGTAGCTTTTGACCTATCTGCTTGTAGTTAATTTGAACAAAGACTGACAGTTTGAATAATACAACGGCAGATGCTGTTTCATAATACATTATATTTGCATTTTTACATTCAAACAGAATGTTATCATCTCCCAGTCATTTGTCATTACAGAGGTTACCAAACCTGTGCTTTCTGTCCAGGCTAGGGGAGCTTTGCTGCAGTTCACCTTCTTCCAAATTAGTTTCCCCAGCAGTGCACGTGGAAGTAGTGGTGCCACAATGCAAGTACTTTACTTGTGTCAGCATTATGAATTGGTGTTAAAGGGGGAACTGTGCTGCACTGAATTTTGGTTCAAGTGAAAGATATGAAAGGAATTCTGTCATGAAGGAATAAATTGAGCCTGTGTGGGGACGTCAGTAATTTGCCGACTACATTCTTCATAGCAGCGTTTCTTCTTTCAGCTCGTCACCTCTCCGCTCTCACTGTAACAATGTTGTCTTAAAGGAATTCAAACAGAGTTTTATTGACATAATGAATGATCTTTCAAAGGAAACACAGATTACATTAACTAACTTCATTTAGCTTCCATAGTCATCATTGCTCAGCTAATTAACATTGATAGAGATGCCCTAAGCAGGGATAGGGCTCTGTGTGTGTGGAGGGGTGGGGGAGCTGGGAGACGAGGGCATTCTCCCACTTCCATTTACTTAAGGCTCAGAGGATCTTTTTTGCATCCCGTCTCAATTAGTTACTCATGCTGTCACTCTGTCTGTCACATCCTGGGGTGTCACGCTGACACAACTGTGGAGTGGGCTGCCTGGATGAACAAACAACAAGTCTTAGCATAAGCATTTAGCAGAGAGCGTGGGTCACATGCTTTGCCTAAGGCCACCATATTCCTTTCCTACTCAAGGGTTCAATTTTCAGAAAGCTACTTAGGTTTTTTTTTTTAAATCCCATCCCAGCTTTTTCCCCCCTAGGCCAAAAGCTCAGGTTACCATTTTTGAACCCTTGATCAGGTGTAGTGCTGAAGTCTGAAGCGGCACTTCATGGTTGTTTGGCGTAAGAAGCCAAAAATGGCAGATTGGAGGTGTATTAGTATCTCCTACTGACTCTACAACTGTCAAAATAATTGACTGCATCAGAACAACACTGTAATGGAGCTGTCAAGGAGAAGACTAGCCTGCCACTCTTTATCTGATGGAGTAGGCACCAGCTTATTAATAAAACATCATCTTAATTTGCTATAACAACACATTAACATGACAAAATCAATGGCTTTGATTGAGTATTCATGTATTTCTCTGAGCATATTTGCTGTTCTCTAGGGCCTGTGTATGCTCTGAGGTGATGTTTCCTGAGGCTGCTGCAGATGGAGGGGAGCCAGTGGAGGTCATGGTGAGGACTGCTGGGAGTTGTGGGGACGGCCGCCTGTATGGGATGTTTTTCTCTTGTACAGTTTTGTTGTCTAAATGTTTTACAAACCTAATTGGCATTCCCAGGGGAAGGCTGCCAGCTGTCTGCCTGATGGTGAGAGTTTCTAATTTGTGCATAGTGAAGGCTAGCTGCTGGGGTAGCTAGCGGAGCGAAGCAGGGCGCGCAACCCGCTGCACAAAACGCTGCTCGCTGTACACGGTCTGATCAAACCTAGGGTTTGTTTGTTTTTCCCGCGTTTGTTGAGCGGCAGACACTGCTTCACCTGTAAAGAGTGAAACAGCTGCTGTCTAACGAGCAGAGTGCACATAGTGTGCCAGGGTGAGGTTTTGGAGAGAGTTGGCTGACCACTGGTGAAACTGGGAACAAACTGGTGCATCTAACTAGGTTAGTCCTCTTCTTAATTTCAGTCATCCCTTAAATTTAACATTCAGATGCCACTGAGTGATTTCAAAGGTCAAGTGACCAATATAAAAACCCTTTAGCTACTAACACATATAACAAAGTGCAATAAAAAGAGTTTTGACCATATTAAAATTTGTGTATGCTGTAATTTGTTTGTAGTTGTCGTAAAATCATTTTATAATCCTTATGAATTATTTTGATAAACTGTGCACTTTCTATTCTGAAACTGTGTTTGTTAAGCCTGCTTCATATCCACTGAAAGGTCATTTACATTTGGAAATCATAACTAGTTTCCATATACTGGAAGGTCTTTTCAGTCTCCATGTCTAACCACCCAGAACACACACAGATCTAGCCACAGAATCCTTCCAGCTTAGCTAACAAAGAGGAGTCCTGCTATAGTGACCTGTATGATGGGGTGGGCTGAGGCCAACCCCTGCCAACAAAGTCCACCTGTAGGACATGTTGACTCTGTGTGCAATATCACCAATGCATGGAGCTGCATAGTCACACAAGATAATTGTCCTGCAGTAGCGGCTCAGCAGTGGGAAATGTAGAAGTTGCACCCTGTAAAACCCTGACGAGGGTTTTACAAACATGTTCTGGTGAAAAAGGTTTGTATTTATGACTAGTCTGTTGTTGGGTTTGCAATTCTTCTTGATATTTGGTATCTTTTTTGAGATCTCCAGATTCTGAGCCCACATAAATACAGTAGTTTATGTGCTGAAAGAGTGGCGTTCGATGCTGTAAATTTGCTGCAGAGGTCTCTGATTTGAAGTATCGTGTACTTGTTGGCTTTGGATAAATATCCCACCTGAGAGCCCCTTTTAGTTCTTCATTTGCAGATCAGTTCAATAAAGACTGGTCAGGTGTCCTTTTGGGCTAACACAGTGTGGCCTGTGTTCAGTACGTACCAGGAGATGGCAAACAGCTGCGACCTCTCTACTATAGATGATCAACTCCGAAAAGATCTTGGCTTGAGGACCATTGGGGTTTTTTTTATCCTTTTTTTTCCCAAACAAGAGGCCGGATGTGGAGGATGTAGAGGATCAAGGGATCTAAAGCTTGGTAAGAGTGCTGCATTCATGATGCATGTGGCTGGAGCAAACATCTGTCTTAGTATTTACTGGCTTTCTAGACAAGACTAGGGAGACAATCAATTAGCCATGAAGCTGCTCATCCCCAGGGGCTCTTGGGATATCCAAACAACTTAGTGGCCATATACACATGATGCTAATTGACTAGGCTTGAGTTCATGGGCAAATGCCATTGGATGAACACTACCCCTACACTGATTTTATGCTCATGAATCAGCAGGTGCGGGTGGGTAAAGCAAATATGCTGAAAGTGTGAATCTGAACCTGGGTGGTACAGAGAAACCTGTTGTTAATATAGCTGCTCTCGACTTTAATTGGCCCTGGAATAATCTTAATTGATAAGTGTTATGAGCAGGACAGGGAGGTGGCAAGAGGTTGCACTGTGCCTCCAGCTCTGGTGCAGACTTACGAGGAGCATGTGGGGGCACTGCTGATTATTCAACATGTTTCTCTAATCCCAGCCCTTGTGGTAGGAACCTGTGAAAGAGCCTGGTCTTTGTGCTGGGGGGCTAATCGTGTTTTGGAAACGCCAATCGAGGCTAATCTTCTGGCCTTCCTCTAATGTGGAGCCGCTGATATCCTCTGCTGCGATAAATTAAGCTACTTATTAATCTAATTATGGTGCATTCATCCCCACAAACTTTCATGTGACTTGGAAGCCCCCATCACCATTAACTCCTATGCCCCTCCATGCTCCCCCTCTCCAAACCCAGATCTTGAGACTGACTCCCTTCTCTCTCTCAGACTGGCTGGGCCCTGGCAGTCCCAATTAGGAGCTCTCAGGATCTTGCAACTAACAAGCCTTCAGGCTCCAGTCAGCCCCTACACACAGACTGGGGGTCAGTCTTACTCATTCTCCACCTCTTTCCCCTCCATCAAATCTCCACCTGCTTTATCCCGTCTTTCTTTAATCCTTTTCGGTTTCCCCCACTATGGCGGGCAGTAGTCTCAAGTGTGTTCTTTAGTATTTTAACTTGCCACCATTGTTGTGCTCATTTGTTCGCTGCTCCTTTTATGTGCTTCTCCATTGCACTGCATTGCATCATCTACATTTTTACTCCATGTGCTCCATCTAATCATCCTCTTTGTGGACATTTTGATTTATCCTAAACTGAACTTCTTAATGGCCTCCCTTCCAGCGAAAGTGAATGTGACCTCTTTCTGGCTCTCTTCAGACCATGTCAAGCCTTTCCTCCTCAGCTTTCCTCGATGTTGCTCCTGCTGTGTTTGTTGGGTTTTCACAGGGTGCAGTGACTTAGGTGGGAATCTTGAAGACCTGGAATCTCACTGTGAGTAAGTGAGAGCAGAATGACGGGACCCTTCCTTCCATGGACAGTGACCCTGAAGATAGATGAAAGAAGTTCACATCTGCACTTTAGAAGTTCAAACTGAGCAGCAATCATCCATTAAGACCCTTCAATACATCCATTCCCTTTGTCTGTCCTCTGCACCCCCTCCCCTCCTATGCTTTCTTTGATTTCAGGTGAGGCTGAGAGCAGTGTCAGTGTACCCTGGTGTCAGAACCCTTCTTTTTCCTTGGTCCTTCTTGTGTTTATCTCATGCTTTCCTGAATTTTCCTTTCCCCTGAGGTCAGTGGGAAATGCTTTTATTCCTAGGATTTTACTTCCACTAGTGAAGCTGACTTTGCTGCCACTAAGAGCTGTGTGAACTCTTTTTTTGAACAAAAAACTGATGGATACTATTTAAAGTGCTTTGTTTTGTCTTTTCTTTCTTACCTTTGCTGCTGCTACTGCTGACCCTACCCACTGTTGCCCACAGGCTCAGGTATAATCTGGGAGGCAGTAACCTTCTGGCGGTCTCCTTCACAAGTGATGATATGGATGTGTTTTTACCTCAAAGCCGAGTGGACGTGTGAGACGATAGGGAGGCACTTGCTGTCATTTGTTCTTCGAAACAAAGGTTTTGTGCTGCTATCAAACTCCCATTAGATACGGAGAATTGAGTGTGCGATCTGCACCACGTACCAAACAGCGAGGTGATAACACAGCGCAGAGGCAGGCCAGGACACTAATTGCATGCCGAATATTTATAGTCCAGACAATTAGCTGTTGCCTTTTATATGCAAAATAACAACAGCAGCAGTGGCAACAGAGAGAGGGGGTTGTAAGTAATTAAGATGCTCAAAACAGGACAGGGACATGCAGTCTGTTGTGCTCTGATTTGTTGCTAACAAACACAATAATTAGCCTGTTATTGTGGGATAATGAAGTTGCCAGTGTCTTTTTCCCTCTGCCAAGTGCCATCCTGAACAAGGACGTCCCCAGCATTGCTACTGTTACTGTGGACAGGGCCCCGAGCACAAGTTTGGAGGTCACAGAGGATGTTGTATCGTGGCCTTTCACCATGCAATAGTAAGAGGTAGAAGTATTTGAAGTAGTATAAGGTTTTACAAACCTAGCACAGTTTAATCATATGTGATCATGAGAAAATATGAGTTCAACAACCAGCGTAACTGGTTGTTACGCCTTTTAGGTTGTCTCACAGCTAAATTATAACAGTTTGACTCAAGGCAGGACTTGACACCGTGAGATCTATCGTAGCTCTCACCTAATGAAAGGTAAACTGAAGCTATCTGTCCGAACATCCATATATGTGTGTGAGTGTGTGTACTTCCTTTATAGCTGTGTATGTCTCTGATGGCAGGTTCACTGAATCAACAATGCTGTCTGGTGGGATTAGGTGCAGCTAGAGCTGATTTGATATTTGTGACTGATAGCGCTTGTAAGTACACCTTTGTTCCCTTCCATTGTGGCTGAGATTAAGGTGATCCTCCTCTTCATCATCCTGCCTTGGTGTAGTAATAACTTAGATAAAGCTACTGTTTGATTGAACCATTCGTGCCTGCGTTCAGGACCTGCTCTCTGTCACTCCCTGTCAGCTGTCGCTCATGCATCAGATGCTTTGTTTCTACTCTTTTTCCCCCTTCGTAATTTTGTCACTGTGTCATTCATCTCTGTTTTTATTTTCTCACCTTTTATGTATTATACCTGTCAGTCAATGCTAGACACTAATGAGAATGTTTGTGCATGTTGATTTCCACTAATGATGACTTGACTATGTGTCCATTTTAAATGTCTACACTGAATCTAACACAAAGCAAAGAACATCTGCTAGAACATTTAATAAAGTTCAGTAATTGCAGATGGGTTTGTTTGGGTGCAACTTGGGCCCAAGGACACCAACTAATTTGAGCAGTTATGCTGTAGAATCTATAAATGCAGGTTTATTGTGTGACATTGAGGGGCTGAGTGTAGGTTCAGTGCTGTGTAGGAGTCTTTAACTGTGTTTATTGTCATGTGGGAGTCGAGAGGGACTTACTGATGATCCTCCTGGAAGTGTTGTGGGTTCATAGCAGCATTTGTGTTGATAGGTGCCAGCCTTGTAAATGACATACCCACACTCATATTCAAATTAGGCAGCCAGGGAATGGCTCTGCATGTGTGACGTTCTTTTAGATTTGGGGAATTTTGACATCTGCATTGAACTTCTGTATGAATACTAACACTGAATTACATCATTTTATGTAAATTTGATTTATATGGATAAATTCCAGTCCAGTTATTTGACCAGTTGATAGTAACAATCGTTCCATATGGTTCTTATGCACAATCAAAATGTTTCAAAATATTACTGAGGAGTTTTTGCAAATAAATGGAAATACACTACAAAAAAGATTTTGTGAAGTGTGTTCAACTCCATACAGAAAGTTTATGACAACAGTAAATATTGGTGGTCAAATTTTATTGCAAATTGATTTATGTTTATTATTACAAAGGTTAAAAACATATTTAAGGTCATATTTACAGGGTCACATTTAAATTTGTAAAGATGTCAACCCAGGGTACGCTTTGTTATTAATTTATACAATATATTTTTCTGCTTAGGCCTGTGCACAAAATATTAATCTCTCTACATGTACTGTAAGTGTGGTAGTCAAAGGCTGCCAGTTTCAAAGAGAAGATAACTGCAGTATTTAACACATGATCGGAGAACAGGTGGACTGGTATCAGCTGGTTTTATTATTTCACAACTTGGACATTTAAACGGACAAGTTAAACAATGCTCCAACACTTAATATTAAGAAATTAACCAATCTCACGTATTGTGTTTGAGTAGCAATGGTTACTTTTAAGTAAGTATTTGTTAGAAGTTATGAGGGGTTATCATGGAATAAAGAAATGTAAAAAAAAAAAAATCTCTTTAAAGACAAGACACTCAGCATCTTTTTATCAAGTGATGGCTGTGCAAAAGAACTTGAATCTCACCTGAACTGGTCGAGGTATCGTCCTATGGCTTGTGCCATGGATGAGCTGGGTTCAAAAGTACACACTTTTATACAATCAGTGTGTTTGTGTAGTTTTGACTTGATCTTGCACACACACACACTTGATAGTGGGTTTACATTCATGGTCACAAACACACCGTTTGAGTTTGTTTTCACTGAGTGTTGTCACATAACAAAAGATGTCCAAAGTTATTTATATGACTGTGTATCTTTCCTCCTTCTCTCTGATACACACACACTAATCTCTACAGGTATTTCTCCTCAGCTGCTGTTATTAGAATGCAGCAAATGCTCTCTATTGATGCATGTCAGAGCCTCATTCTTTCATCTCCAACATTTAATTTACCATCCTGTTGTGCCGCTAATCCTGTGTCGTGCCATTTCCTCCGCTCCTCAGATTGCTCTCTCAAAGCCCCCTCTCCCCCAGATAAAGAGGAAGGTAATCACCATTGTCTGGCTACAGATACGCCAGCGCCGGCCCCCCTTCTCTTCGCAGCCCCAAATTAAAGGGCTGCACTGCCCTTGTGCCCCCTTAATCATTGGCCTTGTCTCTCTGAGCAAGTGGACCCCAGGGCTGCCTGCACTTTCATCCACAAATACGCTTTCAGTGAGAACCACCCAGGGCTGGCCTCGTCCTCGGAGATCCCCACACACTCCTCGGCGCTGCTGTGCTCTGTCTTTCTTGCAGCACTCACACACTTGCTCTTCCTCAGGACCCCCTCCAGTGATTGGATATGAAGAGTATTCTTTCTTTCATTTCCATTGCACCCTGATGAATTGAGTCTTTCTCTCTCCTCAGGAGGTCTGACCTGCAAGTCTGTTAAGGAACTTCAAAGTGGGACAGCATAGTCTGTTTTAGCTGTGAGAGGAGCCAATAACACCTTCCACTGTGTTCCCTTAGGTACCACAGCTTTAAATATCTAAATGGCTTGCCTTTAAGTACTAAATGCTCAGTTTTACTTAATATCATAAAGATTTTCAAATGCTTCTCATACACTGACATTAATGCAATTAATGGAGCCAAAGTCTGTATCTTTCATTAATATAAGGAATTTCTATAAAAGTTCATACTCATATCTCATATAGGCACTAGGCGAAGTGATGGCGAAAGCATCAAACAGATACTTGGATGACTGACTGAGTGATTCTGCCTGATGCTATAGTCATGTATTTGTCCTGCAACAGTGAAAATATAATTGACTGGCACCACAGTGTGGGGTTGTTAGGGTCAGGGCCCTGCCCTCAAATACACACACAACCATTAAATAGCATTTAGCTAATTTTTGTTAATTGTGGCTCTTACTTCCCTCAGCTCAATTGACATAACGCTGAAGGGCTCAGCCAAATCATCACTATTATGACATTAGCAAGGGCTTATCCAGTGCTAAGAGCCTGAGCTGATACTAACACTAAGGAGTTTAGGATGCTAAGATGAGACCAAGCAATTGCAGCAGCTGCTGTAAGACTGATGGACAATAATGAAAGTTTACAATAAGGATCAAAGATACTGGCAGGGTTAAAGGAACTATCCAATTAAGAAAACATGCCTTTCAATGTATTCACACAGAGAGCCACAGAAGTAGGGGAAACAACATTGCCTGAGCTAATGCAGAAAAGTTACACCCCCATCTAATAATAAGAAACTGTTTAGCTTTGGCAATTGCTGCCATGTAAAAAGGAATGACTGCTCTTTGCTACCCGGTTAGCTCCTCTGCCCTGAACTTATTAAGACTCCTGTAAGAGGGATTCTCCTCTTTGACTTGGGTGAAGAGGCTGTTTAATACACACACAGCAAATTAGTGGGGAAACAGTATTGTGCGACCAAGGGTTTTGGGGCTGTGGGGCAAGATGATTGCTCGTGTTGTGATGTATCCCAGGTTGTAATCCTCGGACAAGAGACTGTGGTTTCCCTTTTAGCCAGGAGAGGGGCTCTGGCTCGGGAAAGGCGCTGGGCTTAATTAGACTTGTCTGGGGAAGAGATGGGCTTTAGGTGTAGCTAATTAAGATCATAGCTCTGGCTGAAATGGCTTAAACTGCAGCGCAAATACATGTCAGGTCCCAGAGGAGCAGAACAATGCCAGTGAGACACCATCTTTCCTTAGCCCATGAACATGCATATTGGTGATTAGGATGGGGGCACTTTTAGAGAATGGTGTTAGGGATGGTTGCTTATATTTTTCTTTACATTAATGGATGTTAATGAAGCATGAAAAAGAACTGCTATGGTGGTAATGACATTTCATGTAAGGTCAGTGTCTTGAGTTGTAAATGATACATATTAAGTTGACTAATAATTGAGCTCATGGTACTCTACAGCTTATTCTAGTGTTTATATAAATAAGGCAAAATAACAGGCTGAGCTATTCCCTTTCAGTCTACAGTAGGTCAACTGCCAAATCTCTGTCAGTCTGTCTGCTAGTGGCTGGGCCTGTACATGCCAGAGATACTTGACAATAAGAGTAAAACTGAATGAAACCAAAGCCCTCGCATGTCTTCTGGTGGGCAAAATGGTTAGAGGCCAAACAGGCTCTTCCATAATCCCCACTACTGACAAGGCCTGCTCTGTTCTCCACCTGGTCTGTTTGGTCTGTCAAGTTAAGGGAGCCCCTCTAGTGCTTGTGGGAACCAAATCTATAAACAGGCCCTCAGCTGATCTCCAGTGCCTTTCCTATGTATTCTCCTTGGCCTACTGTCATCCCTGCTCCTTCAATGGGAATCATTATTTAATTGGCTGCTACAATAAAATGCTCAGGTTTTTGCCACAGTGCAATGGAGATTTTAAATTTCCACACATACACATTTGAGATCTGTAATAAAGTTTGAGGCTCCCTTCATACTGTGAGAATGTGAGCAGACCAGAATAAAGGTGTGAATGAACAGAGCAGTGGAGAAATACATTAGATATTTCCCTGGGGCTTTCTGGTCCTTTCATCATTTCATTCATCTTTGTTAGCACCAGACCTTTCTCACTGTGACTTTGTTAAATTTCAGCATTTCCTCTCTTGTTCAATTCAGCAAAGGGTGAAAAGGGGAGGGAGCCTTCTAAATGTAGTCGCATAGCTGTGATAACCAGGCTCTCTTTCTTTCTCTCCCCTATGACCAGCCGTCACCTTTAAATCTGCCTTTTCATATTCCACTCAAAGCATCTTGTCCTTAGAAAAGGCGCCTGCCAAACCGGATCTCTGGACAAACAAGAGATGTCGAGAAAGAGAGTGAGAAACAGGAAACCTCTTGGAGGCAAATTATTTAGCACTGGTGAGGAATAAAAATGCTTCTTATTTCTGCCTCAGTCTCACTTTTTTGTTGTTGGTACTATTATCTTAGGAGAAATCTGACTAATTTTAATACTATAAAGGTGATGCTAAAAAGGCTTTCATGAGTCAATAGCTACTTTTTTTAAAAGATTCTTCAAATTGTAAAGCACCCATCACACCTAAAAACGTTTTTTTGCAAAAGGCCACTCATGCATATTTGACAGTTTTTCTTGATGCCTTAAGCTTCTATAGGGTGCGAGTGACAAATCCGGACAGCAGTGTGAGTGAAGACTACAGCCTATCTGCCTGGGTGGTTGTCCTGTGATGGGCTGTGGGAGAACAGCAATTGGCTTGACCGACAGGCCTGTGGTGGGTGACGACAGCCTGGGCTTCTCATCCATGAATAGGTGAAAGCCCAACAGCACCTTCAACTACGTCTACCAGCACTTCAGAAAAAAGAAATATTCAAATGGTAATCGGAAGGCCGTGAATCATAAGCCCAAGGTAAGCTATGTAATGCTGGTAAGACAGTGAGTAGCGCTTTATTGGTGGAGAGGGAAATCCTTTTTGCCATTCAGGAGAAGAATTGCAACAGTAATACCATTAACTTGCACCCTGAATCGCCAAATGCCATTTAATTGCCAATAGAAGTCTATTGTTTGGATTGGTTGAACCTAGCCTTCAGTGCGGCTGTGTTTGTACCGAGGGTGAGAGGGGGTAGACATGGAAGGGTTTATGTTGCAGGGGGGTTGGAGGGTGCATAATGTAAGATGTCTGAAGAATGATGGCCCCTCACACATGCACAATCACATACAAGCGATGCCTAACTAAAGCTCCGCAGTAACTAGCTTAACTAAAGTCTTTAGGAAAAGTAAATTCGGACAGACTACTCTCTCCTTAATACCTGATTTGTTCAACAACATGATTTGGGGCGCGTCTATTGAACGCTCTTTTGGGCCAAGCCGAGGTCTTAAGGCTCGAGGCTTGTACCTCGCGGTTATTGTGGGCTGTTTAGGGTTTGTCTCAAATCTCCTTGTGCGGGTGTGTGGACGCTCCTAATACTGGCTAATGGGCTTCGGTAGAGTAACAGTCTCCCAGCACCCATTGAGGACCCCTTGGAAAGCAGCATAAGCTCCATCAAATTAAAGCTCTGGCCAGACCTTTCTATTGGAGCTTTTTTTTTTTTTTTATTGGGAAGAGGCCAACCTCCATCACCCCTATTTTCACCCCAAATCTCCTGTCCGTTCTCCTTGGATCTTCTGTCCTTACCGACCGCCCTCCAACCTGACCAACACCAGAGACCCTCCTCTGGACTGTGAGCCCAAACCCATCACCATTTTCATTATACCCCTCCTCCTTTCGAAACCTGACACAGTCCAAGACTTTGGCCTCCACCCCCGGCCTTGTCTCATAGCGCTGATGCTGACCCTGACAGCCATGTCCCGGGAGGGCTAAATTGAATGTGAAATGCATGGTGGGCCTTCGCAGGCTCCATTGTGCAGAGAGGGAGTCTGGGAGGTGAGCAGCGTCACTGCTTCTCAGTGCTGATTGAGTTTGACAGCATGGGAGGAGGTAAGAAAAATCTCCTTTTGCTCTCATTCAAAACTGAAAGAGGGCCTTTTTCAGTCCTTCCTCACCCTCTCACTAACCAGCTCTGCCTTCCCTACTTTTTCCCTTCATTATCTCCCCTCTCTTCTTCTTTTCATCCTGCAGTGGAACAAGCCAGAGCTTTTTCAGAACCACTAGCTCCACTGAGATTACACTGCTTTTCTTTGGGCTCATCCTTGGAATGACAGCAAAGTTCAAATTTGAGATACAATGATACTGTTCTACGTACTTGGGCTGCAAACCCTACCCACCTCCACCAATGTCTAGAGCACCCTGTGGTTCTTAAACACTTTTCTTCCTCAAAGTCCAGCTCAAAACTGATTGATTTGATTGAATTCAATCCCAACAACTCATACAACAGCTATGTTTGCATGTGAGTGTGATGTTGACATGTGTATGTGCATCAAAGCCAGGGTGTATGCTTGTGTCTATGTATGCATTTTCAAGTGTGTGTTGCTTTCAGTGCATTATGGAAAGTGCTATTCAGTTTCTTACGGTTGGTCAGGCAGCTCCTCTCCCCTGGATGCAACAAACCTCTCATTTAATGCAAATGACACTCATCTAGATTCCAATGCATCTCTCATCACTGCACATTGCCTAATCAATGTGAAGTGCTGTGTAAAAAAATACATTGCCTGCCTGTAATAGTTGTTTTTGACCGAGTCAAGTGCAGCTCCTAGAATTAATCCCAACCTGAGATTCAATTATGGGTGCCTGGCTAAGCAGAAGGGTGATAGCACTGCTATCAGGGAAGAGAGGACTGTGACTGTATGCTGGAGCTTGTCTGTATCTGTGTGAAGTGTGTATATGTGTGAACATTTCTTGTCTCACACTCGTGGGCGAGTTGCATATGAAGGTTTATCATGTAGTGTTGGTTTTGGCCCTCATTGGCCGGGATCAGGGGCAAAGGGCCCTCCGATCTCTTGCTCCAGCAGTCTTGTTGTCATTCAAAGGCAGCCCACGTTAGTCTCCCCGGCCATGCTCCTAGTAGCAAAGGGAGATGTGGAAAATTGGCTGGTGGAAATTCAGAGTTGTGAAACCTCATTGTCACCTTTTTCTAATGAGTTCCCTGATCATCAAACGCGCTCTCGGTTCTGACATTGCTTGAGGAAGAGGAGGAGGAGGCATAGACTTACAGCCTGGTTGTGGGAGACAAATGGGAGCTACACGGAGGCTTCATCAGTGGGTATGAAAGTCAGGCTCCCGGAAATTCATTTCTGCTGCCTGTGCCAGATAAGTATGTTTCAGGTCAGTGTTTGCGCAGTGTGTTTTTGAGGAGACGCAGTGTTCATTACAAGGTGTTAGAGTGGCTCTGGTAATTTTCATTCACATTTACATACTGTTGTTGTTGGAATCCATCAACACCTCAATTGTGGATAACGATCACTTTGAAGATATTAGATTTCTCCACCCAGCATGCGCTTTCTCACAGAAGACAGGTGGGAATTTAATTCAGAACCACAAAGTAAGATTTGATTTATTTTGAAATCTTAGCATTAAAGTTAGCACGTGATATCTGATGGCAGCACATGTTCACATGTGAATCTACATAAAATGCACACTGACTGACTTGCCTGCTTTACACACACACACACACACACACACACACAAACATTTGTCGTACCATTTATAATACACTAAAAGTTGATCTTCCACCCAGCCCAAGGACACTGCTGCTGTCTCCCATTCTCCCCCTCCTCTCGCCTCCCTCTCCTCTACCCTTCCCGACAGTGGGCCAATGACAACATAAGCGCAGAAAAGGCAATTTAGCTTCCTCTTTTAGAACTACTTTGAAAATAAAGGAATTTTAATTATGGACACAATGAAAAAGAAAAAAAACTAAAAAGGGAGAAAACATTCTCACACAGTAAACAAAGCTGAAACAATTATCTTCTGGTGACCAGTCGGTGTTTTTAGAACAGTCATTTTAATCTTTTATTTACTGCAAAGAGAGAGAGGGGGAGCGAGAGAGCAAGAGACAGGAGAGAGGAGGAGAGGGTGTGCGTGTGTGTGTTGGGGGGTGGAATGGAAGGGGGGTGAGGGAGGCTAGGGTGAAAGAGGGAAAGATAATATGCATATATTTAAAATATCCCCACCCTCACAATCAAAGATGCAGTTTTTTAGAGAAACAATTTTGCCACACACCCGGGTGGAGGAGGGGGTAGTTTGTCATTTGTTGATGGAAATTGCCCGCCGTCAACCCCCAAAGACAACACATTCATCAGTGAAAGAGAACGGAGTGACATTGTGAGTTTTCTCTGGTGGGATAAAGCCAACCAACAACAGCACAACAATACAATGGGATGATAGAGTGAATTTAGCACCAGGCATAATTGAACCTAGAAGTAGCCATTTGTCGACTTGTGGTGGAGCCACACAGAGAGGCAGCCAGGTTATAATAGTCAGGTGATTGACATTCAGATGGTTTGTGTGATGACCCAGTATTCACAATACATAGCAATGCATTTAATGGTCAATTTCAGATGACAAGCACAATAGTGTCCCCTCTGCAGAGAATTACAGTGCCGCGCCGCCATCGTTCCAAACAATGAGAAAGAAATCGAGGCCTGCTCAGCATCTTGGACACTGGGCCTTGAAATCTGAAAAGGAGCTGTGCTGTGGGATGCTGGTGTAAGTGAAATATAATTAATCTATCACATCTCTTCCAAATGAGCCATTGACACCTTGCCTTTGAAGCTGTGCTGCTGCATGGATGTAGATGCGTATCAGCTTTGTCTGGCCCCTGGGTGCCTCCGATATCAACATTCACTCCACCGGATGCTGTTATCCTCTATTGAGCGACACTGATGCGTTATGTGGGATTGACCAAGATAGCAAGGCAAAAGCTACAAATCTCCATTTGCAATGAGGAGAAAATTCCATAGGATTAATTTTCTGTATAAAACCCCTGGCCTGGGCCCCCAACCCCCACCTTGTCCACAACTTCAGCTGTGCAGCTCAGTGTTAAAAGACCCAGAGGAATACTGTCTTTGTCATCCTACCATTTGGGGACAAAGAATAAGAGAAGTTTTAATCCCCATTGTCCACGAGTCTGGGGGGGTCGGCGGCTGTAAGATGATCCAACCGGCCACACTAATCCCTCCATACCACTTTCGCCTTCACATCAAAAACACCCCCACCCTCCCACAAAGCAGCGGTCTTGTGCTTTGGACCCCAGTGTGCAAATTCTAAAGAAGAAAATGGAGCAAAGAAAAAGTTGCAACAACAGAGTAGAATAGACTTAAAGACAGTTGCACAGAAGATAGGGTGAGCTCTGGGGTGAGGGTGGGGGCATGATGGGCTCCGTCGCTGCAAGAACACAGACTCCCTCTGCTGCCACTCTCTCCTCAGGTTGGGCCCTGATGCTGCTGCAGTTGCTCTTTTATAGGTCTCCCTAGCAACCAAAATATTTCCCGAATCCTCTGTATTTTTCATTTTCTAGAGAGACTACAAACTACGGGGGAAGGGGACAGGTGCCACTCAACTGAATGCACATGGGCTTAGCCTTGTACTGAAATACAGACTGTGATACACCATATTGTTTCTTTCTAAATCCTGTTGGATTAACTAGTAAAACAAAAAGCCAATTGTGAACTACTCAAAAAAGTGGAGATTGTAGCTTCCGAGTACTCTTTTTGCTGGTGGATCAAATGTGATTTTTAGGAAATGATCAAGAAAATGTAATTCTCACTTCAGGGCCCCTAAATAAGATTAACCTATTTGGATATTTCAATATGAGACAAACTTGTGGTTCATGATTTTAGGTGGCTTTTGAACCATCTTTTGAAACAAAATTCCACCGGACAGCTCTAAAAAAGGAGCTTGAAAGTTGCACTGATTGGCATCTGATAAGAGAGACCATGATAGTTTTGATGGTGATGATGAGACTGGAATATGAAATTAAACATCTAGATGAAGTGAGGCTCCCTTTCTTACGATGCCTAGAGTCACTATGGTGAGAGGAGCAAGACGAGGAATGATGGTAAAGTTCAAGGCCACTAAAGTCATCGAGATGATCTACCATGGGGCCTCTGGGGGCACACACACAGGACCTGCTCTGATGAAGTTCACTGTAATATAGAGTATTTGAGGAGTCAGGGTGGGGGCAGGGAGAAACCTGGCTGTGTGTGTCTGTGTGAGGGAGCCAGGAGACAGCCGTTTAAAATTCTGTTTCCTGCAAGTGAGGAGGCTAATCCTGCCCCCATAATTCCCTACAGCAAAAGCACCCCCCTTTTCCTCAACATCACCACACCCTTTTTCTGCATCTCACTCATTCTCTCTCTCTTAGTGCACACTCCATGAGTGACAGCACAATACCCAGGCCCTCACATGCTTATCTAACTCTAGCAGATGGTCGACTTGGATCAATGCACACACGCCACGATCAATGGCTGCGATAAAGAGCGGCAGGGATGGTACTCTCTCCCCAGCTCCCTCTCTCCTTCTATCTACTTCCCCTCATGCCCAGCCCGCTGCCCCCTGCCCAATTGTTTCTCTCCAACGCACGTTCATCTGCATCTGCACTGGCACCTACCCGCCGGCAGGCTCTCTGCTGGTCCTGGAGTCCCGCCGATGGCAGTGGTGCCCGACGTGCTGTCTGCTGCCTTCATCCACCCCCTTTGACCTGCTCCCATGAAGAACTCTAAGCCTTTCTATCAGGCTTATCATGAGATCGCTGCCTCATCTCCTCCTCGCCCACCCTCCTCAGTTTATCTCACATTCTCCTTCTCTCATACACGGCTCTGGTTGTATCTCACATGTTAATCTCCCACAGCTGTACTCATTCTCTTCAGCATTTCTGCTTCTGACCTCCTGTGCTCCCCTTGAATGAACTGTTTACCATGTAGTTGCCATCCTCTGATGACGCAACCGCATGCTCGCCTCTTTATTCCCCCTTGGGATAACTTTACAGAATGTTTCCACTTATATATCTATAATTCCTTCTGTTTTGTTTCATCCAGTGTCACCATGTTCAGAGGTTGTTCTAATGGGACGCTGAGGAGAATGAAGTGAATCAAAATGGGTCAAAGACAAAACGGAGGCGAGGGGAAAGTGGAGCAGAAGTCTGACTGAGTGAATCCCCAACAGGGGAACTATGGGTGGATGTGGGCCAGGGTGCATGCTGCTAAACAAATTTAAACACCGTAAGCAAAGACTGTATTCAGAAACACACAGGGGAATCTGATTCGTAACACTAGTAATAAAAGAATACATCTGCAGTTGTTGTTGTTGTTGTTGTTTTTAACTTTAAAAAAACTTTTTAAGCACTAAATGTAAAACGTTTGGTTTACTTAAGGCCCAGACTTTGCATTTGATTGATATCAATGAAATATTTATTGTGCTTGAAGCATTAAAACAATTATATTTGAAAATCAAAGAACATGTTTTTCCCCGTGACAAACAATTATTCAGAATAATCCATAGAACACACTATCAAGAGTTGTGAGAGGTACTATTTCTTTGGGAGTTTACTGTAAACTAGACAGTGAGGTTTAGGAAAAAGATGTTTACTATGAACATCACAAATGAAAGTCAACTTGCTTCCACTGATTTGGAGGCAAAATCTCTTGTTTGAGAGCTCATAATTAATCACAGTGAAATTATAAAGGAATTCAAGGGTTGCCATAATAATCTCATGATCAAGCTCTAGCAGCTAATTAAAAAATGTTTCTTCTTAAAACAAATAGTAAATTGGAATGACATGGCACCGATAGGACATGTCCACAACGTGGGGCCATGTGATTTGTCAGCTGCATAAACTTTGCCCAGGAGTAAGTGCTCCCTTTCCCTCTCCCTTAAGGAATTTGTAATTGGTCGTTGGTGATGTAATACGGTTCATAATAAGCCCATTAAAGCCTTTCTCTGTGCTGATGGAAAACGCAGTGGCAATATGGACATCTTCGCTATTTATACCTCTCAAATCCTCATGCATATTCACGCAGTGCAGAGACAGGGTAAGAGCAGGCAGACACCCTGACAAATAAGTGCCTGGATCTCATTTCTTTTGGAGTCTAAGCTATTTCAGCACACTGGGGCCTCCTCCTCTTCTCACGCTATGGCCACAGCCTCATCCTTTCTCTAGGTTTGCCCGCTTTCATTTGCTCTCGGTCAGCATGTGCAAGGGATATGTCTGTGTGTGTGTGAGAAAGAGAGAGCGAGAGAGAAAGGAATATGGAAAATGAGGGAGAAAGAAGGTAATAAGGTTTGGCTGAAGAGTTTAATCTTTTTTGGTTGGGAAACAACTTGTCTTAATGTGAAGAGGTGCTGTCGAAGCCTCCTGTGACCCAGACTCATTGAACAGCACTGGCAGCAGTGCAAAGATATTGGCTTCTAAAAGGTTTTGAGTAGGATTGACCTCTCTAACCAATCAGAGATTTTCAATTATTTCTGCTTGATCAGTATGTTTTGTTGCTTTGTCATTTATTGTAATTTCATAATGACAAATATCTGAAGAGCTGGGCAGTGCATGGTGGAGCGTAGCAGATCGTGGTAGAGCACAGTGGAGTGGGGAGAGGGACAGCAGGGCGGAGCAGAGTGGAATGATTTGGAGTTTCATACCAGTGCTGCCTGAGGTTACATACTATAGCTTTAAGTCCACATACAGAAATGAATCAACATAGAGAATTTCTTTGAAGAAAGGTTAGATACGTGCATATGTAGTATTGCTACGGCAGCTTCCGTGTCAACTGAAACTGCAGTGGGAAGGTTATATCCCTTGATGCACCTTGTTTAGGACAAAGCACAGGTTGAATGAATGAAATGAAGTGAAATGGCAGTTCATTCTCATGATCAGGGTTTCAGAGACCTGGGGAACATTTGCTGTTCTAGCTGCTTGCAGTGGCTCTGCACCTCATAAAGACAGTTATGTTGGTTTTTCCTTTTATTTGTCACCTTCTGTATGTGTCATTGTTGTGAGGCAGCCCATGTGCGTTAACAAGGACAGCCTTACATCTCCCACGCCTGCCTTCTGCTGAACAGATAGTCTGGCTGACCACATGAGTCTGAAAAAGCCGGTGCTCCCCCTCTGTCCCTCCCTGTCCCCCTTCCACAAACATCTTAATCCTGTTTAATTTGGGTGCAAAGAAATTCACATGTGCCAGTAAGACCATTTACAGAGTACACTGCCTTCATTTTCCTCCCTAAAATAAAACAGATAAAGCACTAAGCTTTATAAATCTTACAACTGATAGGGTGATTAAGTGGGAAGATGGTGCCTCTAAAAAAGTGCACACTTTTACATTACAGCCAATGCTTTTAATTGGGGATTTGTTAGCATGGCTTCTTGTGCCTTGGCATGGAGGTCCTCTTGTATTTCAGCATGGACACCTCCCTGTTCTGATGCTTGTGTGTAGTGTTGTATGTTTTATTGTAGGGAAGAAGAGGAAAAAGGTAAAGAATTACATGCGACTATGTTTGCCCCCTAAAACAGTTCGATGCTTCATAATAGAATAATCTGTAGAGGAGGTGCTAACTCCAACTGCCATCACCGCCACATACCAGCTATCATAGCAAAGGAGTGGATCCTTGTTTGTGTTTATGTGTGTGAGTGAAAGAAACAGAGAGCGAGAGTAGGGAGAGAGGGAGCCGAGGGCCAGAGAGATGCAGATTTGTCCCAGTGGAGATTTGAACACCTCCGTGCTGTGGGTGGGCAGACACATGGAGAGAGACAGAGCTAAGGGGCTGCACGGCCGCCCGGTAGGAGAAACTCTACACCCTGGTGATGGTAGGTATTAGTTCAGCACCAGCTCTTCAGCTCACACACATTGACAAACCCAAAGGCTGCAGAAGTTGCAGCTTTGATCACTGAATCACTGGCATGACACTGACACGAACATATCGCCCAGTTCCATTTAACCCACTTCCACTAAATCACAAAAATTCAAAATTCATTTTTCCCTCTCTCAACATCAAAGCAGTTTAAACAGTACAAGGCAGTTTGGTCCACCCTGTTTCAAAAGATAAAATGCCATTCAGTGTTTGACTATACATGCCATTTTGGAACAGAAACTTCAGATATTAGATGTACTGAGAAATCAAACAAAAGCAAAACCAAGAAACAAGCGAAAACTGTTCCATATTTTCCTAAGATTATGTACACATGAAGCCAAAAGGTAAGAAACACAAGACAGGAAATCCACAGCTGACAATGGCACTACCTTATTATTTGTGATACTGAATGTAATGTCTCAGATCTCATTGGCATCTTCCTCTGGCAGCCGTACTCGCTTTCCTTTTTGTGTTTTCATTGTGGTTTGTTGTTTACTGGCTTCAGCGTGTTATATCAGTGCCTCTCGTTCCTCAAAACACCTACTCATTTGAGGACTGATTCATTCCAGGCTAATTCATATTCCCGAGGGATTAGAGACATCTAATTTGGTGATATTTCTGTCATGCACACTTTGGATGTAGTATTCAAACCGTCTTCCCCTCCCCCTTTGCTACAAGCACAAAAACACAAAAAAAACAAATACAGAGCAACGCATCATGTATTTATCTCACTTGCCAAGCTAAGTATCTTCTCATGTGCTTGAAAGAACCTCAGTTCATGTCTTTATTGGACATCTACATTGCTGTGTGATAGGTAGATAAGGGTTCAAAACGAGCCTCAGCAACATAGAGATAAGTATTTCCAAAATACAATCAGGGTGTGTGCCAGTGGATCCAGATAAAGGAGAGAAACAGAAAGTCTGAGAGAGACTTGGACACAGCCTCAAACTGTGTATTAAACAGATTAGATCCCAAGTTAATAATGATTTGGTTGAGAGTTGCTTGAAAAGATCTGAATTTGAATGCTCACTAACATTTCCTGCAGCCAGAGACCTGCAGAAATCTCCATGCATAAAAGTGTATAAAATTAAATTAAAAACATGACAGTATACACAGAAAAAGGTGATATATTAGTATGACCACAAAAAAAAAGTTTCCAAACTGGATTTTTTTTCAGTTTAAGTTCAAATAATGTTATTATCAGCAAAAATAAAAAGTAATCCATTAATTTTAAAGATATTTACAGCTCAAGCAACAACTGGACATTGTGTGACTTTGCATCCTTGCATCAGATTGCTCTGAGACAAGTCTTGCTGGCCATATTTACAGTTTTCCCTCACTTGGTAGATTCTCTACAGTGAAAGAAAACTCCTTTAATAAGGAATCAGATTATTGTTACTTTGTTGTCTACAGGATTATGTTAAAAACTTTTTAAAATTCACACACATTTTTGGGGTAGCCTAAAGTGAGACAGTTTTTGATTGTTAGACATAATTTTACAGAATTAAATTGAAGTTGGACACAGATTCCAAAGATTGTTGACAACTAGGCTACTGTGAATATAGGGAGGAAGCATATTGTTACAGTTTCAGCTGTATACCTTGCTGTGCGGTGCACACTCTTTGGGTATATTTTCTAAGAGGTAGAGCGACAGTATTCTTATTTATCTCTCTTCCTTGCTGGACTGTAGTTCACTATTACTGAACATTCAAAGAGTCACTTTATGGGGACAATAGAGGAAGAAGAGCTTCACATTTCCTCCTAATTATGACCGTAGAAGTATTTTAAGCCCCCGTTATTGGGGGTATGTGTACGTTTATCTAGTTCATACTCCACAGCCCTTAGGGTGTAAAAGCTAAAACAGGCATTTGATGTATGAACAAATTCACTTTGTCTTGTCAAAGGAGCAGCTCCAGGCTATGCTTCAAAGTAACATCACAAATCAGACTCATATTCTTCTCAGAGAGTTGTTTATTTTCCCAAATTTGCAGCTAAATTGTCCGCAGGCACAAGATGAAGTTTGTGTTGAGTTTTCAGGTTTAAAGCTCACGCCCTGCAGACAGCGACTTACAGATTCCTAGAGCCATAAGTGTTGCGTGGCTTTGTCAGCGGGTTCTCCCTGATGTGTCCAGGTTTTCAGAGGGCGGCGTGACAGTGATGGATACTTATAAGCTTGGTACCAATAAGAGCCTTCAAGTGGTCACTTTGGACCCAGGGCTCTAGCAGATGGGCACTCCAGGAGACCCACTCTAAATTAAATCCTATGAGGCTGCCAGGCTACTATGATGCTTTCCCTGTGCCCCACACCCATTCTCAACCACTGCCTCCAGCCAGCCTCACCTTTGTTTCCCAAGAACACATTTTTTCTCCTTAATTAATTCAACAAAAAGTAATTAAACCTTTGCATTTTGCTGACATGCCTCATCAGCCCCCACCCTCATGGGACACAAAGAAAAGGTAGAATGGAAAGAGGGGGAGCAAGAAATTAAGAACACTCAGTGCCAAATGACTGTCGGAAGCAAAACAATATTAGCCCCCTGAGTAAGTGGCCAGGACTCATAATAAAGGAATAACAAGACCAGGCAGAGAGCTGAGATGAATGCTCTGTGGTGGCAGTGCAGGTTGTATTGTTCAGTGGGGCGGTGGAGGCTGCTGAGGTGGACGGGCCCCAGCCACAGAGCCCGCTCTTAATTTGCTGAATGATGTAAGTCCTCAGGGGTGCATGTTGTTTGGCCCTGAGGGGTAATAATGTACTTGGCAACTTCTCCTCGTCTCCCCGGTATTCAGTACTTTATGTGGAAATTTAGAAAAAAGATATTTCATCAGCACTCAAACTGCTCTGAAAAGCTCACACTGTAATGTACAGTGTGTATTTTAATGAATACTTACTGATAATACTCTTGTAATGCTTTGAATGCACAAAGTTAACTTTTAGCCGAGTCTTTTTAATTTGTGGTATTAATTACTTTACTCAGGTAAATACTTCTCCCACCAGAAAAAACACTGTAATCCACAGTATAGTACATGTTTATGTTATTTAGATCCCTTTTGTAACTTCCTGTTTTAATGGGGTGCATGATCCATCAACACTTCACCTGCATTCTCAACATTTCAGCCTCATATGGCAGTACACTCAGCAAGCGTATTCCATGAAATACTGTTTAATAATACTGAAATACTGGAGCGATGTGGAATGGAATGAGCATCGTGGTAGTTCTTACTAGTCATTCAGCATCATAAACCATTCATGGCTCATGTACTGGGTGTGGTCCAGTGATGCCTTGACGGTTTGTTGAGTAAAAAGAAAGGTTGGGTAAGCCCATGTCTTTGAACTATGATGGTGGGTCAGACAGCCAAGGCAGATATTTGCCCAGCAGATATTTTAATCCTCAACTAATCACTTGGTGAGTCCAAGTGAGGGGTAGTGTGGGTGGGAGGGCATGAAGGTGTCGGGGACTATGAGGGGCTGCCACGGTGGCCAGGCGCATTCTTACTGTCAGTGACATGACCTTTTTTTCCAAGGGGATTGTGGGAAGAGTCAAGCAGAGTGAACCACTTTATGGAAGAAAGTGTTGACTTAGGTCCCCCAGGCCACGTGGGTGGCACCCACATCCAAGTGGGTTCTTACAAATCCACCCAATTCCTATTAACAATTGACTGTAATTAATAAGAGATATGACTCTATTTGCCATTGATCTAAATGTGAAATTGAGGTATAAATTAACATTGTGAGTGTGTGTCTCTTTTATCTTCAGCATAAAGAATCTGCCTGGTAGAAGCCCCTCTCTTTCTGCAGTTTGGATTACATTTCCTTTGAATGAAAATGCTGTGCATGCAGTGCTCACTCTAAACATTTTTTCCACTGATGCAGAGGAACACACTCTCTCACACAGTGGCACTTCGGATTCCTCAGCCGTGCGGTGACTCTTGGCATTTGCTTATTATCAGAATATGCTTAATCATAGTGGAGACAGTGCCAATGGAGAGAGCGAGCTGAGAGGGAGACACGTCAAAACATCTTCAACCGTAAAGAACCAGACAGCAAGCGTGATGGGCAAATTAGTCAGAGGCACTGCCTAAATGGATGGTAAGGGCACAGGGGGAGGGAGAGGGAGGGGGAGTGTGTGTGGAAATCAGCGAGGGAGCAGAAAACAGAAAGAGAGGAACCTTCTCCATTTCTCCATTCACTGGTGCCTCCTATTCCCGAAGCACTTCGCCAGATCACAACCCACTAACTGATAGAGAAATAAATTAAGGAAAGGCTGCTCAAATAGATATGATTCTGAAGGAGATTTAAGGAGTGGAACTGATTGTGCATGTCTGATTCCTGCGCTTCAGAGTCCTCACCCGGGGGGCTTGGCTTTCAAAGCTGAGTGACTTGCACAGAGAAACACTCCATTAACAAAGTTCAGCTCTCCTCTGAGCCCCCCTCTCATCTCCCCTGTCTCCCACCACAGAAGATATCTCCCAGGCAGCAGAGTTTTTTTATTTTTTATTTTTAAATGATGTTTCAGGGTGCTGCGCCTTAATAAACAGGAAGAATGTACCTCACAGTGAAAAACAGTTGACTGAGCCAGCTCCAGGCCTGGTTAAACATAAAGAAATAATAAAATAAATCTAGTTTATTACAACTTGGGTCATATTTTCCTAGTTTTGGCCATTATTTCAGTTATGATAACATTGTACTACTCAGATCTGAGAACATGCCAATGTTATCATAATACAAAGATGTTGGGGCAAGAAACATGAGCTGTCAGATGAGAAAATGACTGAAAAGCAAACATTTCAGCCAGATGGAACCTACCTAGCTAAACTAGAGAAGCACTGAGCTGATACTGACTTTACTGAGAGCACTGGCACATTAAAAATCATTTGTTCAATATAATAAAATTCAGTGTTATACATTCAGTTCACTTTTTATTGCCACATCATCTTTGGTCTCATATCTTATGTGAAAATGATTTAAATATGTTCCACACAGCATTCTGATTTATATTTGGGTCAAAAGGAAGCACTAGTGTTGAACTGATATCTCAGCCCTGAGCTGAGGTATTGGAATCGGTGTTGGGAGAGAAAAAGTTGGATTGGTTCAGTCCTAACCTAAATCACCTTATCTGGTGATAAAACCAAAAATGATCACACCTGTAATGGACCTGCACTTAAGTACTGTCATTCTGTTTCTGCATGCATTTTATTACTATTATGATTTCTGACTGTTTATATAATAAATGTGGCAAGTCTGTCTGCTCTAAAGAGGCATCTCTGTGCTGTTGCTCTTCCTGAGGTTTTGTACATTTGTACACACAACAGTGTGATAATATCTACCAAAGACCGCAGAAGTGACCTCTGAGAAAAATGTATCTGATTTATACTTTGAGCTTTTAGTTTGGCTCATGTCCCATCCACTAACAGGGAGGTGCCGGGATTTATGACCTAAATTACCACCAGCCAACTCACGGTGGCTTCAGTTCTGGGAGCTGTCAGCCTATCCATCGTATATACAGTCAGTGTTTAAAACATGTCTGAGTGTCAGAACTAGAATCCTGGACTTACTGTATATTTCACAAGGCTGCCGTTTTCTTAGATCACAGATTTAAACTGATATAACAAGATAATATTGAGCTTTATAGTAGTTGGTAGAAGATTTTTTTTAAACCTTTGGATAAAGATAGGCCATGTGTTTTTAGATAATCTGCTGCCACTAGCTTCATAGTAAATGTACAAATAGAGTAGTGTTGATCTTCTGATTGAATTCAGAGAAAATCATTTGCATTCTTAAACTGTGCTCAAGGGTTAACCTCAGCTGAGGCAGTTTAGGGAGACAGAGGGGCACTGAGCAGGCAGCGTGGGGGAGAGCAGCAGCTCAGGCCCCAAGTCCCAGGATTAGAGTCATGGGACCAGGCAGAGGCAGGACCATTACCTCTGAGTGAAAAGGCTCAAACCCAGTGACTCCTTTTCAGATCAAATGGAGAGAATTTTTTTTTTAAAAAAAGCAGAAAGAATGAAAAAGAAGTAGCGATGGATAGAGGGAGGAAGTAAACATCAGAGAAGAGGGTTGGAGAAGTGCAGAGCAATTAGGTGTGGTCAGATGAGGAAGATGTGGTCAGAGGAGAAGCTTGTGATCACTTTGAAAGAGTATGTTCATAATCTTTATGGAGGGGTTACTGTAGCGAGAGTGATTGTGATAATAGAGCCACTAAACTTCATTTAACTTAGTCCTTTTGAATCCATCTGATACCGGTCCCCCAAAACCTGCTCATAAATCCCTGTATTATTCCGCCGAGGCTGTTATCACATGAATGTGTTGCAGCTTTATCACTCGACTCTTGTCTACAACTGAGCCCTTGACCATTAGCCCCTTTAACTCGTCAATATCTCATTGGAAATATTTGACGTTTTTTGTATTTCTTTGCATGGGTGAGGAGAAGAAGGAGAAGTTGAAGTCAGGTGAGTGTGGGTAACTGAGCAGTCTGCAGATGTGGAGCCCAGAGATAAGTGAAGGAGTCAGAAATTGAGTGTGATGCTGAGGCAAGGGCCAGGCCCTTTATTTAATGGAGAAAAGAGGAAATGGGGGTAAAAGGCGAGGAGGATGTCTCTGAGGAGGAGAGATAGATAGCAACAGAGCGAGGGACTCAGAGACAGAGAAGTGGAAAGATATGGATGGCAGGCAGCAATTACTGAACACAGCCAAGTGTGTGTGTGTGTGTGTGTGTGTGTGTGTGAGAGAGAGAGAGAGAGAGACAGTATGTGAGGATGCGAGAGAGGAGAAGAGGCAGAGGGAGGATTGAGATCTCTGCCTGCCTGAGCCCCTGCTGACTCTCATACAGGCAGATCACAGGCTCATCATGTCAGCTCTGTTTGTGGAAATCCTCCCTCATCAAATGACACATTTGCTACACGTTTACCTTTATCAGATCTGGGAAGAGAGGCAGAGGAGATGAGCGAGGGGAAAGGGTGTGTGTGTGTGTGTGTGTGTGTGTGTGTAAGTGCCTCTCTCTGTTGCCACTACCGTCAAGGGGCCAATTACCTGCTCCTCCGAGAGCGACTCTGCCATCTCAGGCCTTTCATTCAGCCTGCCCTCCTCCTCCTCCTCCCTTTCCTCTGAAACATCTGTCTCTGAATATGCAATGAGTGTGTCAAAGAGAATACACCCATGTTTTCCACAAAGCTAATATTTGCTAACATCAGACCTGTCTGTTGTGCCTCTAGTGGCGTATACGCTGTTGGAGCAGGATGCCAGCGGTGTTGCTCTCCCCCCTTCTGCTTTAAGATTACCGGCCTTGTTACTGACACCACGCCTCGCTGCCCTCCTCTCTCTGCTTCTCATCTTCCTCTCTACCTCCCCTTTGACCATCCTTCTCTTACCATCCAGCCTGCCCTGTCTTCTTCTTCTTCCTCTTCCATCAAGGCTTAATTAACTGGACTTGGGCCTCATCAGCCTTCGACAGCCTTCCTGAATCAGTTTTGACCAAAGTTTTGTCTGTCAGCTTGGGCTATCTGTATTTTTATGGATCATAGATCATGAGTGCATTTAACCTGTCTTCACTTGCCTCTTTTACATAAAAATAGGCAATATCTTGTGGTATTGTACTGACTTAACCATTTACTCTGTGAAAAATCCTAAAATCAATAGACAAATATGGAAATTGGATTATATCTGTATGATTTTGCGGTGAGAAGTAATATTCTCATTTTGATATCCTTTTATTCCTCTTTTTTGGGGGGTATGATTATTTATTTTAGTCTAGTTGTTAGTTTATTTAACAGAGATTATTAAATAACTAGCTGAAGCTCATTTGCAGCCACTTAGACTTTTACATTTAAATAAAAAATTTGCTCCAACAACATATTTAGAGTAAAAGTAGCAGAAAACAGTCTGCACAGTTTCACTCGTGGTTTAAAATTTTAAGTTTTGAATTCTTCATTTCATAAAGCCCATTGATATATGGTAAATAATAGGATGCATTAATATTAGTTTGTTTAGCCTGGTGTCTGTGTCACAAGGTGTAAACAGACACCTCCTTCATTCTCCATGCTGTCCCTCAGTCCTTTCACCTCCCACCCCACTTGTCCTACCTCACCCCCACTCCCGTAGGTGGCAAAGAACCAGTTTTCAGAAAAGTCCAAAACTGATGTCACAACTCGGCACCTACATTACCCACAGTGCAACTCAACTCCCACCAGTTTGGTCAGATATTTGGATGCTAATAGTGGCTAATGTAGCTTGGAGCCTCTAGCCTCAAGGTGAGATGAAGAGCAAACAACCAAGGTCTAGAAAACAAATTTCTCTCTAACTCCAAATGACCAGACCTTTTCCATTTTCAGTCTCCTTGTCATTAGGCTCAACTAGCCAACGCTGCCTCAAGTGAATTTATCAGACTTTGCGCAGATCCCTCTGGAGGCACAGCTACTTTTCTAGAACTCCCAAAGACCTGACACAAACCTTGATGTGTCAGGACACATCTTGATTAAGCCTATAAATCCTAACCACAGATAACACCACCCTCATTTTAGCTGCACATGCAGCTCACAGTGAAGTGATAGACAATGTTTGTTTTTTTTTTTAATCAAGTTTTAAGCATCTTTAAAACCATGATTTGTATCAGAGACTGTGGGTGTCTAGGATCCCTCTTCCTGACATTTTGCTTTTGTAGATTTCAGGAACCAAGACTTCATGAATGAGGAGGAAAGTGAGAGATGAGGGAACAGCGCAGCAGAGAGGAGCTGTTTTGACAGGAGACACTCTGTCTACACTGTCTCGTCTTCTGCTGACTGATGAAGATTAAAGAGACACAGAGAGAGAGATTATAGGAAAGCAGAGATTGACTGCTAGAGAGAGAAAGGAAAAAGGTTGAAAAGAGGGAGGGAGGAAGAGAGAAATGGATAATAGCAGGCTATGACAGAGACACTGAGAGAGTGAGGGGGAGCATTTGCATAATGTCCTCTACCACAGCAAGTCCCTGAGGCTAGCCATGCTGGATAACAGAGGACCAGTACTCTTAATTCAATCTCTTTTTTCTAATACTTCAGAAATTAATAATTTGTCCCCATTCCACCCCCAGCCATCCTCTCTCGTCCGCAAACCACCGTGAGCGTCAAGCTGAGCCGCCTAAGTTTGCAACTTTAACCCAAGAAATTGATGTGAGAAGGCCTTGAGGCAGACCTGCTAATGAATGGATAGAGAGAGAAAGAAGAAAGTTAAAAGATGGTCTTTTATAAAGTAATTTAAGAAAATCCTGTTAGCTGGATCAAGTACAAGAGTATAATTTCTCAGAATGGGGAACAGAGGAGCCTTCGCGCCTCTCCCGTACACTTAATAACAAAATTAAGGAGGTAAAAAGATAAAGAGAGGGAATCAATTAGGACAGGGCTGGTAAACAGTGTTAGCTGTAGAGAGGGTAGGATGGCACGTGTAGGTGGGATGATGAGTGTGGTGCTAAAGTGCTCGCACCCTGGGTGGCCTGATCTCACAGGACATCCCAGAACTGGGCTGGGTGAGGCCAGAAGAGGGAGGAAGCTCAGGACAGGTAAACACTCAATGTCCATACACCTGCCCTCATTGTTCTGCTGATTTATTGTCAAACAATGAGAGAAAAGCTTTCCAGAATGACAGCATGCATTTCATTTACATGTTCATTCCCAAATTAGTTCTGTACATTACTTGCTTTGTCTTTACATGTAATATTGTGTAACTCATGCTCAAAAATATACTAAAAGATGGATTCTCTCTGCTTGATTTTAGTTCCTCTGTCTTTTCCACCGCTCTGCCCTACACTACCTTCATTCACTGCTCTTTATCTCTCAGGTTCATAATGACACAATCATTCCCCTGCAGCGGAGAGGTGAAGAGACACTCATCAAGTAGACAGCCTGTTAACCAGGCACTAAACACACTGAAGATAAGAGGAGATTATCAGGCTGTCATTGTTCCAAAGGGGAGTCCTCTGTCACAGAGACCTGGCCAGGCTCAGCCATTCAGAGCAGAAAAAGGGAAGGAGAGATGGATGGATGTTACAGTAGGTGTTGGTCTTTTAACCTAGGAAGTGTCACCTCGGGGAGTCAAAATCAGATAAATATGGTAGAGGGATATATTTGCTTTAAAAATGCCTCCTTGTTATCAAAATATTTTAGGTGTGGACTGATGTGTGATTTTAACGCAGTCTCATATTAAATCATAAAGTTAACCCCACAGTATACAGTTCTATGCTTTTTTTTTTTTGTTTAAAGTAATCGGATTTAAATATTTTACATGTTGTGTGCGTCATTTTCTACACTTTTCCCCCAAAATTCAACCTGATAGATTTAGTATGTTGGAATCTTTTGGAAATTAAAACTAAAAAAAAAACAGTTTGGTTGCACTGTATTAATTTGTAATGTCTAACTGAATGTTAAAATTATAACTTAAAAAATGTAATTAGTAATTGTAGAATTGTAGTACCACCTCAAACTATTTTTAATTAAAATATTTATTCTAAAAATATTTTTTTTCTATTATATTCACCAAAAATAGAAGATAAAAGTACAAGAAATGGCACTATTACAAGTTCATATTAGATATACTGTAATTAAATAAATTGGTGTAATTTTACATTTACAGTATACATATTTACTCATAATTTAACATTAAAAAACAAAAAGACAGCATATAGTCAGTTATAATCAATGTTAAATTACTATTAATATTAAAAATACAAAAGGATAGTTAGTGTTACAGTAGAATATATCTATGGATATATTTTAGTTTATGTGTTTATACCTTGACTTTTAGATGTGAGCCTTGTGACCTTTTATCTGGTGTTCCACTTCCTCAGTAGATAAAAGCAGGGATGAATGGTCTCTGTGGGCAAACCAAACACTGAGCGCTATCTGATTTCAATTCTCTTGGGTGTTATGACTAAGAAATAATTGTACATATTTCTGTTTGTTTCTTTTTCACTGTGGTGTGCTCTGGGTAATTCCTAATACCTTCTAGAGATTATACAGTAGCTCCCAAACTCCCATGATTATAATTAAGCCTGACTTGGTTGTAAAATGAGTAAATAGCAATTTAGTTTTGCATCGTGTGAGGGAGCATCTGTGTTTTCCTCCGTGTCTCCATACGTCTTTACATTTCTGAATATACTTGTCATTGTGGTTTAGAGTTTGAATATGCACATGCATTGTGTATGTGTGACTGTGTCAAGGGAAAGTGCTGCAGAGGAAAGGCATATATATACAGTATATGTGGAGATGTTTGGTTAGGCATGGACACTCCTGTCATCTTCTTTCTGGCACAAAAAAAAAAAGCCAAACATTTCCTGATCCATTCTTTTTCTCTTCCTTGTTCTCTTTCTTGCACTCACTCTCTTCAGCTTTCACCCTCTCTCTTTCTGTATCACTTACAAAGGCAGCTGTTTCTTCCAAAATGAGGCCACATACGGAAGGTATGCAAATGAAATCATCGCTCGTGGATTAGAATGGGACACCATATACCCTAAATCATGATTGTCAATCATGGCTGGGGATTAAGGGATATGGGCGCACAAACCTAAAAAAAGCAACATTTCCCCCCTCAGGCAGATCCCCATTGTGAGGAGCTCTGAGGAAGAGAGGGCTCCACACAGGAGGAGAGGAACACTGGAGCACCAGTGCCCCCTTCTGTCTGATGTTCTCCGCACCATTTCATCATCAAACACCAGCCAGTCTGAACAGAAATAGAGGCTGGCACACACAAGCCTATTCATTTACATTCAGTGTAGCCACAGGCAAAAGCTTGATTAGACAAATGCACATGCTTTGGTGATGCAGTGTTTCATCTTCAGTGGAGGAGAGAGAGACCTCATTTATTTCTCTGGCATGTGTGCAGGCTTGGTTCAACATCAGTGGGTTAGAGGGCCATAGGCCTTACAAACATAACAAATGTTTGTGTGCCCTGTGAATGACTGTGTTGAACACTGACGTCCCTTAACCATCAGAATCAATTTGCTCTTTATATTGTCAGTGTGTGGTTTTAATATGTGGTGTAAACTGTATATTTACACATCCTGCACTGTCATACATGTGCCAATTTGTCAGTCAGTGGTATATATTTCAGCATTAATTTGTAATTTCAAGATTAATTTTCAACTTTTAATTATACTGTACTACCACTATAATAATAATAATCCAAAATATTATTATTAAAACATGATATTAATACATTAAAAAGTATAATATTTTATTCAATGATCTTAATATGTTGAAATTAGGACACATTTAGGAATAAGTGCATCTCCTCACACAGAGACATATTTAGTGGATTGTATGTGCAGACCCTGGGGCCCTCAGCTAGAGTGCCAGTCTGTTCCTGTGGAGCAGTCAACCAGACAAACTCAGTCAAGAGAGAGCAAGGAACAGGCACCAGGCCAAGGAATAGTACTGGAAAATGCTCCACTATGGCAGAAAATTAATAGTGGTTTTATAGGAAAGAAGTCGTGGGGGAGGGTTTAAAAAAGGGCAAGCACACTAGTTTAGCATCATCAAAAGGACTGTTGTGTGTGATTGCAGGAATCAAGGGAGAATTTCATTAAATCCCATCAGACTAGACCATGATAATGAGAAAAGTGAGCAGAGGAGGAAAGTTGGCACCGTTCGCATAACGCACAGTGCAGCTCCTGGCTGCCCAAGACTGAAGGTGGCGCGGCACCTGTGCCATTTGGCCTCAGCTTCGTATGGGCAGGAGGTCAAGGCCAGGGCAACATCTGCAGCACATCAGAGCGCCTGGCTCCGTGCCCACACAATGAAAGGTCTCTCACAGAGAAAATCTAAAGCATAATTTTGGACCACATGGTGCTATTTGTGTGTGAGGGAGTTTCACTCGCTCCCTCTCTTATCATTGATGTTGCTTATTGAATATGTATTTATCATCTAAACTTAGAATCCAATTTAATTGATTAACACATTTGCTTTATTTAATAGGCTTTCATTTCAGTACTTGCTTCTTATTTATAATCATTGTTTTCTTCAAGGTCCACTTCCTGGTTGAGGATGGTGCTCTTATTAACTCATGCTCCACCAGGTGTAGGCAGTTTGGACTGTACCATGTGGGAGTATGGGACAACAGGTTTCTTTTTGTATTTTGTTTGCCTGCCAGCCGTAGTAAAATTAACTCTAGCCTGAATAGTATGTTGGGGAGTTATTGCACATTTTAAAGCCTTAATGGGAAAGTTCATGTCACCAACATTTTAAATAGCACTGAGTCTCTGCTTGATTTCAGACAAAGTACTTACTATTTGGTTTGACCAGGCAGTGTTCAAAGCTATTGTGCCAGCGTAGTGTTTCTGGGCTGGTGGACTATCCTGTTGTCTGTGAGTTTTGTATTATTATTATTATTATTATTTTGCATTTGTACTTTGCACACTGGGGATGAAAGAAGCACAAAGCAGAGGTCTGAACCAAGTTTATGGACTTTGTGCTCATTTAGATAGTCAGACCCCCTTGAATAACTGGTTCACATACTGATTAAAAGGAGATAAGAGCTTAATCCTAGCACTGTGGATATCCATTTGTACTTCAACGTTTTTATGTTTGAAAACAGCTAATAGCCAAAAACATACATCTCCAGGTGAAACTCGGATAACGTGTCCTTTACAACACACACCGCAGTGTGTGCAGTAAAATTTACCTAGCTAATTTCAAAAGGGCAGGGGGTCCCTAATACCATCCCAGTCTGTTACAGCAAGACCACCTGAGTCATCTTTCTGATGTGGCTAAAATAAACCACAGAAATTGATGGGAGCCAGCTGCTCACTAAAGAGCAAATCATTATGCATCATTAGGTGAAGATTTAGTTTAAATGTGTTTAGCAGGAATTAAGCAAAGCTGTTGTTGACATGGATTGACTGCTGTAATGGTTTATTGTCAGTCCTCCAGGAGGCAGAGGGAGGGGCCAACCTAGTTGGGGTAGCAGTAGTGAGCCGAAAGCAAGGATTTATGGGACGTTGAGAGGACTAGTTGATTGTGCTGAAAGAGTGGACAAACAGCAAAGTATGGTTGTTGATTTGGAAGGGTGACCAAGAAGGGCAGTTTGTGGTGCAGAGGATTCAGCTGCAGAATTTTAGTATGATGTGCTTTTATGTCCTCAGGATGCATGAATGTGCACATGAGAGGGTCCTTTCGAAGTCCAAATATCACATTAATTGTACTTTTAAGTGGCTGACACTATCTTAAATATTTGGGTTGGGGCCTCACTATAGCTTAAAAACTGTTTCTTGGTGAAAAATTTAATTTACAGGAGTAATTGTGGAATTTTTATAACAATATTCTGAAATTCTAACTTCAAGAATCAACTGATTTGGAAAAAAGCATCACTTAATTAGTGACTGAAAGTTTTATTCTACTGTAGTATTTTCTTCTTTTAGGGTTTAGAAAAGTACCTAAAAGGGCATCACACTGAAGACTGATACTATAGATATGATGAATTAAGGCTATTAACTTTTGCATCTGAATGACTGGAGGAAATGTACAGTACTACGGGTGCTCACTGAGTGTTGAAACTCCCATCAGAGGAAAAGGTGAAACTTGAACAACTTGTGTGTGTGGTCACTTCAACCACAGGTAAGTTTCCCTCTCCCGTCCTGGGCCCCTGTGTTTGTTTATGTGCTGGCGTCTGAATGTGTATGCAAGAGCAGCTCAAACTGACACGTAAGAGAGGACAGTCTTATCCAGCTCTCCAGTGTTGACAGTATTGCTAATCCCCTCCACCTGCTCAAACACCCACCCCCCAAAAAAACAGCCCCCCTCGTCCTCCATGTGCCTGTGCTGGGAGTCCCTAGGGCCAGGTTGCGCCTGTGCCTTCGCCTCCACACCAGTTATCGTCCCTGGCCCGGCTTCACTCCCCCAACCCCTTCGTGCACCGCGCACATTAATCGCTGCAAAAACAAATAGTTTTCAAATGTTTGGAAAAGGCCCACTGTTTGCATCAGGGCCTAACAAAATAATTTTTACAAGCTATCCAGTTGTGATTAGGACTGAGAGAATTGAATTTATGTGGCATTGATAATATTAATATTAGCCTAATTAATTATGTTGTTTGAACTTGCACAGCACTGTGTGTACCCTCTACACAACACTAACCAGCCAGAGCTGGAACTGAGCTCTCAGGCGTCTCTATCTTGCCGGCTCTCCCTCAGTCCATGACTACTGCACACAATTCATCAACTCATAGATATCTAATCCCCTCTGCTCCGCTCACTTCCTGAAGTCTAAGAAAGAACTTTACTCTGGTGGCAAGAATTTCCATGAATACTTGATGACATCCATAGAAAGGAAGACTGTTTCATCTCACTTTGAAAGTGACATTTGCTGAGTAACTTTTGATTTCCCTGTTTATGAATGATAGAGGGACAATAATAAAATGCAACATCTCTTTAATGAGTCACTAAGGTAAACCGCAGTACAGTGGGTGTAGCTTCATTGAAGAGATGGACTCGGGTGTCAGGGACGTGACCTTGCTTTTTTCCTTAGTGCAGAAAACAATGCCTGAGACCCTCCATTGAGCCTCATGTTAAGATGTCCCCTCTAGTTTGTTTCTTTAAATCAGCAGAGGTCAACATTTTGATGTCCCCTGACCCAGAAACACTTCATATCCAGCCAACATTCTCTCTGGACTGTGTGCATCACTGGATGAGCAAGTGTTAATCTAGTCAATTACAGTGACACATACCCAGTGACCCATCACACCAGTCATCTGAGCCTAAGAAGGGACCACCCACTCCTTCAGAGAGATTCTCAGACCTATTTATAGGTCTTATACCAGTTCTCTCTCTGATGACCTCTGTGGTCAGAGGTCACAGGTTAGAGGTGGTCATGTGTCTCTCTTAACCAGACGGCGCTCTGTCAGGTTGTTTTCAGGCCATTGCAAAGGGAAATCATTCCCTGTACACAGAGCTACTGCAGGCCTGAATTGTATAGGCTGGCAGTCTCCATTTACAGCAGCTTCAGGTTCTATTCATGTGCACAGGTGCAGCCACAGAATTGATATATTTGGCACAATCAAAAAAGTTAACATAAGCACGAAAATCTGATGTCAACTTATAATATGTCAAACATCTTAGCTATGTGGATTGCGGATGGATTAGTCCTTAAAAACAAATTAAATCTTAAGTCAATATACATTTAATTTTTCAGCTTGGAGAAATAAACAATGAAAAAGGGTAAAATGCACATTTCCCAAATTCCAAGAGCAGTACACTTTGTCTCCATGATGAGCAATGCAATCCCAGTAAAGTTTGTATACTGGGGCCAGGCCGATGCATTCTCTGAATCAGGGATGGGTATCTTCAGGGTGCATCGCGTCATTAAAGTATGGGACGGAGAGCAGTGAAGTGTTAATCAGACATTAACTGAAGTGTCTGCCTAATCTGGCTGAACGGTAGTCCGCTCTCAGCTGGACGAAGGCATGCAGGAGGTTCCGGTCCAGATTGGTGAGCTGCTCACCTGAACAGACCTGCTTCAGGTTATCAGGGGCAACCACCAGGAGGTTACAGAGGGCGTGAAGTGTGTCAAAGAGCTGCAGCACAAGAGGGACCTGGAGGACAGTCAGACACAAAAGCAATTATACCTTGTAAAACTATATATAACAAATGATTACTTGTTTACAAGACAAATATTATAGATGATAAACCACAGTTTTGTTCCCTGTGTGCAAAACATATGGAGAACCAGTATTCTTAAATGCACCTTCTGGTCTTTTAACAGCTGGGAATTTGTAATGACTGTCCATAATATGACATTTTATAGACTAAATTTACTGATAAAAATAACTGGTCAAAATTGAATGATGCAGCCCTTCCTGTATGTACTGAATGGGTCAAATGACCATTATACAGAGTGTAATCATAAAAACTTTAACCTGGTCTGACCCCTTTATTTAACAAACAAACACAGGCAGAACCTTTGTAGGAAGGGCTGTGTTCTGCCCTGTGACCCGTGTATCCTGGACCTACGTCCCACCTCCTGCTCACCTTGAAGTCCTTGGCGCATCGTCGGTATTCAGCCACATCGCAGATGGCCAGCATGCCTCCCATCGAGCTGTAACTGTACTGCTGTAGATGCTCGTGGATGAGCCGGTGGAAACGAACACCCAGCTCTGTCAGTACTGTGTCTACATTCTTCCCATCCATGGACTTTCGCACGTGTTGTACTTGCCGACCGACGTAGGCGCATACCTTGGAGCAGGCCTGCCAGGTGGGAATACACACAGTAAAACACCATGCTGGCTAAACTGAAAAAAAACCCAAAGGCAATTCAAACATGTTCAGTGTTTAGTTTGAGAACAAGACAGGAAGATGTAGAGTAAGTGATTTGCAAGGTGCATTTCATCCATCCATCCATTTTCCTCCGCTTATCCAGGCAAGGTGCATTTGCTGATGTCATTTGTATTGCATGCGAGCTCAGAGAGGAAGGCTGAGTCATTGCATCTCTTACCGTGGTGTACTGGATCATGACATTGTTCTCATCCTCAGGCCTGAAGTCAGTCTTCTTCTGCTCTGCTGCCAAGATGTGCTTCATTTGTCCTACCATGCAGTTTAGTGTTCTGTGTGTAGCAGGAAAATACATCAGTAAATGTCTTGTATTTGACATTCCATTACTGGTATTAGTTTGCACATATAAATGATACAACACATTTCACATGAGTAGCTTGCTGCCTGTTATAAACATACAGACCTGTCAATTCCTGTGTCTAGTTTCACTTCCATCTGCTCAATCACCTCTTTCTTCTTCTGCAGGCACTCTGCCAACTTTGGAGATGAGCTGGTGAAAGATTTTAAATGGATATAAGCCGAGGTCTCAAAATGACACGCATGCAAGGTAAAAAGCCTTCTAATACCTAAATACTGTAGGATACATACAGTATGATTTTAACCCTTAACTGACCTTATTAGAGGCATTAGCTGGTCATTAAACTGCTTGTCAAACAAGTGAAAGATGGAGTTTGCCTGCGGAACCACATTTTTTACAAGTTGGCATTCTTGGAATCCGCTGAGGGAATCGCTGTGGATCAGAGAGACAGAGAGAATATGTCCACTCATTAAACCAAAAAGCAGGTGACAGGATAAATCAGAATGATTCACAAAGAGCGCAAAACCACTATTGCTTGTTCTCTATGTGTTACATTATATGAAATTACAATATATGAAAACAAACATACTCATTCACAGCAATGCTTTACTTTAGCATCAGTGAGGAGAAAGTAATTAACCCAGTCCATTTGCCTCCTGCATTTGTTTAAACCTGCATTGATCATGGAATGTTCATGAGGATGACAGCTATTATTTACCAATCTATCGTTGGTTTGATGAAAACAGGGACTAACTGAAGGTACACTTAATTTGAGTTCCTGTGAAATAGGAAGGTCTCACCTGGAGAGGAGGCACAGACTGAGCCTGACCTCTGGGTTCTAAAAAGCACACCTTTATGGGATGCATACTTCAAAGGATACAGCCCCTGGTCTGGGACAGCAGTATTTTTTTTGCCCATTGTGATTTACTGGTTTTAGTTCTCAGTAGTAGGTAAGATTGGCACACAGCATGTCAACATGATGTTATAATGACATGCAGTGGAGGTTACCTGAGAGGCCAATCTCCAGGGCGTAGTCAATGTGTTCCACGCACAGATGTTCAACCAGCAACAGGAAGATTGAGAAGGCATTCTTGGGCAGGTCAGAAGGATCTGAAAGCTGTCTCACCCCAGACAGAAAGAGATCACACATGACTGCTTGTAAATGGTTTTTTCATAAAGAATGAATTACTGTATGCTATTCAAATCCATACAAATCAGAATTTCTCACCTTGTGGCATCTCTCAAAGGCAAGACGTGTCTCCTGCAGCAGGTTGACAACCAGCTCTGGGGATAAAAAGGTCTCCCCATGAGTGTCAATGCTAGGACCAAGGGGAAAGTTGGTGCGCTGTCTGATACGCTCCTTCAGCTCCTGAATACTGTAGAGGGATTTCAATCACGACTATTTTGCATTATATCTTATGACTGTGTAAATTTGATTTTCAAATAACTCAAGCCACATCTAGCATGATGCGACAAGAAACTACGAACAGAATCTGACCTGCCAGTGCCAACTGGGCGTTTTTGGTGGTTCTTGGAGTCGTAGTAGCGCTGCAAAATCATGGCGCCTCGAGTGCGAAGGTATTCCCTCTCCATGTCAATGTAACTTTCCAGGTATGTGGAAAAGATGCTTTTTATCAGCTTGGACAGGAAAGTGTGCTTGTCTGAGCCAAGGTTGAACTCTGTTAGCTTAGTGGCCAATGCTGTGGTCCTGGAGAATGTGAAAAGCACAGTTGTAATTATGTATTAAATATACTGATGAGACAGCAGTAGTGGAGCTCATTTCTAACAGTGAGACCGTGCACAGGAAGGAGGTACAAGAGCTAAATATCTGGTGCATAAGTAACAACCTGGTTTTGAATACTAAAGAGACCAAGGAAGTTATTGTACACTTCCATAGGAAAAAAAAATCAACAGCACCATGCACCACTCCTCAATGGGGGCAATGAAGTGGAGAGAATGAACACCTTTAAAATTCTAGGGCTGGCAGTGTCTGAGGAACTGAAACATTATTAGAAGGGCTCAACAATAGCTCTGCTATCCGAGCCTGAGGAGGGCTAAACTACTACAGAGGCTTCTGACAAACTTGTACTGATGTGCTATAGAAAGCGTACTGACATATTGTGCATCTGTGTGGTGGAATTCATGCACAAAGGCCGAGCTGGTCACTGTGCAATGGGTGGTGTTAACTCTGACTGGATTTCCTGCTGTCTCGACAGTGCACGCAAGATCACTGAACAGCAAAAAAAATACAGATCCATCTGAGCAAGATCCACCAGGCTGAGGAATAGCTTTTTTCCCAGGTAGTGGCACTGCTTATCAGATATCAGTCCTCCTGATAGACACAAACCAATGTCCTGTTTTATGCTTTTTTTTTTTTAATGCTATATCCTAGTTTGGTTTTTAAGCATATTTGTTGTAGTTGTTTATATTGGTTTATTCTCAATTCCTTTTAAATCCTGAAACATGTTTTTAGCTAACAGCAACAACGCAGGTCTTCCCTGTGTGCCTGTGATGAGGATGTCGGAGAGTTTTATGAAGGTTGTTTATAATGTTGATTGTTTATATTCTGTATGCATGCAGGGCTGAAAGGTCCTATTTCATTGTGTTTTTTTGAAATTCAGTGGCAAAGGGTTTGAACTTGTAGACAGGAAGTGAATTAAATCAATAAGTGAAAAAGTTACCTGGTATAAAGGTCATAGAGATTCTTGAGGTACTGTTCCACATCAGAGTGTCGGGTTTCATCCAGTTTCTCCTTAACATGGGCCTGCAGACACAATGCCAGTCATAAACTGCAACATGAGGTGTGTCTAAAAAAAAACACAAAGCAAATAAGAAGTAGGAGAAATACCTGCAACTTGTTCTCAAAAATGTTCTGGATGAGTTTGGCCATAACAGTCTCTGGGCTACTGAAGACTTCGCCCACCTGCTTGTTGACCCTCTGGCAAAGCACTGCAGTGTCCTCAAACACATCGTTCCTTAGGTAGGCCCCCTAGGATGACAAAGGGTTAACAAGGAGTCTGTGGATATCACTGACCCACAAAAAAAGTGAAGTTGGATGTAGAAAAAGCTTTTACACTCACTTCCTGGCACTGCTTGATATAGACGTCCACACAGTGTGCATAGCCCTTTAACAAAAAGACAAGGGATTTCATTTTTCTCTGATCAGGAATGGCCAGTTAAGACTTAAAGACAATGTTATATCAAATGGAGACATAAATATCAAAGTTACACAACAAATATGATTCTTCTAAGTCACCTTGAAATGTAATAGAACCGCTGCAACCTCCCGCATACGTCCAATCTCACCTCTGCGCTGGGCAGCGGTGAACTCCTGGATTAACTGGCGCTCCAGGTCATGGTACTTACCTGGGTAAGTGTAAACAAACACAAAGACACAAAAAAATATTACTGTAATTTGTAGCTTTTGTAATTTGTATTTGCAATATGCATTGCAGATTTCAATATATAATGAGTCTTGTCACCACTTACTTGCAATTTTGGCCTTGACATCTGCAAATCTGTCAGAGAAAAACATATTTATCAAGAAGGTATTTACAAATAACATGTTCAGATAATGAATTTAAAAGCTTAAATACGTCATATGTTCTGGGCTGGGCGATAGTCCACATTACAAGTTCACCACCCTCCCCTTGTTTGACAGTGTTCTTGTCTAAGGATACCTGCAGGATGCCTGACTCACCTGTCAAATGGCAGCTCCTGAGCAATGAGATGCAGCTTCTGAATGATATCGGCAGCCTCCTTAATCTGAGGGACACAGAGAGAACGTGTTTGAGGCAGAGAAAGATGTCAGGTGAGGGGGGGGGAAAGAGAGGGCACGGCAGGACCATGACAGGTGGACATCAAGACAGAAAGCAGGCAGGCCACCAGCAATGTCTCCACTTGGGGGAATCATCATCTTAGAGCAGCCCTGCTCCACCTCCTTGTGTTGAACAGGGAGCTGATAACACACCTGGGCATGGGCAGCAGGAACAGTAGCACTCCTGACTTAGCAACATATCCAGCTCTTTATTGGCATGCCTTTTCTGAATGGGCTTTAATCCCACAGGAGTCTAATTCGCCTTCAATAATCTGTCCGGCCAAGGATATCTGTCTAAAAGAAAAAAAAAAAGAGCCCCCCTGCGCACACACACCACTCCTGACATACACGCTAGCTGAAAAAGCCCCAGACCTACAAAAGGCACGCCGTCCGCAACTCCTCTGTTCCCACAGATGCCTGCCTCAGCTAACATCATTACTCTGCTCCCGTGAGGAGGATCCAGCCTTTCTGCTCGGCGAAGGTTTTCTAAGTATCTGTCCCCCAGCTAAGATTAGCTAAATCCCATGTAAGTAATGTAGCCATCTCCCTGCAGTCAGGGTTTAGCAGCACTTGTCTCCACGCTGGCGGCCCAGCCCTCCCTTTCAGAAGGATTAGCAAAGCCATCCCCCTTCAGCTATTCACTTGCAGCTTTCCTTTTTCCCCTTCGTTTGGAGGTATGCTCTGGAAAAGGAATCTGGCCAGATATTTTTGCATGCCTCTCTTGAAACTAGCCCAGCTCCAGCTCTCGTTTCTGGGATTGACCCCCACGCTCACTTCTCTACATCCACTAATGATGTTCATATTTACAGGAATTAATCTTAAGCATCCCAATCTCTCTGCTGTCATAAACAAAACTGCAAAATCAAACTATCTGGGGTCACCAACTTGTGCTCTATATAGGCAGGCAGGAAAAGTGTGCATTTATCACCATCCTTACATGTACTATCATGCCACAAGCTCTTTACTGCTGTAATGCAAAACAAAGCCGAGGACCAACCAAATTCCCGCTCCCAGACATCCTACTGTAAATGCAATTAGGGTTGACATGAGCATGTTGGCATCCATGCTAGTCAGTCAGCCAACTATCGTCAGACAGCAAATGACAGTTTATTAATCCAAATTAGCCGAGGGATCCAACTGAAGGGATAAACTTGCCAAATTAATATGGATGGTTTACCTCATAATCCTGTTCATTCTCACCTCCAGTGGCATCACAGTGGGGGTCCTTGTCAGTGGTCGCACACACCTCCAATGAAGTGAATGGAAAAGAACATGTAGAATACTCACCTTGTCTGGGTTATTGAAGACATCACTGCGTAGGTCTCCATCCAAGAACTCGTTGAAGTAGGTCATCAGACGCTGAGCTTCGACAGCCCTCTGCCGGGGCGTGTTCACACCCTCCAGCTGGTCACCGAGGTGGCAAACCTTAGTGGCCACATAGCTTATATGCTCGTCAAGTTCCTGGAAATGCTGAAAGGCCACCTGAATTGATAAACCACAGAGATTGTGAAGAAATTCAGTGAAGTGACAGATTTAAAATAAATCAAGCTGGTGATATTTGGGCACATTCAACCATATAAGACACCTGGTTGCTTCTCTGTAAGTCTTGAACTTTGTGGGCAAATTCCTTGGCCTCACGATGACACTGATGCTCCAGCTTCTCTACCTTTCGCTGGATCCTCTCATCCAGTTGCTTCAGCTCCTCTATGTGGTTCTGAAATTCTTCCAACAGCCTATGACACAGGACAGAAGGTATGTAGCTCCAGAACTTCACACTACTCTAAATAACAATTAACAGGTAAAACACACAACTGTTCTTACTCTGGTGGAGGAAGGAGGGCTTCAAAGTTATATCTGTCCAACTGACTTCACAGCTGCATATATTATTATACTTTATTAATCCCCGTGGTGAAATTTCTAAACTGATGCCGGCACTGTCAAGTCACTGCCTGGCCACCTGGGGCAACTAGAGGTTCAGTGTCTTCCCCAAAGACACTTCGACATGTGGACTACAGAGGCCGGGAATCAAACCACAAACCTTCCAAATGGGAGAAGAGCACTCTACCTCCAGAGCTACAGCTGCCCCAATAGTTAATAGTTACAGAATAGTGCCAGATGCTTAATTCCTGGGTCCCTGGACTTAAGAAACTGAGAAAACTAGCAGCTTCGTCAGCTGCATTTTAAGTACCATCAGGGCTGCAGAGTAAATGTTCTAAGTCAGCACCACATTTCACAGAGTAGGAAACATCCCAAAATGATGAGTGTATAATCTCTTGACTAATTCCCCTCAGCAGTAGCTACAGCTTAAAGACATCTCCCATCCCTTCTCAACATACACCAATTCCCTGGCTGGTGACTAACAGTGTGGTGGCCTCCACAGATATGTTGTCTCTGACTCCTCACTAAGAACGTCCAAGGAGGTGGTGGCATCAGTTTAGTGAAAGAAGTAGAAGGCAAGATGGATCTACAGTGAAGTTAAACTGTTATGGCATTCTATCATATATGATGTAACTTGGTCCTAACAGTAAACACAACATGTGGTGAAAACATTCTTAAACATAGATATTTCCTGTTTTTTTTTCTTCAACTCAACCATCAAAAATATTAAATTAGCATAATACAGACCAGGATGAGCTGTAGTAAGTGCAGAGGGCATAATCGGTTTCAGTATATTTGTCTGTGTTGCATATTTAAAAAGTTATATGTGCGAATATGAAACATCTAAGAATCTCAAATCAATACTGAATGGATAAGGAAGAATTTTATTAGTGTATTATATTTGTCTGCTCTACATTTACATGTAATATTGTACTTACTGTTGGTAAAGCAACACTGGGTCATAATTTTTGACAATATCAAATGACACACAGTAGGAACCAACTAACAAGCTAAGTGTTGCTGCAAATTATAACTGAAGTCTAGATAAAAACCTGGATCTTGTAATTCACCTGAGTTACTGATTCTTTTTTGTGCACTGTGATGTTCAGGGAAAGATGTAAGACGTGTACTGTAAATGTGAACGATGACGGTTTACAGTAACATTACCTCTTTGGGTCGAATGCCTCAGCTCCTCCTTTGGAACCTCCTCCGGGAGTCCTCCATGCCAGCCTTTCAATGTACTCATCTGCATCAAATGGCTCCTGGGGGGTAGACAATGCCATGAGTGTACAGATGATTAAATCTACAGTCAGCGAAACACCAGCTAATAAAATTATGCTAACAGAAATCACCTGTAGTAACTGTTGATACTTGAACAATAATCAAATACTACTACCTAATAACAGTGCAATTTCCTCCCACATTCATAGTCGTATAAATACACAGTATTTGTCCTAATTTACTTTTGGTTTACGACATGAATCCAAGGCCCTCAACGGTTTAAATCATTATTAATTTTTGCTTAAACACTGTGAAGATGCGTGGGGATTGTTAGTACCGTTAATGATAGTTAGCAACCTAGCCAGCTAGCTAGCTAACACAGCTCTCCGATGCAGCAGTCATTTTACCTCGAACAGCTGAGCAGTTGTAGCCATGGTCCAGATACAGATGGCGGCGTCGTTGAATGCAATTTAGGAGAAGCAATACAAAGTCGGCAATATCGTCGACTTCCACATGGATATGGTGAGTTGGTACAGTTTTGCCCTTTGTTGACAGCTGGCTGGTTAGCAATCCAGCTTCCTGTATGGAAGAGAAGGGTGGGGATAGCTGCTTACAAGTGCGCAAGCGCATATGTCAGCTGATTGGTCGTAGTTGTCACATGCAACAACAACAGGAAGTTATTCGCTGCGTTAGTATGAGCCAAATTCATACAGTAAGGAAATTGTAAATTTAATAACTGAACTACGAGATGTAAATAATAATGTCGCAGACTTTTCCGTAAATTGAGGATTTCAGTGCAGCCGGAAAGATGAGTCTGCGTGCTTTGTGGATTATTTCTCGTGAGAATGGAGAAAATGTTTCAACCTTTTCAAGGTTTGTATTTGAGTTATAATGACTACCGTCTCCCACTAACTGTTTACAGTAGTGTAGAAGCCTGTAGTAGCACACAAATATCACAGAATATGAGCTGTTACACTTCTTGCAGTTTACTGTGTCTGTAATGTCTTGTGTCTCACCCCACAGGAGGTTCTCTACCGTGGAGCACCGTGCAAAGAAGCTGGCAGGCTCCGCATATGTAGCAGTCCCAGAGGAGAACACTGTGCTGCAGCTCCTGCTCACTGAGCTGGGGCTTACAGAGTCTGACAAATCGTACGTAGCTCTCAGAGATGATTGCCTTCATTGTCGGCGGTCACCAGCCCTGGAGCTACGTGTGGATGGTCCAGGAAAGAGAACACTTTGGCCGGTGTTAGCCATCTCACAGGGGCCACTTATTCTGGCTTGCCTGCCTTTAGTGGATGCCCCCCCTGAGCCACGGCCACCTCTGGCTAACCTGCTGTCAGTCTCACAAGGCCTCACACTACTGGCAGGGCTAGAGACCTATCTCCTTGGCTCAGGGAGTAAGCTTGATAGTGAGGGGCTGTCCTCTCGCCTGGCAATGCTGCCCTCTGTACTCCTTCAGATTTGCCCACTTGGCACACCCCTGGATGTCCCGCCACTGGGAGCACCTGCTACACCCATAGTACCCACACCTGCTGGGAACCAAAAGCAGCCATCCTGGAAGACAGGGCTCCACCGCGGTCGGGCTATGGTGAACGTAGCATTGATAGAAACTGTGCGCTCCATGCAGTATGGTAACCAGAGCAGACAGGACCTTTGGGATGTTTATGGCACTGTGACATGCAAAGTAAGTTCACAGTGGAAAGAAAAGCAAGTCATTATAATGTTTTGCCTATTTTCATTCTTTTACTTAATTCTACATTTTTGTCTTTCTCCCAACAGTGTGAAGTGGAGGGGGTGCTCCCAAATGTAATGGTGACCCTCACACTGCCACCAAATGGTTCTCCGCTGCAGGACATCCTGGTCCATCCCTGCGTCACTTCACTGGATTCTAGTATCTTGACTGCCAGCAGCGTGGATAACTGTGATGGCTCGGCTTTCTCTGGGCCATATAAGTTCCCCTTCTCTCCACCCCTGGAGACTTTCAGACTATGCAGCTACACATCTCAAGTATAAAATACAATTGAATAAAATACACAAACTCACGTTTTACCCCAAACAGTTTGTCTTAAAGGAGTCTTGTTGATACTCCAATTTTTCAACAGGTTCCTGTTCCCCCTATCCTTGGTTCCTATCAACTGAAGGAAGAAGAGAACCAGCTGCATGTGTCAGTAATCCTGAAACTTCACGAAAGTGTGAAGAATAGCTTTGAGTACTGTGAAGCACACCTGCCCTTTTTTAACAGGTAAGCAGCAGAAGAGGCCAAAGTTTGCTTGTTTTTTTATATCTGAGTGCTAGAAAACATGTTTTTATTTTTTTTACTAGAGAGCAAAAAGGTTTGCTGCCTCATCTTGCTTTAGCTGAATAATGGATTCCTTCAACGGCCAAGAAATAAACCTGTAACCAAGTCTCAAACAACCATGTGGTAAAATACTGTGACACAATTTAGAGAAATGTCCCAAAATGTCATCATAAAAACCCTTTTAACATTCATTATATCAGCCAAATATTTTACTGCCAGGTTCTTGCATTAAATTCATTTAAAGAACTTAAAGGTTTTCTCACAGGATGAACATTGAACCCATTAAAATTAATTATTGTTCATTTTAAAATTTTGTGAAATAAAATTGTAAAATAACATCTGCATGTGGGCTCTGTGTGTCTCGTGCAGGGTTCAGATGAGCGTGGTGGATGTGAGGGTGAGCGCTGGACAATTGGATGTTTCAAAGGAGAAGAACTTGCTGGTCTGGAGCCTAGGTAGGCATGTGCACCTGAGCATCAGTGTGAAAGATAATCTCATTGCAGCTATATTCAAAAAAGAAACTGACTACTTTTCCTTTCACTAATATTTAGGGCAGAAGTTCCCTAAATCTCGGGAGGTCACAATGGAGGGAAAGATTAGCTTTTTTGGGCCAACACCAGGACCTACTGATCCCCTTTATTCAGATCTTACAGCCTACGTCAAAGTAAGTTAATAGGCATGGTGGTAATCAGGATTCTGTTACAGTCAGAAAAATTATGTCTCTGGTCTTAATGTACTGGCCATTTTAATTTTAGGGCTCATTTAATCAGTGTAAATGTTTGAAACTGAAAAATACTGCAAGGTAAGCTCAGCGTGGTCAGTAATATTTGCAGTAACATCTCGTGTGAGCTTGGTGTTTCTTGTGCAGGGATCAGATGGGTATTGTTGTGGTGAAGGTCAGCTCTGGATATCTGTGGCTATTAATATAAAATCATTAGCCTGTAAAATGTTACTACTTCCACTGTTATCTTCACAGTTGCATTTCAAAGTGCCTGATATGACACTCTCTGGCTGCTGTGTAGACCAGCATTCAGTGCAGGTTTATTCTTCTGCCAAACCACGGATCGTAACATGTAAGCTTTTGTTTTTTTTTTGAATAAAAATATTAGCTGTATACACATTTTCTGAAAGTAAAATAATGGCCTGCCTGTCTTATTTTCAGCCCGAGAACTTCAATCCAAAGAGTACTTCATATGGAATTCAACAGGCACTGCTCCAGTATCCTCTGGGCAGATGATGCTGTAGCATGATTCCATAGAAAAAGCTTAGTGTAAAGGTGCAAGTTCATGTAGTACCTGGACTGGATACTGAAGATCCTGTCAAGCAGTATGACCCCTTTAAATTCTTTTGTTACAATCTTTTTGTTACTGGAAGGCTTACAAATGCTCAAAATTCAAAATAATAGTTAAAATGGTTGGTAGAGTTGACACATTATCTTATATTCACATATAAATCATATTTGGTTTCAGTCAGCCTACTGGCAGAAATGCAGCTTTTTCATTTATTTTTTTTTTTGGAAGGATGGCTTCTTAAAAAAAAAAAACCTCCCCCTGTAGTCCAACTTCTTTTATCCCCCAGTCTTCACCCTCCTTCCAAATTTATCCCATTGCAGACACAAAGGCCACCCCTCACTCTGACAGTCCCACTTCAGTGACTCTCCATCAGCCGGATAATTAGCAGCTGGGGCCGTGCCATCAGCTGTTGTGGGCTTGGAGGAGAGGGGGGGCTCGGCTGTGAAAGGCCCGGGCTGCTCTGACCAGTGTCCTGACTACAAAGGGCTCCTCTTTTACAGCTGGCAGGAGTCCTTACCCCCACCTCCTTTGACCCCGTCCCCACCCTGTCAACTAGTGGTTAGTTCAAGCACACAACCTGTCCAACCAGACTGTGATTGAGCGCTGACCCTCTGGCCCTCTGAGACTTTAAAAGCAGCTGGTCCCATTCAGAACGCAGGACCTGCCTAATTGGTGAAAAAGTCACAAGGGCGGTAATGATTGGGTCGCCTCTTGAGGTTGCAGTGGTGCTTTGACTCAGTTAATGCAGAACATCGAAGATTTTTATTGCTGTATCAACTTACAGTTTAGGCCTTCATTTATAATTGATACTTAATTATCAATAATTTGTTTGAATAGGAGTGTGGAGATTGAGATTTGGATGGTTTCCACAGTTTATTGTTCTGTTACCTGGACTTACCTGGAGTTGCATGTCGACTCCGTTACATTTCTACTGTAAAAACTCCACCTCCACACACTAAGTTGAATTAATAACAAGTCAGTGAAGGGTTAAATTAGTGGTACTTGTGGCCCCCTATTCCATAGCAGCCAGACTCCTCTGAGTGCCTTCATTGTCTGCTGTTGGCCTCTTGTGCCCCTTGCTGGTCCAAATGCTACATTCTCACGTGGATTTCCACTCAGAAGGGTGACCATGACCAATCCTCTGTCAATTGGAACCAATTGCTCACACGGCATCCTTCACCTTCTTTTTATGTAGCAGTACGGAGTGGCAGACATCGAGACCTCTCGGCTCTCCCCCTCCATGATGATTTGGCTTTAAGGCCTAGTGTGTATGGCTAGTGAACCGGAAAAGAAGAAATTTTTGAAGAGTTGGGCCACTCTAAATCTCCTCGGTATCCCAATATGTGGTCAGTCTGGCTCCTCAAGTCTTCAGTCACCGTTTTCTCACTGGCAGACTTGGCTTTGTTGGTTGATTGATTTGCTAAATAGACTGACTTGATTTAATGTGTTGCTCTGCTCCAGTGCCTTCAGCCCATACTGTACCTGTGGGCCTTTAATTCTCTTGTGCTTTTTAAAAATTGGTAATTGATTCCATTATTATTTGTTCTTGTAAACATTATAAATGAGCATTATTAACTCTTTGGTACAATAATCATGAAAATAAAAACTCTCATCTCCTAAAATAAAACTGCAAGTGGCACAGAGGTGTGAATTGTCATAAATCATGACTGAAGTTGCATAGCTAGTGTTCAAAATGATCTTTCATACCAAAACATTTACTACACTGCACCTGTTATCCACTGAATTGTGAGAGTTTACATTGTGTCCATAAGCCCAGTAATGACACCCAGTGGTAGAGTACAGTTTAGTTCATGTTAGACTGTTTGACAGTTTGATGTACATTTCTTCTGTTGAAATAGTTCCAGTTAAGCACTGCCAGGTGATCTCTGCTGGTTTAACTGTGTGATGTGATCCCAGCAACGTTCATTTAAGTCACCGTGTCTGAGGACCAAGCTTTTGTCGGCCACTGTGGCCTCAGGTGTTTGATAGGAGCCCACAGCCTCTCTAAACCCACTAAGAGTCAGCCTGAGGGAGACCACATGAAGAATGGCAACAAATTAGCAGTTTTCTGTTTGTCCATGATCTTTTTAAATAACAGAATATCTTTGGATGCGTAAGGATGCTTATGTGCTAACTTCTAAAACCCATGTCTAATAATAGACCTGAAGCTTGGTAGATGAGTGAGTTGAATCCCAACTTTTGAACTAAACATAAAGCTTATTTTATTTATATTTGCTATCAATATTGTAGGAAAGTTAAATGATCTTCAGATTCACTGCTTCATCAGCAGGCTTTGCAACTTTAGTGCATCACTGCCACCTATAGATGGCGCCATAGATTCAGACATGCGGTGAGAGCCCTGAATATGGGAATTCCGTTCATGTTGCAAGTTGATTTGATCTTGAACCACATCAGGCAGTGAGTATGATAATTTATGAAAATTTTAATTCATTAAAACAAGTTTAAAATTTTTAAAACCATGACTGGTTGAGAGAAAATAAGTTTTTTGTTTTTTTTCTTGTTTTCAGTACCAATAGCCAAGATGGTGCAGTATAGTAATTAATTTGTATTACATCAGTGCCTTATTATTTAGCCCTGTTTTGATCCAGATTACTAAATGTAAAAAGTGTTTTTACTCCAGCTTATTGTCCCATATCCCTCTTGCACCTCTTATCCTCCCTGTCTGACAGCCTCTGGCAGACTCAGGCCATATCCAGCTATTGCTCTGTGTTTCACCCTTGTATTGTGATTTCTCTGTTTCCCTTTCAGTTGTCCATGATATGTTTTTGTCTGAAAACACTCCTCTGTGTCTTTTCTGTTGAAAAGTTCTTTCTTCCTGTCTGTTTTTGGGACCTTGATATCTATCAGTGACATCCACTGCTTTGCACAGGAGCTGTTTGTTGGGCTGGTTACGCAGTCTCTGTTCACGGAGGTGAGATTTTGGCTGGAGAAGGCAGCTGGGGTCCAGACATCCTCCTGTGGATTCGTCCCAGAAGATGTCTCTCTCTGTGGGCCTTCTCACAAGTTTCATCCTCTGCCTCCCTTCTGTGTTTTGATTCATAACTTAAGGACCAAATGAAATGAACAAATGTCAGACTCAATCAACAGACCATATTCAGGTAGACTTTGTATCAGATGTACCTGTTAAAACAGTAATTTGCAGTCCTACCGTTAACCGTGTAGACAACCTTATGTCTTCTTTGCTCTCTGGCTTGTTGGACTTGTGCTTGCCGTTGCTGATGTGCTTGTTGAGTGAGAGCCATCTGGGCCTCTAGAAACCCTCCCTGGAATGGCCACAGGGCCACAAGAAACCAGAGGTAGAAAGTACATTTACTCTAGTAGCATGCTAACAGTTACTACAAGTTTGAAGTACTTCCTTTCAATGCTACTTTATGCTTCTACTAAACTACATTTCAGAGGGAAATATTGTACTTTTTACTTCACTACATAAAACCGACAACAACTGCTTTCTGTTCCCTGCACCCTGAAAATCGATTTCATTGAGGACCAGTCATGGCTGAACCACCCTACTTTCCACTCCACTGGTATTTCAGTCAGATCCACTGGGACAGGAAGGGCCCACACTCACAGCTCTCTCTCTTCCTCTTCCTTTCCACCCCATCTTACCCCCTTTCTCTCTTAAGCACTGCTGCACTCATGCATTTTCTCTCAATAGAAAATTTATGATCTGAATTATTGATGTAATAGATGCACTTCAGCTCTTCCATACCTTGTCGAGATGCTTTACCTGAATCATTCTGCCAGTGCCAGCGTATCCTGTCTGGCCAGTTGTAGGAAACCGGTGGACACCCCCATCTCTGCAGCCCTAGAACAAATATCAACATTCCTTTTTGGGTTTCAAAATGGCATGAGGTTAGTGACTCTGGGACAGTTAGCAAAAATATTTTTCCTTTTTTTATTACCATTGCAATTTGATTGGCAGTGCTTGTGTGGCCAATTTGAGGGGACAGCAGTGCCTGAGGAGAGATAATGATGGGATGTCTGGGAAAAAATCAAAAGTGTCAGAAAGAATAATGCAAAATTATGTCTCCCACAGTCCCAGCACAGGACTGAACAGATAGATCAGAAACCTTTCTTCTGAGTCAGGCAACAAGAATAGCCTGCTATAGTTAATAAAACTGTATTAGGCAGCTGATTATACTGTACTAACCTGAGATCTTCTGGGTGGATGGGAGTGAATGATACTTGAATTGTTGCTTTGCTTTTGTAGTAGGCTTCCTGCAAAGCGTGCTTCATCGCACACTGTTGTTTAATGTATTACAACAAAGTAATGTGTAAAAAATAATGAAAGGAAACCATGAATGGAAATGAAAAACTAGAGACAGGACATTTCTACAAACCTGAGAGTGTGGAAATAGATATTTCCTGTTTCAGTGGAGGTAAAGTCATCTTCCTCTTTCCAAGAGTTCCTGATGGCTGCTCTAAAGTGACCAGCAGAGCAGGAACGGTCCACTGTGGTTTCAGATGTTTACCCTCTTCTTGCGGACTCTTAAATGGAGTTACTTTACATAGCCTGGGTCTGGAGCCTGTGGACCCCATTGTCCTGTTCTTAGTCCCAAAGTCTAACACAGTAAAATAGTTTCTCTGCAGTACATGTGAGATATGTACAGTGTAATAGTCTAATAGTTTTAATATTTTCTTAAAGTTGTGTGCTAATTAGAATAGCTAATTTCATCTTTTCTTATCTGTCGCACGGAAGTTCGAACACTGTAGCTCCACAGGCTTTATTAACTTTTCCCACGTAGATGTTGGTCTCTTGTGGCTTTTTGGCCTCTCCTATTAAAACACAACAAACAAATAAATAAAATAAAGCCACATATCTTCACCGTTAAAACTGACTCTTCCTTTTTCCTCGTTTGTTTCTTGTTACTCCCAAACAAACCTGATGCTCATCATATGTCACCTGTTGCCGAAATTAATGTTTGTCCTGAAGCATCTTTGTCTGGTTCCAAAGTACAAATGAAACAAACACCTTTGGTTGTGGTTAAAAGAACAGGTGTGTACTCCATCCCTGCCTTCGTACTTGACTTTTTCCATCATAATGAGCCAAGTTTCCATGGCAACGCTCCCTACAGGTTACTTTGTAACTCTTAACTTAATGCTTGAAAGAACATGTTATTTTTCTGCACCCCCTTCCTATTGGAAAGCCCAGAGAAGTAGGAAAGAGGCAGGTTCTCTGGGAAATTGTTAACTGACTGAAAAATGTGACTCCACAAGTGCTTAGAAAACCAGAGGAGGTAGACAAACACTGTCACAAAGGTGGGTCATTTTAGGCTGCACATCAGGCAGTAGGTTTCTCAGCACCCTATGTACTGTGCATCATATCATGTTGTGATTATTTCCAAGACTGTTTAGTCCAAATATGCAAGATACCCAGGGTATGGATTTTTTTTATGACCAGACCTTTCATCCAATGCCATTGCATCCACCTGCAAAACTGACATTCCCAACACCCTCAGCTGTAGTTGGTGTTTAGTGCTGATTAGCAAATGTTAGCATGATAAAACATTAACGCATCAGCATGGTAGCATTGTCACTGTGAGTAAGTTACTGCTGACATTAGTATTTAACTCAAAGCATCGCAGTACCTTAGCATAGCTGGCTTAATTCAGTGGCACATCTGCAGTTTGGGCACTTTAAGATTATTGCTGGGCCCTTTATAGGAAAAAATAGTGATTGACATTCAGCCAGTAATATTTGCAGACCATGCAGTAATTCTTTACATATAGGAATGTGTACAAAAACCTGCTTTTTCAGATGGGCATACATTATTCCCACAGAATGTGTGTACAGCATTTGTGAAAGAGGTGAAATTATAGTAGAACCAATTATTCTCAGTCTTTTTTCAGTTTGCAGTGTGTGTCAGTAGGTGACAGCTAAGCACAACAGAGAAAAGTGTAATATTTTATAGTGAGGAGAATTCTGCAAAGTCACCGCTGCAATGCACTTATCAGATTACCAGTGCTCTATGAATCACACCACTTACATCTGCTAAAATACCTGACCATGATACAGATATGGTGGTAGCAACAATAGTCTGGCTCTCATACACACTCTTATGTTGCGTTGTTTCCTCAGTTTTCACTTTCAGAAAAGCGGTGGACACACTTTAAACCTTACGGATTCACAACAACAAAATTTGCCTTTGCTAATATTAGCCCATATGGCAGGTCATTTCGTATGTTTTCATGCTGAAGTGGGAGAATGGATTAAAATGAAAAAATGTAGTTAGGATTGCAACAACATAACAGACAATGTAAATAATAATAATAAATCAAAATAGTAATATCTTTTGCGCGTTAACTGTTTGTTCACAATGCTGAAGCTTTCACTTGACGGTGTGAGGATAGCACTGAGGACTGGAAAATGTCACCCCTAAAGGACATGACGTCAGTGTCCTAAACTGTTGCCAGAATGTAAGCACAGCCCCACCATGTCTCTGTCTTGTGTACCATTTTTACTGAGCTACTGTACTGTATGTGGATGTGGGACACTTCACCAGTACTAGATGAATCCTTCTCAACCAACAGAGACTTGACTAAAAATGGTGTTCCAAAATATTGTTAACAAAAGGCTTCACCTACATACACATCACCCTGGGGTAAACTAGTAATGCACTTTAATGAGTGTGGGTTTTAAGTCTTTTATTATAAACAACCAAAAGAGCCTGTACATTACATATAGTATAATTGTCATTCTTGTATATAATACTATTCAATAAGACTTCAAATTAATACTCTTATTGATACAGGTCTAAATAAATATCATAAATACATATAAGATTGAGCCAAACTGGCCCTGTCAGTATTTATATTCACAGAATACAGTCTGCAGAGCAGGTCGGGGGAGGTCAGTCAGCTCTTGGTTTGGGTGCGTGCAAGGGACTGGTCTTAGCATGGCAAGTATTTTAAAAAAGTAAAACACTTTCCAGCCTTTCATTTAGCAAAATCCACAAATTGTTCTGTTTTCCTCTCCTGCAGTGAGGTGATGGAGACAGAGATTCATCTCCACAGTGAAGATGAAAGTTCAGGACAATACCTCCTGTCTTCCTGATAGAGACTCCACTGAACATCCTGCCTCACCTCCTAGGTGGGCAGTGGATAAACATGAGCAGACAGGTAGCTTCAGGGCTGGTTAACAGCAGAGCTCAGCCATGTCATTCCAAGGGAATGGAGACGGTGCCGTTGGCTCGACTGCGGCTACGAGTGTGGCCGCTAGACTCTGTGAGCTCCTCAGCGTGTTCCTCTGACTTCTTGTCTGTGATAGCAGCCAGGAAACGCAGTGTGACCGAGTCCCACTCCTCTGGCAGCAGCAAGAGCAGGAAGCCCAGGCAGATGACGCAGGTGGCTGTTAGGCGAACCTCACTGAAGATCACCTCGTGTTTCAAAACATCTACAGCTACGGCAAGAAAAAATAAAA
>NW_018127893.1:839644-842202 GCF_001952655.1 Monopterus albus | reverse complement strand
TAGGGGAGAAACAAAAATAAAATGAGATTAATTACATAAAGTAAGATAAACCACAGGACACTGCAGTTGTATGGAAGTAGTAGTAAATGCAGCTTATAATCAGCACAAGCAATCCACTTTATCCTCTCTCTCTTTGCTCTCTGGAGCCCTGGGACAAGTTGCTGTAACCCACTGACCTTCGTACAGTTTATCGTGGCTAAAGAAAAGAACTTGTCTGTAGGCATTTAATGTCGCCTTGGCAACCTGATCCTCCCTCAGTGAGAGAATAGTTGCAGGGCTTGTTGAGGCACATTGATGATTGGGTTTCCAGGATGAGAGCGACAGACTTGCTGTGTAATCTGTTTGCTACAGTGGCCTTAAATGCTGACCTCTCGATACAAACCCACAGCATGTGTGGCCATTTATTCTCATTTTCACAAGTGCATTTAATTTCCGTCATGCCAATCAAAACAATAATCAGTAAACGGGAGGTAATACTTGATCCACATAAAGAAACGCTACCTGCGTTGCCCGGCACACTGAGCAGTGTCCCTATGGAGATGAGAATGGGGTAGGTCAGCACCACACCAACATGAACCAGGATGTTGAACACTGTAAAAGATATGAACGATGTTGAAAAGTATAAATACATTTGGGCTGAAATGATTTACAATTATTCAATTGGCAGAGAATTACTGGGCAAAAATTCAGATTTTGATTTTTGTCAACAAAAATGCCCAAAATTCACCAGTACCAGCTTCTTAAATGTGACCATGTACTATTTTTTGTGTCACATTATAGTAAACGGAAATATCTCTGGTTCTGTTGGTCACACGAAAACAAGCCATTTAATCACATTTAATTTAGCCATTTAACTGTCACAGATGAAATCACATGGTATTGATTAAAGGTACCTTGTGGAGGTTATGACTGTTAGTAGTGTTAAGAATCAATGTTTTGGTAGGATGTTGCCTGATTTGTTTGTATTGTACATATGCAAACAAAGCCGGTGTGTTTTCCATCCTACTGCTGGTTTATGCTCATAAACATCAATAACTAAAGGCATGTTTTGGTGAGGAACGCTGAATGTACACAGACCTTTTGTTTGTTTACATGCACACTCCACAAGGCACATTTAATCAAGGAAATAATCAGCAAATTCAATAAAAAAAATAATGAAAATCATTACATGCTGTTGCCCTAAAATGATTTCAAAATGCTTTGTTCATGGAAACACACAGGTGAAACCGTGATTTTCACACTTCCACAGGATGTATATGCACTCTCACCCAGCCACAGTCCTGCCAGTCCACACAGGTATCCCCAGGGCAGTGAGGACAGTGAACCCCAGTGCTCTACCTTGGTGAAGTAGAGGATGAGGGGCACGCAGGAAATGAAGATGAGATTGAAGAAGCCCATGGTGGAAAGAAAATGAGCCACTTCTCCAAGGTTGGCACTGCTCAGGAACATCTTGAACAGCACCTGCATGGTGAGGGGATGACAGTCAATTTAGACTTCATGTATTTAAATTCTCTGCAAAGACAATCACACAATCTTCAACCAGCAATATTTTCAGCAGTCTGACCTTGTAGAGAGCTGATGTCGAGGCTGAGCCCACAGCCAGCGCCACACCCACAAAGGAATCACCAGCATAAGCTATCATGACGATACCTGTGGCTGCCACAATCTGCAGGTAGAAATTCAAAACCATCAATGGTGTCAGTAACTCTCGGAATTAGGAAGCATTTTCCTTCAAATAACAATTTGCATTTGCTGGTGTTTTTGTACAGACCCGAACACCCATGAACCGATCCTTCAGGACGATCCATGACAGGAGAAAGACAAAGGCCTTGTGGCAGCAATAGAGGGCAGAGACATCAGTGGCAGTCAGTTTCTTCAGGGCCAAGAGGTACAGGTAATTTGTCAGTGTCCACAAGATTGAGAAGGGTGCTGTCCTCTTTACAAAAAGCTTGAGGGTCATCCCATCCTCCCCAAATAGCTTGCTGCACTCCCTGTTAGGAAGAAACACCACAAGAGTATAAAGGAAGTCACAGCATCCTCTTGTCCTCTTGGAACAGTGTCTTTGTTTGTCACTCTTAGCCCTACTATCAAGAGAATCGCGCGTTGTCGGAAATGTTGGTTGCTTAGTTGCCTGGTTCCTCATAGACAATTAGGTGGATTACAGTTAAATGTGTTCCAGCTGGCTGTGAAGAGCAGCAAAGCCTCTAGGGGCCACCAGTAGAGCTTCTACAGTGAGCTCGAACTGTAGGCTTGATTTTGATCTAACTGTGTTGTTCTTTTGTGATGTTTTGTCCTTTATTAAGCTAAACAGACACACAACTACCTGACAATTTCCCTTTTTTTTAGTGAGTCCTGATACAGCCCAAAAACTTTCTTACAGATATCCAAGATATTCTACTTTTCTTAAACAATACTATAATTTTTCTTCTTTTTAAATTCAAATTTAAACATTGTAAGTTACCTGAATTTTTGTATGGGAGTCTGCTTCTCCCGTGTGGTCGCCTCATGTACAGAGTAGTAGATAGGGAAGAAGAGGATGTTCCAATTGCTGGTGGACC
>NW_018127893.1:825277-839634 GCF_001952655.1 Monopterus albus | reverse complement strand
GGAGAACGACTGGAAGGTCAACTTGACCACCTGGGTGGTGCCCACCCAGGAGGACGAGATAAACAGCACCATCAGCAGACCACCTAGCACCTTCAGAAAAGTGTTGGTACATGCTTGGTAGGACCGGGTCTCCACGCTGGTCTCGCTGCCTGGTGTCTCTACATGAGACTCTGAACCATCCTCTCCTAATAAGAGACAAGAGGAGAAGACAAAATGCATTGTATCCTGAGAACAGAAAGCCACAAAGGTATTATCATTATTAACCTAATAGTAAAATATTACAGAGGAGAGAGAAAAGAAAAGCTTCAAGACACAACAAACAAACAAACACTGGGAAAGTTAGTGGGGCCAATAACTGCTCATACATAACATAAAGCTCTGGAGCTTTGTAGCCTCATGATACAGCTCATACTGGACACCCACTATAGTCAGAAGTCCTTAGAAACCTGATGCCTAGGAAGCAAGAGTAAACCTAACCACATGAGATTCCACAAGAAAGTCACATCAAGCCTATAGTCTGACTGTTGGTACATTCCTGTTACACTGGGATATACTGTGATATACTGGAACATAAAAATGAGAAGATTAGTTAGATAGATAGATAGATAGATCGTGGCCCACTACCTTAATGGACTGCAAGAGTGAATGAGTGCTGAATCTTATCTGTGCTGTATGGTACGTGAAGTGCTGTGCCTGTGAGCGTTGCCAGAGAGCTCAGATGCATTCTTTACCTTTCAACAGTGTGATCAATTTACACCAGGGCAGGAATAAAAGATGTCACATGCTCGGTGTTTGCTGCCTGTGGTCCCTGTGCTAGCTCAGCATGTGAAACTCTGCCATTTCCACCACAGCTGCAGACACTCCTGCAAACACTGGAACTTGTTTCAGTAGTATCTCCTCTCTACACAAGCAGTGCATCTCAGTCCCAAAACTAAACAGTTCGTGACATCTGTACTCAGATCAAGTAGCCAGTGTATGGCAGTAATATTACTAGCAGTATCATTTATCTGTGCAAAACATTTATTGTGGTGAGATACCACTTTGCGCCATCTAATGTATCTGTGTGCTCCCTGTTTACTGGACACAAAGAGATGAAAATAAGTAAATCCTGTCAGTTCTGTGTTGAAAGAAATAGTCAGATCCTTTACTTGAGTAAAAATAGCAGTACCAGAGTGTATAACTCCTCTGTCAAAAAGTCATACGTATGTATTTGTATTATTAATTTGAATGACAAAAATACCCAAGTCAATTATATGTACAGTAGCTCAAGCTGTATTCTACATTATTAATTTGTTAATGTTGATATATCAAAGTGTACGTGGCACTTTTTTTAATTAAAAAAAAGTTCGATACTTCAACCTAGTGTTTCACAACTTGAGAACGGGTTCCACCAAAAATTCACAAGATAAATCTGAAGAGAATGACATGTAAATGTAGAGTAGGAGCACAGAAATTTCTTTTTGTAAAATATTAGAAAATTCTACTGCTATGGCCTTTAAACAAAACCATTTGAAAAGTTAAAGGGGAATCATTCTTTGGTAGGACTTAACAACAGACAACTTTACAAGGGGTCCCAAGGAAACACTATTTTTTTTAAGAGGTCATAAACCAAAAAGTTTGAAAACCACTGGAATAAAACTTGGAATAAAAAGTAGCTTACAAGATTTTTCTCTAAGTTGTAGAAGAGAATGGAATGTAAAATAGAAAAAGTCAAGTGCAAGTAACTTAAAACTGCACTAAAGTACAGCACATGCATAAATGCACTGCAGAACTAAAGTGTACAACCCACAGTACTGGGTTCAAAACGTCTAAAAACACTACAGCTCCTTTGGTATCTACCTCAAAAATCTCTGAGATAAACCCTTAGATAAATATCCATCACCTTAGCTGGGAGCAGAGCTGCAATATGTGGTGAAAGCAACATGCTTAACACCGATACAGTTTAGTTTCTACGGGATCATCGAGGGATTTGGTCTAATTACATTCTGTCACAGCAAGGCTTTGTAATCAGCCTAATAAGCCTGGGGGTTGCAAACTGGAAAGCTGAGATCTGGTATTTCTCAGTAAGAGAGGAGCAGCTCTTTCATCCTTTTTTCCTTTTATGCCTGTTTCTCTTCTTCCAAAGAGCAAGATAGTTCATTTTTCATAGCACCGACAAAACCTATAGCACAGCTTTTAGTATTGGATACAGGCTCTTCTGTCTTGAGGTAAAAGCCATTACAGGCTGACCTGGTGCCAAGACGCAGTAATATTATAATGCTACTACTCCCCTGCTGCATAAAAGCAGCTTTCATGGCCAAAACTGTATTCTCATAACAGACAGTGTTGTTGCTGACTAATATTGCAGCTAACAAGGTGCAATGGAAACAATAAGCCCTGTCCTAGAGAAACTGTCAACACAGAATTACAGAAAAATACTCTACTAAAGCAGAAAAAGTGCTCCTTGAGGTTAGCTTCAGTCAACTCAGAGTAAGTGTACATGTTTGGGAACCAGCTCAGATAAAACAGTAGTAGTCTCACTTCTAACTGAGCACCAGCTGTCGCAAATAATTTGTGCACAGTTGTGAGCCCCAGGGATGTTATGTTTACCTAGCAGTGATCAGGTTTTGTTGGTGACATTCTTTTGTAGTTAAAATGGGATAAAAATATGAATAAATGTTTAAAAGTTAAAATGCACGCTTTCCACAAGTGCCGCTAAATACTACCAACAGAAATGTCTGTTTAATTTGATACCGAGGCAAGCTCCTTTTCACCTCAAACAACAATACACAACCATGATACTGGGAGAAACAAGCTGAATTTTAAAGCTACAATACTAAACAATTCTTTGTTCTTATGCCCAGTCGCCAACTGGTTCATCAGAGTTTGGTAAAGGTGTATTTTAAAGCATTAACTCTATGCTTTTTTCATTACAGCAGCCACGGTGCAGCAAAGCTTCCCCCTCCACTAGAGTGTGCGCTCTGTGTGATGCAGGATGCTGGTCAAACCTCACATTTCAATCCATTTTGTGTTCTATCTCTGCCACTGACTCTGTACGCCAGTGACAGTGATGGATGGAGTCCCACTGAATCCAGCTGGAAGGTCACTCTCATGTCCGCAGTGCTAAGCATGTTTACCGCAGGTCAAACTGCATTAAGTCTTTATCCATATTAAATTAGATCGTGTGGCATGGTTAGGGAGATACTGACGAAAAGGTGATTAGCAGTATCACTCTGTTATAAAAGTAAAAGGCGGTAAGACTTGGATTACGTTCAAGGCTTTTAGGTGTGAGGTTGCTGCAGAGTGGAGAGTAAAAATGCTACATGAAGGACAGACAGGTGAACAGATGTGACAGCAGCTGACTTGGGCCTGTTTGAGTTTGACATCAGTGCTGGGCCACACAGCCAGAAACTACTAGACACATCCTACTGCGGTAACTACACATCCTGTCAACACATTTAACTTCTAAGTTCCGCCAGCAGGAAGCTGTCATGTGTTTTTAGATGAGAACTGTCAAATAGTCCTGGCAAGAAAACCTTTCCAAGAATTCAGTATCTCATTTGACATGTTCAAAGTGAATGCAGCACACCACAGACTTAAGTTGGAGCACATTCACGATACACTCACTGTAATTCACATGAAGTACTCGATAGTTGTCTATTTGAGCTAAAGCTGCCCTTAACTCAATTCTTGCTAACACACACACACAGTTTAGTATAAATGGAGTCCTGGACCTCTGGTTCTTTCAGTTTACCTTCAGAGATGGGGCAGTTCAGGACCTGAGTGCTGTACGAGCTGAGAGGAGCCACTCGGGCTGAGTGCTTCTTCATCCTCCACTGGGGGCACAACACACTGTCCTTCCCTGGGACATGTGTGTGTGTGTGTAAGTGTACCTGGGCTTCTGCTGCACGCTCAGCAGTTCATCCTGCTAGCTGCGTGCATCCTCAGGCTCCTGACTCCTCCGCTGTTCCTCCACGCTCTTGATTGCCCCCACCCCCCACCCCCACTCCTCCCAGGTCTCTGTCAACTCTTCTGTCTTCTTCCCAGCACTCCAGTCCTGACTCTGTGTTCCTCTCCAGCACCAGCACTCTTACTAGTACAAGTGCTCTCCCTCAGTCTCTCTGTCTGTCTGGGTAGTGACACGGCTCAGTGGTGATAGCTCACTGGAAGTACAGTAGAGTGGAAACTATAGTGTTGCACTGTCATGCTGTGATCCAGTACTGCCATTGTCTCCAAGGGAGACTGAGCTTCAAGTGTGTGGCATGGTGCAATCACTCCCCTCATCTCTTTTCATCCTCCACCTCCTCTTTTCTCTGTCTCACTTGCTTTTCCCCTCCTCTTCTTTTGCTCCACAAATCAGCAGCTTTGTTTGGAAGGTAACCAAGCAGCCTGGGCTAATTATGCTGCATTAGCTGATGCCCCCTCCTTGCCTCCTTTGTCCTCCCTTCCCACCTGACCAGGCTCCCCTCACTCCCTCCCTCTCTATCTCTCTCTATATACTCTTGTCCTCTGTCTTCCAATGAATCTCTCGCTTCTTGGCACATCTCCTGCTCTTCACTGGCCCTTGAGAGTCAGATTATTAGTAGAGCTCTCTCCTGTTGCCTCCACTAAGGCAACGTTAATCAATTGAGCTTCAAAAAAAGACAAAAACTTGTCATGCCCACACTACACGCAGATACTTGACAGTCCCACAGATGATGATTTTAGTTCTCTCAGTCTACATATCATTACTAATAATGCTACCCACATAATGTTTCCATATTCCAAACAGATTGCATGTAGGAGACAGCAATGCAAAATACTTAGAGGAACACATTTTAAGGGACTGTGTTTGTATTGTACTGCTGGCTTACATCTAACAACAGCATCAATAATCAGTCTCATGGATCTTGTTCACCCCTGGTTATCTTATCCGTTAGTAATACCCACTTAGTTCTCTTTGACACTACAGAAAACAAGTATAATACCATCTATTTAATGTTTATTCAAGCCTAATCTGGCGTTGCTTTGCTTTTTAACCTATGAACGCAGGCGTATTTGGATGCTGCTGCTGTTTTCACAGTGTTAGACCTATAGTAAAGGTAGGGTTGGCGAGTCATTTCAGAAGCTTTTTCATTTTTATTTTATTTTTTTTACATATATAGAAATTCTCTTTTCATCCTGATGACAATGAATGCATTAAATGCACTGACAACATACATGTAAAAAAATTTGTCATCTGTTTCAGTAGCAGAAATTGCGAAAAGTGAGACCAGTAATTTTACTCGTGCCAAGCAAAACCATGGGATGGCCCACCTGCCTGTCATCCTAACTTCCTACTTGCGCACCTGGATCATCTAGAATATTACGTAGTCGGTACTTAAAAATGTAATGACGCTTTAGTTCTGCCTGAACAAATGCTACGCTGCAGTCCTTAAGCCCATCATGTAAGCACTTTTATCTTGTGCTCCTTTACTTTTATGATGTAAAAATGCCTGTGCAGGACATTTACTGTAATAGTGCATTTTTTATATTAAATATTTACATAGTTATGGTGCTACTTTACATAATAAAAGTACTTTTCCATCAGTGGTACACAGTCAAGGGAAACCTTCTCAGCAGCAGCCTGGGGACCTGAGCGAGGAGCCTCAGCCTGGGCCGTGTGAGTCAGCCTCAGGAATGTGGTCAAGAGTTTCCATTTCAAGGAAAACCCTCAGGCCATATTATCTCTATCTGTGGTTCATCTACTTGATGATTTAATGGACCTAAATATTGCTTTGGCCTTTACATCAACAAAATGTCGGTCTCTAGTGTATGCGGTCAGACATATGAGACCTTGCCATCTGTAATATAATCTTAATATAACCTATCCTATACAGGGCTTACTGGCTAAGAAGAAGAAGCTTTATTTTATTGTAACACGTACAATGAAATTTTGTTTGGAGCCAAGGGCCCCGGGCTACTGCGCCACCATCACGGGGGTTCAGTGTCTTGCCCCATGACACTTTGACTGCAGGCACCAAGATTTGAACCTTCAACTTTCCAATTGGGAGACGACTGCTCTACCCACCGCCCCACTGTCGCCCTGCTAAGCCAGAGACAATAGCACTATAACATGACAAAAAGAGAGTGCTCAGAGTAAACATGCAGTATAGTGAGTACAAAGTTGGTTAGTTAAAACTACATTTGTGCTCAGATTCTCTGTCATTATATCAGTATCTCCCTGAACCCCCTCCTTCTTGTCCTGTCTCTACTCTCCAGTGCTCATCAGCCAAGCTGTGGCACTTCTACAGAGAGAATCCCAGATCAGAGTATTTCTCTGTGCATTTTTCAGACTGGGAGAGAGTAGAAAACAACACAGTTATTTGGCTGTTTGCTATAGTGGAAAAATGCAGGGCAACATTCCAGTAACACAATTTATTGAATCCATTTACTGAATGGAGAATTTAATGGTGGTGATGTACTTTTTTACGACAATGCCACAATGCAAGCGCACTTATATCCCGTGGTCACTCGGTGTGACAAAATGAGTGCAACACTAATGTAAATGCAGTGTCGTGGTGAGGATGAGCCCTGTTTAAACTGTTTTGCATTAAGGTGTAAGTAGGGGTTGAGCTGGGGGTTTGATCTCCTGCAACAAGGAGGGTTACACCTAAAAATAGCCCTTGTGATGAATGGATCCAACAGTTAGACAGGGAGGGGACAAAAAAAAAAATCCAGTCAGCACAGCTCAGGATACTAATCGCTATCAGATTAAGAGAAATACCTGGAGCACAGTTACCACAGGAGACCACAGTTTAATCTCAAATGGAGATTGGTTATCTCTAAGTAACCTTAGTTCAACTCCTCACACTTTAATTCTCCAGGCCAGATTTGACCAGACGATTACTCATCACTTTTATGTTTCATCAGCTTTGCAGCCCAACAGTAAGAATTTTACAGCACCACAAAGTACAGGCTTCAAAATGACCATAAAGTTGAACCCCCAGTTTTTCCACACAACCCGAACGTCATAGCCTACCATAACCTAGCTAGGTGTACCTAATAAATTGGATTCTGAGTATATACAACACAAAGCTACCGTTACGTGACAGATCAAAGCACAAAATAGTACAGCGTCCTCCCTTTTTACCTCCATAGCAACAGCAGGTCTCCCATGCACACTGATGCTCTCAACCCATTCAGGCTCTTTTGACATTTAAATTTACCCGAGCTCCTCAGTTTGTGGTGCAAGGCTTTTTGTCTTTAGCACCTCTGTTACACATCACATCTCGACAAGGACCAGGAGCGAAGAAGAAATATGAAGGATGCTGATTTTAGCTGAAACTGGGACAGGACAACCTTTGAATGAAGTTCTGGCTGTTAGGTGTGTTTCCACTTTGATCCCTGACCATCAACTCAGCTCATAGTTGGAAGACGAGGACACCTAGTGGTGAATATTGTGGACTGCATTACAGGTACAAAGGGTCACAAGGACAGATGTTCCTAAATAAAATTAATCAGAACTTTCACCACTCAGTTCACCTGCTTCTCACTTGGTGGAGTCTTGTTGTGCATATAATTTCAGTTTGATGTGAGGCTTTGATTTGTTGCAGAAACTTTTACTACCACCAGTAGAAGTGAATAAGATTGTATTAGTGGTTCTTAAAGTACAGAAAACATGCAACAGCAATGGGATTTTCAGAAACAGAAGGACATCACTGTAGAGTTTCTATAGGGTCTGTTTCTCCTGTGGAATGTGTATCTAATTTTTATAAACATTTCACAATGTTGATTAGCCCAACTGACTGTCATCTGAAAGCCTGGGATCATAAAACCAAAATGAACTGCATGGCTACCACTAGAAAAACATGTTTTTAATTTGTGTGCCTGAAATTAAACTTTAACTTTGCCCTGGATATATAGCAGATATTAAGTATTTTCATAAGGGAATGAACTGAAACGCCGACATTTTAGACACAGCAGTAAGTAAAACAAGTCAGTGTAACATGTTCCAATAGTTTCTCCATGATGATTTGCAAATGAAAGTAGACTAAGAAGAAGTACAGATACAGTAATTACTGTCTGGCATGTCACTGAAAGATGGAATGGATGCAAGGCCACTTCATTGTTGTTAGAGTTCCAGACCACATGAGGGCAGTGTTAGGCTGCTAACAAGACTTTGGCTGTGGAGCAGCACTCAGTACAGTGGAAAGGTCATTATAAGCCCTACACATAATTTGCTATTATATTATGCAATATTGCTTTTGGTAGAAAGTTAATTGCAGGAAAAACATTTTTAAATATGAAGCAAATTCCTAGGGGCAGCATATCTGCCACCATGTGGAGCAACAACATACAACATTGCACCCATTACTTGCAGGGTGCTTCTGTATCTGCTCATTCCCTGGAGCGTGTGAAACTAACAGCACTCCAGGAGTCGTTCAGGCAAAGCACGTATCCCATTCGACGCTGCAGCTGGTTATAAATAGCTCTGAGCGAGCAGGCATGGGAATGGGACAGTCCATAATAAGTGTACGCACACAAAGAATGTTTGAGGCAATGTTTAAGAAGGAAAGTGAAGATTCACCTGCTATTAACACTGGTTATAAATGGTTTCAAGGCTGCAAAACAAATTACTAATCAGAACAAGCGTGAGTACATTCAGAGGCTTTTCATGTTTGTATATCTCTCCAGACTTTCTCTGATGGCTAAAGTGCACATGAAAACACAGTGCATTGTGATAATTGGTTGCCTTTCACACCCTTCCTTCATCATTTTCCTTTTAGTGCCTGAGTGTTTGTTGTCTTGCTGTGATACCAGCAGAGAACAACACATGCACATTACTGAGTGGGACTGCCAGTACAAGCACCTGTCATATCTCCTGCGCCACACTCCTTTACCTAGCGGGGAGCATGCCAGCACTATAGACGTGCCTTTTCTAAATTACCTATTCAAAGTAAGATGCACAGCAAATTATTGGAATGGCTTTCCAGTAGATGCTGAGGAAGTATTTACTGCTTACTGTATCCCATACTGTCTAGCAGAAACCTAATGGGTACTGTTGCTGTCCTTTTTCTGATGTAACATTAGATTCATTTACATTTCTCACTCGTGCACATCTTCATAGTTAGTACTATTATCTAAGTAAAGAAATATTATGCATCACTTGTTTGGTGTTCACCTTTGTGTCTTGCCCCTGCACCTATGCCATTATATAATAACTGTACAGTATGTATTACAGCTCAGACCCTGTCAACAAATATAGTCCACACTCCCCCTTGGAGGCATCTTCTAATTCAAAACAGATGGCAAGTTGCTATAATAACAAACTGGCAAAAGGATCTTACTAAATATATCACTACCCCATAGGCTTGGCAGGGTGAGCCTACTGCTCTGTTTACAGTACATACTCCTTTGTCTTTGTTATGGAAAATGATACTCATCAGCTTGAGAGATGTGATTCTCAACTCAAAGTTTACAAATGTTATGTAAACAAACCAAAGAAAATGAATATGTTCAAGTAGCAGAAAGCGGTCAAGAAAACGACTTTCACAAGCACAATCAAAGGCATTTAAGGGAAAGACAAGTGAGTAATTTAGACTCCTTCATAGTGACAGCATGTTAAATAGCTCTGTGAGCAGACAAAATAGTCATGCATGCTGCCCTCTGTTGACTCTGGTGTGCACAGCCATCAGTTGATAGGAGGAGGAATGCAGGGCTACAGATGGCATATTTTATTAGAGAACTGGGAAACGTATCTCCAATAAAACATCCCCTCAGCCAGCAGATACACTGGCTTTTATAGGCTTGGCATTGTTGCTGTACAATCCACACCTGCTCCTTGTACCTGAGATCCAGACAATACTCCATCTTTCACTTTTCTCTGCTACAGTATGGGAAACAAGGTGGGACATATAGCCAGTTAACCTCTTGACTAATCAAGTGTTTAGTCGTGTGCTGTATTCAGATGTCTTCTTTTGTCAGCACTCTAAAAGATATTCACTTTAATATCATACCCTATGAAAAAATGTTTGGGAAGCTGAAACCACAGTGAAACAATGAATGGCTATGGAATAGCTGCATTTTTTTCTGTTGCTTGACTGATCAATCAGTTAATTAATCATTGGGAACAATATTCTCGTGCTGTATCGTGTCATTGCATCAAGAACATAAGCAAGACACATTATTTTTTAAATCACCAATGAATAGCAGTGGATCCCACAATAACTTTACACATGGCACATGAACTCTAATTTGCCTAATTTTCACTTTCAGTTTCAGAGCCAAAATCATGTTTTGCTTAAGCAACACTGCAGTTGTTTCAACAGCCCTTAAACTGTTTAATCTGCTTTCAATTTAAAGTTTTGCCTGCCCCTACTTAATAAGGTATTCTTTCAAATAGATTAATCTGGACGAGTGGGTATATTCTCAAATGAAAGTGTGCGTTTATGGTTAATCTACTGGAACTGACACCCTTGATAAACAGGAGGCAGTTAATGAGAGATAGGCTCATTTCCTTTTCCTCAAATTCACTGAGGTGCTCTCAGCTCATCCAAAAGAGCATCAGCTGGAACTGTTCTTGATAGAAGGAGACCCTAAAAACTGACATACAGTAAATTAACAACTACATCTTTTGGAAATTTATTTAAGAAAACCCCCTATTCAGCCCCATCTTTCATAAAGAATGAAATAAAAGGAGAAGGTTATGTCACAGAGGTGAAATGCTACAAACCTTGTAAACCCCTGCTCTGCACATTTGCTTCATTACCATAAAAGCCATTTGTAAAACAACTTAATTGGCTGCGCACTGGTTGTTCTTCTTCTCCTGCTGGCACTGGTCATACTTCAACAGAATTGTAGGGCGAGATTTAAAAAAATCAAGCCTGAACAACGTGCTGCATCACCCACCCTCCTCCAGTCCCAGCTACTGACTCCATGTCAGCAAAAATCCGAGGTATTGCTCTACCAATCAAAACCACCTTGACAAATGAAAATTGTAGAGAAGATTAACGTATGGCACCAGTGCCATATCTCAAACAGGTCAGGAGTTCGCTGGCAATATTCGCCGCTGTGTTTGTCTCTTGTGGAAATTGGAAAATAAGTGCGAAGCTGCCATGTAAGTGATCGTTTGTAGACTTTGAGCAACGAGCGTTTGATTAGGACAACATTAGGCTTCAGTTTACACAGTTAACTTTGAAATTGGCAGCGTAATTTGTGCACGACACTTTGCCTGTAATTGCTTTGCCCGGGAGTGTTACATTTGTTTATGTTCTCTCTCTCAAAAATATGTGCGTCTCAGAGATGGATGGGCCCGCGCATCACCAGCCTCCAGCTGAAAGTGGCAGTGACTGGCATCATGCTGCTCCATAATTGCCATAATTAAAGCCTTAATTTGCATGGAAAGAAGATTCATGCATTGTTTCTTCCAAACATCACTGCTGTTGCATTAATTGCATTTTCTGTATCAGCTCAAAATCCATTAATACACACATGTTCTGTTATCATCTCGTAAAATTCTGGTCTCACGATCTCACACTTGGCAGGGAAGTGCGTGAAATGCTTGAAATGCCCTATCAGTCTACTTTTTCTTTGTATGTTTCCACTTACTTCTGTGACTGGAGTATCCCGGGTTGTAGCCGTAGTAGCCGGTGATCCTCAGAATGCGGACCTCTATGTCGTGCACCCCGTTGGCTGTCACTTTGCCGCCGGTCGGCGGCCCCTTGCCCGGCAAGTGTGTGTTCTTCAGGGGCTCCAGTCGGATGCAAGGCTGGTCTCCACTCTCTACAACACTCTCGGTGCTTATCATCGTAGGTCCGAGCGGGCAGAGATCAGAAGAGACCGGGGATGAGTCCTGATCACCATGCGTGAGACCCTCAACAATTACCAGGCAAGACGAGAACGTCCAAATCCACATTCACATTCCTTCAGTGGTGCTCCCGATCGCAGAGCAAGCTTAGCTCCAGGAGCCTGGCGGACATAAAACACTAGGGGGCGTGTCACTACTATCACATGCTTTGTATCTGATTGCAGTTTATCTGAGGTTACAAAAAAACCATAGCTGCATCCTGCAGCGAGGACATTCATTATAGCTCTTAAAAGCAAGTTAATAAAAAGAACAGGATATTATACATCATTTATGCCATACATAACATACATACTCCTACAGTATGGCTCAACAGTGAAGTGTAGGTAATCATTTGACATTAAAGTGACATGATTTTGGCATCACTGTGATATTCCTGCAATATCTGAAGTGGATACTTGATTCTTTTTCTGGTCTTTTTGAAGTGAGCTTTATTGATCTTGAAATGCTTCTTTCTCAAATTGCCTATTCACAATCAATGAAAGATAATCAGTCTAAAACAAGGTTTGTGGGTATTATAAATACTAACTGTGCAGATTAAATAAATATTAACCTTTCATCTAACCCTACACAAAAATAGTCTGATAATGCACCAAGAAGCTTTTTAATGGCTGTTTTCAGCTTTCATTCACTGCTTCTTCCTGGTCTGATATTTGCTGGACTCCTCAGTTACTCTGTTTCTATTTGTGGTTCACAGTGCATGTGCACTTCAGAAACAAATGTGGCACAGGTTTGTCTCACACACTGCTTCACAGCTATTGATTCCTCACTACACATGAATGTGGGCCACAAGTGTTATTTTTATTTTCTCTTTCACTGTTTTCCTTTGACCCTTTACAGATTATTAAGTTTCTACACACTGCTGAATGTTGTACCAAAAAAGTTTTTGTTCTTATTATTTTTAAGCATCTACTGTGACATGAATTTTATTCAAAGGTAAAACCTAGAATGATCTTCTTTTCTCAGCTGGCCACAGATTATTGTGCTGGCTCGGAGAAGTTCCATTTGACTGGATTCCCCAGCTTGCAGATGCTTTACCCAAAAAAACGAAGGGCCCCCAAATCCAATCATAGATGCAGTATGTCTCTCTGATATGCCCCTTTCCAAGTCCTCCATTGTCTATGTGAAATCGATTTCCAGTCTGTGGAGAATATGCGCCCCTGTTGGCATTGTTGTGCAGACACATGCAGGGGGTTATGATGCCCTTGGATGCCAGAAGTGCTTCCTCCCCCTCTCCTTACTTACCAAACCAATCTCCACCTCAAGTTCTTTTGTTTCACTTTGTTTCTGCTCCAAACCACTTATCTCACACATTCAGTTCAGGGACAGCTTTGTGGCTACAACAATAAAATGCCCATGCCCAGAAAGTTTCTTCTCGCCTTTTGAAAACTACTAATTTATTACTGGACACTTTCGTACAAGCCTGTGCAGCTACAGGCCAAAGAAGTTTTTATTCAGTCACTTACTTCTGCTTTGGTGTTTTACAGTATAGTTTATGCACTGCGAAATAGAAACATGCATTTGAAAATTATGCATTGGTTGCTCTCTTTTATATGTACTTGATCAAGTTTTTTTAAACCACTAATGTATTAAAAATAATTCAGCTTAAAGGAAAAACTGTTCTTTGGCAGCAATGGGCTCATTCAAAGTTATTGTTGCCATAACCCACATTGATAAAACAATTTATGCATGAACTGTAACAAATCAATTCTGGCCTTTTAGATTTTAAATGTGCATATACTAAATTGTAATGTGTGAAAGTGTCATTGTGGTCAAACTGACCACCATAGAAATGATTCCGACCTTGGAGCAATATCTTAAAAGCTATCAAGAATGGATGAGCCTCGTATATTTTTTAATATCATTTCTAACTGTCCTCTGGCAAAGAAGATGGCGTAACACTGATTTTAATTTCAGACAACGTGATTAGCATTCAGAGCATCCCCAGACAGGAATCCTCTGCACGTGATGAACATTGTGTCACCTTTGTCCCATCTCCATTCTTCCACTTTAGGACCATAAAATGAAAGGGCCTGAGCCTAACGCTCCCATTATCATAGTCAGTACAGCCCTGGGAATGTCCCACTGTTTGTTTTACCTGATGCATGACCAGCAGCGTCTCTGTTACAGTACAGCTGTGTTGATTTCTGCAGATTTCACAGCTACTGTGAATACTGTGAATATGCAGATCTCATCAATTTTTGTTGCTGAGAGATTATGTGTTTTTGGAAATTTGTCAAATGACGGTGTGACCAGAGCCGTATTACTCTAATAGCTTATTGACTCGGCTCCTCGGTGCTTGTTGTAGGCATTCAATCATAAAGCATAATCCATTAACTAAGTGCAATAAAAGGACACACCGAGGAAACAATATGTCTCATGTGACTTCATCCCAGGCCAACTGCTGCACACCAACACCCCCCCACTGAGACTCAGCAAGTCACCTTAGCGATCAGTGACCAACTCCCCAGGCACTTGCTGTATAAATATTCAATGTGCTCCAAAGATAACCTGGTTCGTGTAGTGGGGAGAGAGAAAGAGGGTTGTTCAGCAG
>NW_018127893.1:794629-824868 GCF_001952655.1 Monopterus albus | reverse complement strand
AGTCGTCATTTGAATATAGTGAGCTCAGCTTTGGCTGCATGGCGTGTTGGCCTGCAAAGGTCATGACTGAAAATTCTGTAAATAATAACTTTGATTACCGAATCTCTCTGGCAATATTTATCTTTAATAAGACAGGGCAAAAGGGAAAGATAAATACGGTGAAAAATAAGTAATACTAGCGCTGACTCACAATATGAATGCTTAATCTGTCATGTGACCCTGCCAGAAATGAAAGAAGATATTTGTCTTCTTACAGAGAATAACAGGGTATGTTGATTTTACTGTCTCTCTTTATCTAGTGCAGCTGTGCAGATGATAAAATATCATAATGTCCTTTGAAGCCTCATATGACCTTTCTTTGTTGTCTCCACACAAAGAAAAACAGTCACCTGCACATGAAACTGCAGAGCGCACCAAAATGGCCCATATGCTCCTCTTCTTTCTTCAACTACAACAGTTGATTTGCCTCAAGGAGGCAGTTGCCTTGGTGTCTGCTTGCTCTCTTTTAAGGATGGCAGTCCACATCTAAATTAAAAATATACAATGACCAGAGTCCATTTTTTAAAATTAGACAATTCAGTGTTTAGCTCTCTAACACATCAGTTCACTCCCTATTACTGTGTGTTTCATGCCTGTTTGAACACGCTTTTATATAAAGACAAGTTAAACACAGTATATACTGTATAAACTACAAAATGTAGTTTGCAGAAGTCCCACAAGTGTCACAACTAGAATTGTTTTGTGAAAGTCAAACACTGGCTTAAATCATTTCTGTCCATTAGGGCACATTGTTTGTCAAAAACAAATTGACCATTAGTTTTTCTGTGATGATGTTGTTATTATACATCGTATTAGTCATGTTATGTTGTGTTTAATCACATTCCCATGATGCAGGGTGTTTCTGTTCTCATTTTATTAAAGATAACAAAAACTGGGTTCCTCTGAGTGAAGTTTAACTTGTGCTCATTTGCAGAATTTGGGATATTTATGACCTCTTAGAGGTAACAAAGTAAAATTTCGGGGTGCAGCTTTTCTGCATGCACCATCCCTCCTCACTGCAGTCAGGGTGATGGATGAGGCTGCGAGTGTGAGGGGGCTGAGGAACAAAAGCTGGATGGCAACAGCAGAGACTGACCAGATAGTATTGTGAGTAATGTTCACTTTGGTATTAGTATAGGGTCTGTTGCACCTTCATTTGCTCTGAATCTAGAGCAAGATGGTTATTAATAAATGATGTTCAACAAATTGCATCAGCTGTTTCTGCAAGATGTATCCATGAGCGTCTCAGTCCTAAACAGGCCTAGTGTTGCCTTCGTCTAGCAGTATTTGCAAATTGTTTTTCAGTTTCCTTTCCACCTGTGTCATTTCTTGAAATGGGAAAATTGAAATGCTGCCATGTAGCAGCTCTAAAAGTCAATGATGGAGTATCCATTAGGTCAGTTTCAAGTTCTGTGACCTGAATGCATTTAGAGAAATAATCATATGTAATATCATGGTAGAGTCACAGTCCCACAACATCATCAATAAATGTTTTTATTGCAATATCTAAAACTTACAAATATCTTTACTTCCCTAATTGTTCAAATGTATGTTTTATTATTTCATAAAGCTAGGGGTTTCATTTACTTTTTTACATGCATTTTAAATGTGCCACCCCTCTCTGAGTCTGTGACCCAGCCTGGCCACCCTGCCCAAAATTTTGTAGATCCACCCCTGCAAGTAGGGTCAGTGAGTCACTAGTCCCAGAAGTGGTTTGTCAGATATAGTCAGAGCTGTAATTCAACAGACAATCAATGAGGCCTTAAACCTTAATCCATTATGCAGCAGTTGCTGAACCACAGGTAACCTCACTGTAGATGTCAGTTTTTTATGTTGTAACACTTTAGTATTCTCTGTCCACAAGACTATATCAGCTCAATTACAGCTAATGGTGTAAACGGGTGTCTCTCTTCTGTTCTTCAGGCAGATTAATGGTCCCATTGAACTCAGCCTAAAGCTACTCTCATCATAGCTCATTAAGTACAATCTAAAGGGGGTGGGGGGTGGGGATGGGCTGTGTCAGTTCTCGGAGTCAAACTCTTTGGACTCTGATGCTACAGAAGCACGTTGATGCACAGAATCCAAGGTTGAGATGGGTATTGACTGGGAGATCTATTTAGGGATTTGGAAATTCTCAACAGAGGCCTCTGCAGCAGCTACTGTCATTTGTTCTTTAATGAAGAATGTTGTGGGAGGCAGCTGCTGTTGTTGTTATTGCTCTAAATCTTCTTCCAGCTTCATCCATTATCCTGTATCCACTCTCATTCTTTAAACTCTGGTTATTTATGTTTTGTTTTTACACATACTGATCACAATCTCACCCCCATATTTTCTCTGTTATTTTAGACCAGGGCCCTTGTCTTTGTGTCTTTTCCTCAGCTCTGCCCTCATTCACGTGCTTGCTGTAATAAACCACTCTGTATTCAAGCCAGCAGACAGCTCTCATTCACTGCCAGATTGTCGTTGAAGAAACATCCTGTGTGACCTTCCAGCATTCATTCCTGGTTTCCTGTGATGTTGTCCTGTAATGTTTCTCCTATATAACTGAGTTTGCATACCTGTTTGGATTATTGGACGTTTGAAAAGAAGTGTTTCTCCTGACATCTGGTCAGCGGTCTGCCCCTCGCTTGAACTGTTTGCCCACCAGTGTGTAAACTCTAGCTTATTCTCTGGTTCTGGTCAGTATTCTGCTCCCAGCCTGCACTATTTGCCTCTTGTTGAACTGTTTGTTCTAACCTGGTTTATGGTGGCTTGCTTTGCCCCTGGTCATTACACTGCCTGTATCCCCTGTTCGACTGATATTCTGTTCCATCATTCTGACAAGTTTGTGTCTGCCATTTTGAGAAGTGTGCTGTCTATCTTACCTGTCATATTTACCTTGCCATCATCGCGTACCTGTGTCAATCACCGTACATGTACACCTACCCTCTTATCATCTGAGCTGCCAGTATTAAGTGTGTGTTAACTCCGTTAAAGCCCTGTTACTCTTCATCACAACCACCTTGCCTCTGGTCTGCATCTAGGTCTTATGGTTGTTTAATGTGACAGTAGAGACACTGACCAAGAGAATAAGTGTTGTCAGGAAGTGCAAGTCAGAAAACACGGCCTAAATAATGTAACAAAAGTTATTTGATAGCATATAACCAAAAATATTTATGATTAGAGGGCTGTTGCAGGCTTTTTGTTGTAAGAAGCAATGTGTCCTCATTGTTCAGAGTGACAGAAATGAAGCTGTTATGGTACAATATTTCATATTCACCTTACGTTCACACACTGTCTCACATGCTTTCAAGCAGATAGCTGATACAGCAGGTCCATGGTATTAGTTGTGCTACAAAAGATAGTAAAGAAATTGTTTGACATTTTAGTTAATATCCTTTTTCACCTTTTTGCTTTCTTGCTGAGAATTTGATGAAAAAACAATAGCATTCCCTTGTATATTAAATATAACACCACTGTTACAGTGAGATGGATAAATGCTTGGTGATCCATTTGTTTTATAACTGGTAAATGAGTTAAAGTTGCACACCTGCATGAGGATTTCTGTTCTTTTGCTTGAGGGATGTTTGGTTCAATTCAGCATTTAAAATTTCCCTTCTGACCCCTTCTCTGTCTCATGGTCACTGTCTGAACATACAGGACGTTACAGATTTTCGCTGATCGTCCCCTAGGGACTTTTCTAAAACAAGAACCAGTTCCCAATGCCTGGTCTGCTGTCAGCAACTAACAAGTGAAAGCTAATGGTGATGAGATTATTCATAGATCATTTGCTTTGACTATGTGAACTGTCTCATCTCCTTTGACTGCACATTTAGAGAGTCACTGTGTAAATAATCAGTTAAGTACTCTGGTCAGTCTTCACTAGCCTACTGTCTATCTGCCAATGAGCAAAAGGCAAATTTACAGAAGGTGAATCTGCAACTACAAAATGTACATAAATAATATACTGTACATGTAGCCTAGCACATGGTGTATACATTTTACACTTACAATTCAAACACCGTAAATGTCTTAGAATGAATACAGTGCAAACCTGAACACAGCTAGAATTCAAGTTATTATCTGTCTAGTTCTAGTTCAACACTTCAATTCAACATTAATATTTAAAGTGGACTCAGAGTTAATGATGCCGTTTCCATGTGTCATTACATTAACTTTAATGAATAATAACCTGTGAGATTTTTTTCTTTCACAAATCTGGGCTTTGTAAATGATCTGCATATATATTTTTGTAATATAGAGTGCTACTGTAACTGAACCCTTGCTTATACTGAAACACAAGGTGTCATTACACAGTTATCTTTGTTCAAGCACTGGTGCTTTCATTCATGCTGTATTTATTATGTGCTGTATGTGCAAAAACGAAGCCATAGAAATCCTTATGTATTAGCAGAAAAGCTGGGGCTACAAATTTAAGAACATTTGCTCCATTAAAAATGCAACCACTGAATGAAGAATTAGCATATTTATGTTTTTCAAAATGAAATTTTTAAAACATGAGCACCACTTTCTTGTTCCTGCAGGCTTCCATGCTAATATGATTTTCTTCTCTGGAACCCATATTCTTATACACATCTTGGTTTCATAGTGTGCATATGCTGTTGGTGCTATATTTATCTTGCCTTCACACTACAAGGTATTACCTTGTTTACCACCATTTTACAGCTGTTACTACAGTGCCACCCTCTGGTCAACCTGCTACTCACACAAGCAGAGCTGTTTCCTTAAGCACCGGCTATAGAGATGCTGCTGACAACTGACAAGACAGCAACAGAGAGATACTGTATATAGGGAAAAGGTTTCAGAGTTAGTGCAGAAGTGTTTATGCAGGAAAAGCAGAGTAAGTGGTGTCCTTTTCTGATGTGGAGTGTTTTCCACTTATTTTGACAGAACATGTTCTTAAGGATGTAGACCATCACAGCAAATCTCTGGCAGTTTGTCTGATGTTCTTCTTACTTGCATTCATTTGCACTAATCATATGTATGAATTATTAAATTCCATGTTCATCAATATAAGTGGCTTTTATCTAGTATTCACAGACAAGCATTTTACTATTCGGTCTTTGGACCCTTCACCTGCAGGGATAGGAATAGTCGGGCAGCAGGCGAGGTTGTGAACAGGGCCATGTCGATCCCTGGCATCATAGACTGGTTCTAGAGACCTGGAATGTCACCTCTCTGGTGGGAAAGGAGGCAGAGCTGGTGTGGGAAGTGGAGCAGTACCAACAAGATATAACTGGGCTCACCAGTCTGGTGAGGAGAGGAGCAGAGCTGTCAACTGATCACCAACTGGTGATAAGTTTGATCAGACAGTGTGGAAGACTGCTGGGCAGTAAACCCAAACGTGTAGTGAGTGTGAGCTGGAGGTCTTTAATGCCCACCCCCAAAAGAATGTCTTGTGTTTCTTAGGGTAGGATGGGAATATAACATCCTCCACAATGGGAGTGGCTTCGTAGAGTTGTGGTCAGAAGGTCACTGTGCCTGTCATGGCAGCAGCTTGAGAACCTGCAGATGGACACTTGCTGTCAGGCTGAAGGAGGCTTTCTGGGCAATGTTGGCCTGGTGTCTCCAGCAGGGCAGGGCAGAAGGGCTGGAGTGCTGGTCAAGGATGCAAAAACCCGAATGTGGGAGGAGTTTTTTATTTTTTATCTTTTATTTATTTATTGTTTCACATTTCACATATGCACTATGAGAGAAAAAACATCCTGCAGAGCTGTTTATGGCTCCTTGTGCTGATGAACCAAGCCAGATGGTATGTTTCTGGGGCCCTGAGTAAATCTACTGATTTTTACAACACCTGCTGAAAATCCACAGTGTAGATGAATGGCTGTCTCTGCAGTACCATTGTCCTCATGATTAGAGTATTTTTGCATAAAGGGCTTTTTTAAATTATCAGAACAATTACACAATAGTCAGTGGTACCGAATTATATGCTGCTTTTATCGTGTCACAGTAATATTCTTATGCAAGTCATGTCCAAATGAGGAAGGTTAACATGCTTTTAAAACAACTTAATACAGAACAGCAGATTCTCTCGGTAAGACAGAGTAGGCTGTGCCTGGTGAAAGAGCTGGTCTGTTTATTCTTCCCCTAGGGGATTTTGATTTAAAGGTTTGTTTTTCAGTTTATGAATTGGTATGAAAGCTGCTCTAAACGTTATAAACACAGGACACAGAGGACACATAAAACATGGTTTTAACGATTGGATTAAGGTACAAACCTGCTGCAGTAGACTTTATGTTCTTTGAAAGAATTGGTAGTACAGACCAATGAGACTCAGTCACATTCCTCTTTTTCCCCTCAAATATTTGCAACTATTTAATAGCTGACAGTTCAGTTTGATTATACAACCGTTAACCCTATGACATTATGTATAAGGCAGATTAGCATTTATTTGAATTGCCCATCTACTGTAAATGTCTCATGGCACTGTGACAGACTAGTGCGAGTGATCCAGAAATACTAAAGTTTATACAATTAAATTTATTTTGAGATAGATTACAGCTGTAATTATCCATTATTACACAATTTCTCAAATATCTTGGCTGATCTGTGTGACGCATTTGGACTCTAAATCCGTGTTCACATCACTGTGACATCATTCAGTCTCCTGAATTAACTTAAAACCCCAGTTCCAAAACAGTTTAGACTCTGTCTAAATTATAAATAAAAACTGAATGACGTGTTTTTAAAGCTCCCTTTATCCCATATTCATGTGGTAACAATACAAAGATAGCTCATAGTAGTTCAAATGAATATATTTTGTTTTAGACATGCTCCAAGATCCATGATCCAAGTCACAACTCTGCATGCAAAGAAGAAAAACATATGAAAAGAAGATCCAGACACAGCGCCACCTTCTCTGGGCTCAAATCCATTTAAGATGCACTGAGAAAAAATGAAAACTGTCCTGTGGTCTGAAGAGTCAGAATGTGAAATTCTTTTTGAAAATCATGGACGTCACATCCTCCAGGCTAAAGAGGAGAGGAATGCTCCAGCTTGTTATGAGCACACAGTTCAAAAGCCAGCATCCGTGATGGCATGGGGGTGCATTAGTGCACACATCATGAGCTGGATGCACATCTGTGAAGACACTATTAACGTTTACCAAAACAAGCTTTGGAACAACATGTGCTGCCGTCCAGATGACGTGTTTTTCAGTGAAGACAACGCCAAACCACAGTCTGCACATACAGTACTATAAAAGCATGGCTCTGTAGTAAAGGAGTCCAGGTGCTGTTAAAAGAAGAGGTGATGCCACACACTGGTAAACAGGCCCTTGTTTTTTTAAAAACATGCTGGCATCAAATTTAAATAAGCAGATTTTTTTTCAGGGTTTTAAAAGACTTCCATATCTTTTCAGGTTTTATTTACAATTTACATGCCATCCCAGAGTTTTAAAAGCAGATAAGGATCTTATAAAGGGAAAGTATAAATCAGAACTTTAAACTTTTAAACTTTAAAAACTATTTGTTCATATTTAATTTCTGGCACTTGCATCTGTTAACAATTCAAAACAAGTGATTTTTAAAATTTTCTTATCAGGAAAAACAACGTAAGATTGGCTCCAGGAAGCTCTTTAATATTTCCCTTAAGAAATCCCTGTGTTGATTTCTGAGGCCCCACCACCACTACCACACACACACATTTTCTTAACTGTGCTAGATTTTTCTATTTGTTGTTGACACAGTTTGTGAACTGCTGACCCTAGATATGTCTGCGGTCCCTCATGGCTCATTCCCAGCTTTGTTAATAACTGCTGAAATACGATTATTCCTTTTATTGAAAATATGTTGAGAAGATTGCAGCAGTGATTGATTTGATAAGGCTGAGTCAACCTTGCATGACGTTCCAGCTGCTGGCTTTCAAAGGCTTTGATGCTATTGAGATTACAGTGTTCATGTGCTTCAGACAGATGCTTAACCAACATTCTTGATGTTTATGAAAATTATAAATAAGTCATTTAAGCATCTTCAGAAATGTCTCCTGCTTAAAAAGGCAAATGTATGCTCAACAGCTCAAACAACAGTGGACAGTGCAGTGTAGCAGATGCCTTTATAGTGCATAGCATTCCCATTTTCTGCTTCTTATTCAGGGTATATCAATTCTCATACGGGATAGAGACAGACAAAGCTGTCTGCTGCTTTTGAGACTGACAGTAGAAAATTGATCAAAGCAAGCACCAAACTGCACGATATGTTCTCGGTTCGTGGGAATGACCACTTCTTGTTAATCTGAGGTTTTTCCCAATTTTCAAGAGACTCACTCTTGGCTTGCATTCATCACATCTCAGATACCATCTGCTTTTAGTTGGACAATGGGTATAGTATTTTAATTCCTATCTGACTGGATCTTTGAAATTTTAAGTGCTCTCATCTCCTCCCCTGCCCTAATTCCCTCAACGTCCATCTCGTTTCAACAGCAGGAGGCAAATATGCAATGTATCAACTATCCTGTTTTCTTTTTTACAATGTGCACATAAGGAAACCACAGTTTCTAAGAAACAGGTAAGCTGAGGATCAATTCTGCTGTAATACTCCATTCACAAATGTTTGACAATTCACACAGTAGCACATAATCCCACAGGCAACTAGATGTAAAACTCAGCAGTGTATAGTGTATGTCTAACTGTATACTACATTTTACAAGTCCTGATTTCCCATGCTGTAGTTTCTAATGTCTCCCAGCTGTTTAACATCTGCAGATTTGTGTTTCCTGGCCAGCACATTTCCTATGCTTGCATGCTCAGCCTGATCCTGTTCCTTCCATGTTCTGTATCCTGTACTCCTTTTCTCTGAGACTTGTAACCTCATGTTGGACCAAACAGAGCGCACAAGGCAGATCTTGTAGCACACCTTCCACAAGACACCCTGCCTAATATTTATGAAACATTATGAAACATGCCGGCCCCCTTGTTGCTGCAAATTCCTTGTCATTGTAGACAGAAGACGAACAGCAGCGTGTAAACTCCTCAAGATAAGTTGGCATTTCCTTTAGTGACTTCTTCACATTGATAAGAGCTCTCTCTGGGGCCACAGGGAGTGAGAGGGGGGACCACAAGTGTAATTACTGGTATCACATGAGTGCGTAAAACCCACTTGCTAGAATCCATTTGTCAGAATTTATCTATTATTTGGAGGACGGTAGAGTGCTGGGAGTAAGGGTTTGGCTGGGGGGTTCTTTGGGATGGCGAGCCCCTTGCTATCTAACTTCACTCCCCACAGAGCTACAGTATGAAACTGCTAGGTATCTCTGCAGTGAAAGTGGGTGAAATCATGACAGAAGGAAACCAGATTCTCTCAGGTTACAGAGTGGGAATAGGCTATGTCTTCTCAGGAAGGAAATGTTTGCTAAACTGGGGCCGTTGGTTGAGGGATGATCATTCTAACCACTAGGCCACCCTCCAATCCTAGTTGCCTAAACAATCTCATACTGAAAACCTTATCTTAGGTGATGGCACGGCAACATGGACATTTAACAGGCATCCATATAAGCCTTATATCTCATCCTTTTGCTCTCCCGCCTCAGGATAGTAAGCTAGTCTCATCTCTGCTGGGAGCTCCTGTTCCTCCTCTTGCTGATGTGTTTACAGACCATGACCAAACACCCAGTGACTGGCCCACAGTTCATCTGTGTCTGTTTATGCTGTGAGCCAGAGTATGCACGTCAGAACTGAGCCGCAGGAGCCAAGGGGCTGGGCTCTAGGGAAGCTGGAGATAAGGCTCATGGGAGCTGCAGGTGCATGGAGCCAGAGAGAATATATTGTTAAAGTACCAGCTGCAGAGACGTGCTGAGAAGCGCAGGAGTGTACCAGTCGCTCCAGTTTGATGTCCGTGATTTCTCTTCCTGTCACAAGTCAGAGGTCACAAACTAGATCAACACTGGAAACAAAAAGTACTATAACTCCAGCCCACCTAGAAAAGCCAGCTAGCCAGTACTTGTCCAAGTTAAGTAGCCAGGACATGACGTATTTATCAAATCGTTTTGTTTGCATTTTTCCATGAGAAAGTTGAGAACTCTTGGACCAGCTCCATGTGCTCACAGCTCTGTACCTAAAGGCAGTGTCTCCCACAAAAAAGGGCTCCTTCATCATGTGACTGGACTCGGGGACAGCCACCCTTCCCATGGTTGCTCAGTTTCCTCCCCCATCCCTGGGGGGAACAGAAGACCAGGTTTGACTGAACAAGGAACAGAGTCATGTGACAGTGAGACAGAAAAAGAGAGACATCTGCATCTCATCTTGATGGGAAAATTCCCCTGATCCTACAGATTAGGATGGAGTCCCCCAGACAGACCACGCCGGCTCCTCAGAGGGTCACCATTTGTAAGCAGATTGCCTCAGGCTTCACTGTCTCATTTGAGTGAGACACACCCCCAGCAAGCCAGTGGTACATACAAACTCATATAAGTGATCACTGGAGGATGTGTTTTGGTCTCATGTTGTGGGGAAATTGTGATATTCTCATAATTCAGGGAACAAAACTGGCATGACTATGGGTTGACTGTGTCTCGTAATAGGCCTCAGCATCCTGCAGTCATTCCTCTTTTTACCATGATGCCCAGGGGTGCTGCTCTGTTTAGTTTATTTTTTTCCTGATTAGCACTGCACATTTTCACCCCTTCACGGCTCAGGGTGTGGGGAGTCAGTGAGTGGTCTGTGTTCGTTCAACACCAGCCCTTTCTGTGGTTCAAAGCGTATCACAACACTTTCTACCCCCACCCCCCAAACCTTTCCGATCTGCTCCCACACACCCAGACAAGCCCCATGTTCTGAAATTTGTTGATCTTACTACTGGGATTATGAAACGCCAGCTTTCAATCATTCCTTAAGACAGTCAGTGGGGAGATAAAAAGCATTTGCCCTTGGTAACACAGTTTTGTATAGTCAGAAAGCAGCCATGCCTGTGATCACACTTAATATTTTTGGGTTGCTGCAGTCTTACCGACAGGATGGATGTCCTGGTCTTCATCAAAAATGGATACTGAAGGGACCTCACAGTTGGTTTATAAGAAAAAGAGCCTGGGCTCTACTAGAAATCCTTCAGCTAAGGACAGTAAATTACTGAAATCTCTGCAAATGTAATAAGAGAAGTGAAAGATTTTGCGGTGTAATGTAAGTGTTCAGCTTTTATTTCTAGACAGAATCAGTCGGAATGCTGTATTTTATGTTTGCAATTATCTTCAGTCATTTCCAAATATTAGAGTGTTACATGTGGATTTGTTCCTCTGCAGTGTAGCTGACATCAGAAACTGCAGGAATACTTTTAACTGCAGAGCAGACTCCTCCTTTCTCATAACCCCGTCCTCGCCATCCTGCAACTTGTGCATTTATTTATTTATTTTCTTTACTGGGATAATGGAAAATTCAGCTTTGTCCAATGCCATTCAGACCGTTTCCTTTTCAAATGGGAAGTCACACTAGTTTTGTCACAGAGATCTGAGGCTCATTTAATTGAGCAAAGTGAAAATATCATTCACTGGTCAAAACTCTTTTTAGGTGCTGCTTTTGCTTTGATTTAATATGATGCATGTTGATTCTGCAGAACTGGTGTCACTGGGTGTCGGCTGCTTCATCCACCTCGGTGGTCCTCATTTATCTGTCCCCTTCGGCTACAGCGCCATCTGGAATTGGTTGTCGCCACCATCTCCCTGGCAGCAGTACTTCAAGACCAGACACTTAATCGCAGAAGTAAAACAACAAGCAAACACATTGTCTTGAGTAATGAAAAGTCCTATCCTAGCAAGTGCACAGTAGCCACAAAGCACTGTTTTTTGATTTTAAACAGAGAGAATGAACTGATGATAATATATGGCACCACTGCCAAATTCCCATCAGTCCGCTGTATTATTTGTTTTTTCAACTTATTAACTTTCCCTATCCCTTTGACCTCCACCCACCCTCTCCCCTCTCTGCTCACATTTCCTTTTCTTTGTTCTACAAGCTATAGCCATTTGAGTAAATGCATCTCTCTACACATAAATAAATCTAAGTGCACAATTTTGCTTGGCTGCAGTTTGTGTAAATACTTGTGCACAAATGAACTTCACCTAACACTTGCTGAGGCTATGGCTTACTTCTGTACTTGTCTTCTTAGGAGTCACCACCATACCACATAGTCTCTGCCGTCAAAAATGAGTCTCTGTGGATTATTTTGTATTATTTAAGCCTTTCCAGCTTTCTCACATTGCTGTGTTGTTGATATTTTAAAGAGCAGGCCTTGTTCAGTCATGATTATCTGTCCCACTAATCCTTTTAATCAGGATCCAAACATATGATCACTTACAAGAGGAACATTTTACAATTCTTAAATTCCAGTTTTTGAACAAATTAAACAAATGAGATACAACAGGTAATTTAGTGACCTTTAGAAGCACTGATAATCATGTTTTATTGCTTTTGGAAAGAACCATGTTAGCTCTTTCCCCTTGTTTCCAGTCTTTATGCTAAGCTAAACTACCCAGCTGCTGGCTTGAGCTACATATTTACCATAGACATATTGGAGCAAGATCATAGCAATTAGCATAGAAAGTTTACCAAAATATCCACCTATTCTTTAAAGAATGGGATAAAGATGCAGTGTTTGAATGTGATTGTGTTGTGGGCTGCAGTAGCTGCAGAACATGTTGTAATTCTCAAGCATTACAACATGTTCTGCAGCTACAGAAACAGTTTCTGGAGCTTATGAAGGCTTTCATTCTAATGTCATATTTATACTAATTCCACAAGTTGTTACATAGCTACTGTCAGTTTACAAAGGTTTACTTTATGAATGTGGATGGTGACCAATCTGTTATAAGCATGTGTGTTTTTTTGAGGAGACCTTTTAAAACTCTTACACATAGCCCCTGAGGGAGGATAAACTAATTTGAGGTTTAACAAAACATTCTGTACCCTGAAAAAATAAATAGCAGCCCTCGATTGCAGTCCAGTAAATCTGGCTGCCTGATTGAATCCATGTTTATGTAAGTGTCTCCCATCAGGAATACTGCACCTAATCTCACTGCAAATCAATCTCAGTGTAACATTTACTATTAAAAGGTATATTCCCTCGGCTGCAGCCTCGTTTATCTCTTTTAATAACATAGAGTGCTTTAAAAAGTCCTTTAAATTTACAAGCAAGGATTGTTTACAGAGTTAAGTGAGGCTAGCAGTGATACACCTGCTGGAGCTTACAGAAGTGAACATTATATTTACATGAAACTGAATTTTGTGGTCATCATTGACGGGACTATTTTAATCTGGAAGAGGCATTTAAAAAAACATCTAATTTATCTGTTTAATGGCCGAGGCTGAACCACCAAAAACAGTGTCAAACCATGTGTTTGTGAATGTGCTCCACATGTGGGACCTGTTAATGGAGTTAAAAGTATCACCGCAGGCCTGAGTTATAACCTGCTCTCTGACTACAGGACCACATCTGCACATTGCTCGTCATTTACAAAGCTAACAGCTTTTACAACTGGCAGTGACTGAAGCTGCGATAACTCACCCTTAGTGCTGCCTTTGCTTTTGTGTGTTACCAACTGCAGGTCCTTGGTCGTGCAGCTTATGGAGGTGATGAAACTTTATCTTTACAATTTTCAGAGCACTGCTTCTACTGCTGAGCTCCAGGTTCACTACACAGTTAGCCAGGGGTGCACAGCCTCATAAACAGACAGGGATCCTTATGCAGGACCTGTCTGTATATGAATGTTAGCAAAGTTAAACCTGTTATTTAGAAGAAAATGATGAGTGCTATTTTGTAGATGCTGGGTTTGCTAAATGTAATATAATGGAACAATATTTTGAGCACGGCTCGGCTTGATGCATTAAAGGAACAGTTGGACATTTTGAGGCACTTATCCACTTTCGTACTGAGAGTGAGATGGAGCCAGCAGGCTAGCTTAGCAGACTGGAGGCAGAGGAAAACAGTTATCCTGGCTCTGCCCAAAAACAACCTACCAATATTTTTAATACTTGCTTCTTTAATCCACAAACAGAAATGTAAAAATGACAAAAAATAAACAGAATCAACTAATAAACTGGGCCACATTTTCAAGTGACACATATTTAGTGTGCACAACCAACTGACACTGTGATGTCCGAGACACAGCTGCATAAGGATAAATAGCATATGGAGATTTCTGCCATTACTGATTCATGACGCCTCCAAACCAAAATAACTTCCAATTGTCTGTGGACACGTTGACTGGCTTTCTTCAGTGCAAAACAATGCTCCCACATGCACAGAATGGGCATGAAAACAGGATGACACCTGACAACCTTGGAGCAAATATGTGTCTGAGACAAACATACTGTATGTCATGTAGCATGGAAGTCTTAATAGGATTTGAATGAAATAACTTGTTGCGATAAAATGCAAATCACCTTAGGCAGCTATAAGCAGCTTTTCACTCATGGCTTGAGCACTTCCTATTTACCACTTATTTGAAATATAGTTTTCTCCACAATTGGTGTGGAAGGAAAAGATCCATGGTCTGTCACTACTTATTAATGACAGGATGGCACAGTCTGGGTGTTAAATATTGGGCCTTGTGTTTCGTAATGAGGAAATATGTCACTAAGTACAGTGATGTGTTTTTAATTGTTTTAGAACATCAGTGGAGGTCTATGGCATGGACAGGTAAGGTAATCCAGATCTAACAGGGTGACATTAACAGTGAGTAGAGGCAAATCATTATTGGTTTTGGTCTCTGCACAGGGAGTGGTGACAATACTAATATAAAATAATTTAAATAATTTGTGCTAATATAAAAAAATGACTGGCCTTATCGTTTAAATCAATAATACACTGACAGTTAGTACATTTATCTATTAACCTATCAACTTACAGAAATGCTGTAAGCCTTTGGCAGAAACTTTGGACTTCTAGTAGGCATCTAACTGTTGTTAATGAGATCCTTCAAAGTAAGGGGCTCTCTGGCTCTCTACAGTCCCCTTAAAGGCCCCACCATGGAGGAAACAAAAGCTGCCCCAGTCATGATGAATGGACATCGTTATGTTGTTCATCTGTTTACCTTTTACTCTGCAATCTGGGAAAATGGGGGGTCAACAGCCAAAGGGAAACGTGCTTATTTTGGCACTCAAGATCCTGAGAGCCACCCATTTAGACTCTACAACATCAAGAGACACTGCAGACAGCCAGGGACTCAATTAGAGGACCAGCTGATCCCCCGTCAATAGTGACGTATTATCACAAAATTAGAAAGAAAGTTGAGTTGATATGTTCACCTGTATATCCCATTCTGAATCACTGAAACATTTAAAAAAAAAAATAATAATAATGAACAAATTGTGTCCTTTTAATCCTTCATTTTAATGAGACCATCTATCTGCAGGCAGGAAACAACTGCATCATTTAAATAGTCAGTATCTTCTCAGAATAAATGTTTAAAAAGGTCAGTCTCCAGTCCCAGTAGGAATGACACTTGCTCTGGTACAAACACATAGTTTAACATAAAACAACAAAACAAGACATATGTTTAACACCATCAAGCTTTGTGGTTTTAGCAAAAGCAGGGAGGTCCTCAAGCTTATTTCACAATTTGACAGCTAAGAGATCCATCTCCAGTGGAATATGCTATCACTCTGGCCAGGTTTGCTTATCTTGTCAGTGTGTATTTATAGTGCAAACAATTTGAGTGATCTTATTAGGCCCTATCAGCTGGTGCACCTTTAAAAACAGATCGTTCACTGAGCAGATGGCGAGTTGATGGCAAGAGTCCGGCTTTGTCCTCTGAGCAACAAAGGTCTGTGCTACTTGGAGAACCTATAATCTTTAGCTCTTTAACTCAAAATTTCTCTCAAATTAAACATGAAAATGACTCACACTGTATCATTATAGCCACACATAACATTTGTTTAAAGTATTTTTTCTACTTGTCGGGGAGAAAACAACCTCTTTGCCATTTTTGTTTCATCTGCACTTACTGAGTCAGAAAAAGATGATTGATATTGTTGTTACAGAAACCTCTCACCATCCAGACAATAACACTACAAGAAAGACTTGGAAAGACTAAAGCAAAATAGTTGTGGAGTCCAACATCCTGAAGAATCCCCATCACCACTGGCTTTGCTTCCCTTCTGTCTTCTCCCTGACTTTCAAAGCCCATCCATCATTGTAGAGATACAATTTAGGAAATGGCCGGTGTGATACTGCCCACCATCGTTGGAGGAAGTGTCTTTCATCGTCCCTGATTGGTGCACTTATTGATGCTCTGGCCAGGGTGGCTGGATGGTATGTGGAGGCTTAGCTATGCTGCTTAAAGTGTCTGAGATGTTTAGAAACACCTCCTGAGTGTGGTCTGTACAATAGCAGCAGGCAGTGGAGCAGAAGGAATGTGTGGAAGCCCACAAGGAATCTTTTTGTGCCAGGGTTTCTGCAAACACAGAAGTCCCACACTGAAGATTAACTCAATGTGTAAACAGTAATGGAATCCACTTTTATGTCTCTGCAAACTTGTGGAAAGGCTAGAGCCTCAGAAGAAAATCTCCTGGAGCCTGGACCAGCAATGAGAATACCACCAATGTTACCACTGAAAAAGATCTGTAAATGTTTACTTTGCCTGAATAACTCTCTGAAAGTCCTCAGAAGATGTTTCTCAACCAGTCTGTGTATAAAGTACATGTTTTCTAGACATCACAAATAAAGCATCAACAGCATTGTCACAAGCTCTGTGATAACCAGCATCACATAAATGACCATTACTTGTTGCAGCTTAAGACTGTGAAGACAGATGCAACCGAGCAGAGCGGAGGACAGAGAAGGGGTGGGGATTTAAATGGCCAGCTTGTAAAAAGGTGGCGTAGGGGCAATTAGAGGCAAGTGTGTGTTTCTGCCGACTGGATCGCAGAGCAGGACTGAAAACGGAAACTATCGAGCAACTTCATGCGGGTGCTTTTGGTGCAGATCACATCTTGAAGATTTGGACTGAACAAACGGCGTTTTACTGGCTGCCAAGGGTCTTTTTATTTTTGACATTACCGTGTTACTGCCCCAGCACCTCCAGGTGGCCTCTGGTGCATTCATTTGTAAGCACAATCTACTTCTTCAGGTTACACGCGGCAGCGGAGCTACGTGACTCCACTCATTCTGAGCATTACTAAACCGGGAGCGGGTGACTTGGAAATTCCCTGTCAGCACCTTTTTTTTTCTGAGTAGTTTGCAACTTTGGTTGGATTTGCTTTATTGTATGCACCGGGAGCCACCAGCCCATCTCCGCTCGCAGACATCGCGAAATGAAATTCGAGTTTGTCATCGAGACTGCGGTGGCGCTTTATCTGCTGCTCTCACCTGCACAGGTAACCAGTTGTACATCCAGAGAAATTACGCGCAGTCACTAAAAGTAGTCAGTAAAATTAGACCTATGACATTAAGATTTCCACCCTGTGGTTAGATTTGGTAGGCCTTATGTGTAGACCCACTATTAAAACAACAAAGTGTCCCAGCAATGCACATGTTTGATATAATCGTAAACAATGCACCTCTTGTTAGATTCGTTAATAGCCTGGCATCAGTCCAAAATGTTCACACAATATGGATGAGTCAGCAGATGCCTGCTGATGAATCGACAATAATCCATTGTGCTTTCAAACCTTATATCGTTTTGAATGAGCGCCATCCTGCGAAGTTCATTCATGTGATGAAACGTGACAAACTGTATCACTCTTCTCTGGAGCACATGATACAAGGTGACTCACTCTAAGCTAATAATTACAGCCTCGTCATCCTTCAAGGGGGTAGACTCCTGGATCATGTTCATTCATGTGGTCTTTTTTGTCTCACTGTGGAAACGCTCTCCATTTCCACTTTGGTGAGGAGTTTCCCAGGTGGAGAATATTTGCTTGGCAATAACTATATGTACTGTTTTGTTCTTTTTTTTACTTTTGCAGCATCAGGGGCATGCTGCTGTTTATTCTGACAGACTAGACGTGTATCAAGCAATAGGCCTACTGTCAAGAATGTTTACAGTCTTGAATTCTCTTCATCTGCATCTGAAGCTTTTATCTGCATGTTTGATCAATGCACACAGCCTGAAAAATCATGATGATGAAGATGAACCTGTGTGTGTGAGAGAGAGAGAGCAAGAGAGAGACGGAGCGAGATAGATAGATAGATAGATAGATAGAGAGAGAGAGAGAGAGAATGAATTTGTGTAAAAATCTGTTGAAACTTCATTTTGGACTGCTCATATCACTTTCAGGTGACAGTGGATTAGTCCAAACCTGTTTTGTTCTCTGGTTCTGTCTTCCCTGGCATTGCCTTTTAGTCTTTTAGTGACAATGTCTCAGAACAGGACAGAGCTGAAACTGGAGTGAGGACTCATTCAAAGGCCTATGTCACACTGTAGAAAGAGGGGATGTGGCACTGGGCTGCAGGACCTGTGCCAGCTAACGCTTCAGTTCTTTGAGTCTCTGATTTCATCCCAAGGTAGTTGCGAGGGCAGGCAGCTATCTCTGTGCTCTCATGTTAAGTGCAATACCAGGCCACTCTTGCATCAATTGACTGCCACTGTCATACCTCATATGCTGCTGCCTCATGCCCTAAAGTAACACTGCAGCACTTTCCCTTTTGTGGCTGCAGTCCACATTTAGCACTATTACACACAAACTGCGTCAGGCTCTCATGGTCAGAAAAAGCTCTATGTCCCACCAGATTCTCTAAACAGAGTCTTTGCAGCTGTTGGTGAGTTGAGAATGAGTGTGAAAGGCATGGGATCACCACATCTCCACTAATCCTCATAATCAGCTCATGGCCTGTTTAGTCAAAACAGGAGTGACATAATCCAGGGCCCTCAACTTGTAGCAGATTAAACCCCCCAGAGACACACAAACCCCTTCTGTGAACACTTCAGCAAATGTAAACCGTTTGTTTCTGAGATTCAGTATCCAATATGTGAGGTCATATGGACAATGTGTAAGGATCTTGTTACAACCCCACATCAGAAAAGGTTGGGACAGTATGTAAAATCAAAATTAAAACTGAAAATAGTGGTTTGTAAATCATCTGTGTCCTGTATTACACTGAAAACAATACAGCTGCACATTATTTAATGTGATACCATCAATTTTATTCTTTGTTCAAAACAAACACTCACCATGCTTACAACACTTTCCAAAAAAAGTTGGGACAGTAAAGCATTTACCACGTTGTGATGCTGCTGTTCCTTTTCACACGCTAAAAAGCTGTTTAGGGACTGAGGACACCAAGTGATTCAATGTGTCAGATGGAACTTTGTCCCATTCTTCCTGCAAACCAGTCATAAGGTGCGCAACAGTCCTGGGTCTTCATTGAAACAATTTGCATTTCAAAATGCACCACACATTCTCTGTTGGGTGGGAACAGGTTGGGGCTGCAGGCAGGCCAGTCCAGCACTCACACCCTTTTCCTCCACAGCCACGCCTTGGTAATGTGCAGTATGAGGCTTTGCACTGTCTTGCTGAAATATGCAGCAAGACAGGAATAGTTTGAGGATTCAAGAGACTTTCAATTGTCCCCTGGCCATTCCTTTATAAAGCAAGTCCTCCACTCCCTGCCTACTCCTTCCAAAGCAAAAGACTGCTACTTTTGACCAGTACTACAGTGACCTCACTTCATCTCAAATGTCATGGGACCGGTCTTTGATTAAATCAAAGAAAAGAAGTCATCTTGAAAGCAGCATATGTTGCTCCAACATCTCTATGTATTTTTCAGAATTAATGGTGCCAGCACAGAAGTGCAAGTCACTGACACAACCCCAGACCATAACAGACACTGGCTTTTGGACTTGTTGATGATAACAGTCTGGAAGGCTCTTTTCATTTTTGGCGAAGGCCCTTTTCGTCTTTGGTTCAGAGCACATGGCGTCCATTCCATACAAAAAAAAGACCTGAAATACTGATTTGTCTGACCACAATACATGTTTGGACTGTGTGATGTTCCATCCCAGATGCCTCAGAGTCCATAGCAGTCGACTGAGCTTCTGGACACTGTTGACATAGGTCTTCCTTTTGTCACAGTACAGTTTTAAGCAACATTTATGGATGTAACTACATATTTTAGTGCCTGACAAAGGTGTGCCAAAGTAATCCTGAGCCCATGTGTTTATATCACTTATAGAAGAGTGATGATTCTTGATACAGTGCCGTCTGAGGGATTGGAGAGTACGGTCATCCAGCTTAGGCGTGTGCCTTTGCCCTTTACCCACTGAAATCCCTTCAAATTCCTTGAATCTTTAAACCATATTATGCACTTTAGAGGGTGACATATCCAAAGCCCTTCCTATCTTTCTTTGAGCAACATTGTTTTTAAACATGTCAATAATTTGCTCACCCATATGTTGGCAAATCGTGATGCAGTCACCTGTTGACATCAACTGTTCCAACTCCTTTGGAAAGTGTTGCAGGCACCAGAATTGAAGTACTTATTTTAAACAAAGAATAAAATTGATGAGGTGTTACATCAAACAATGTGCTGCTGTATTGTTTTCAGTGTAATACTGGACACAGATGATTTACACATCACTATTTTCAGATTTAATCTAGATTGTGCATACTGTCCCAACCTTTACTGATTTGGGGTTGTATTTCTGAGGTCTGGATCCTTCTCTAATCCTTCTGCTGCCAGTAATTGTGTGTAGTTAAACGATCAATTGAACAAAGGAAAGATTGTTCTTCTTTCCTGCTTGACGCCATACAAACACTTCAAGTCATTAACATGGCTCATAAACATAAGGGTTCACAGTTTAGTTTTGTTCACAAGTTTAAGACTCGTGGTAGCAGCTCTTTTCTAGTTGTAATGGGAAAATGAGACTGTTCTGATAGGTGTCTATCCTGCCAGCTCCCACAGTCAGCCAACAGACTGGCATGCCAATGTGAAACAGGCAAACAGTGGGCATAAATGTCTTTCTTTGAGACTCCTTACCCATAAATATGTACGACTAATTGTTCAAGTTCATTCTCATCACAATCACAGTTGGAGCTGCTGTCAGCAGCCTAGTGACTCCTACAATCATTCATGTGCATTACGTGGAGTGGCCAAGACAGGATCAACTGTTTAATAATTCTGTTTACAGCATCGTTCAGTGTCTGTGTGATTGAAACTTTTTTTTTTAAAGGAAATCCTCTGCATGATGTAACAAGGGAGCTGATAATTCTGGTCCCTGCATGTTGTTTTCATTGTCAGCTTCATGCTGACTTGCTTCATGCTGACTTGTGTTGTCAGCTTCATGCTGACTTGCTTCATACTGACTTGTGCTTGTAAACTGTTAGTACTTTGCTGCAGTCATACCCAACCTTTTGGGTCTGTAACTGTGTAGTCTAGTGTACGTAAGCAATCATTGCCCTATTGTAAAATGAGATCTCACTGATTGTTTAGCTCTAAGAAGAACTTCAAAGCTGGGCACAGCATACAGTACATAGCCTTGATCACGTCACAAGTGGTGTTATAGTTAGGTAGAAATAATGTTGTGTTAAGTATAAAGGTCAAGTACAGGCATGTACTTGGTGACATTTGAGATGATTACAGCAAACACAAATTATACATTGCTAATGAAAGTATAAAGTACCACAGTAAATAGGTATCAGTAGTATTTTGTTATTATTGCTACAGTAAATGTTGTGGTTTGTTAGAAATCAATATTGCTGCTGATAACTGTGATTGCCAGTCACTTTGTTTATATCTGCACCAATGATTCATTATCACAAAAAAAAGTCTTGGTCCCATCTTTATACACATTTAGCTCTTGGCTGAGGATGGAAGCACCTGTGGTTCCGTTCTGAACAATGGTGGCCCCTTGGGCACCCTGTCACCTGGGCTGTCTAATGGGAATGTGATGTAATTGTCATCCACCTGTTATTTTGTTCACATTCCTCGACATTCTCTGTTCTATTAGTGTATTGTTGGTACTTCCTGTGCGTATGACCCACATACTGTATATGTACACTGTGTGTGTAAATATCCTAATGTGGGTTAGTTATAACACTGTGAATATCACTGCTTAGATCCTGCCCTTGCTGCACTCTGCAGACCCAAAGAGTGTTGCCAGAAACCTGTTACTTCCTGCCCATTTGACAACTCCCCCGACCTTAGAACAAAACAGTTGGAATGCTCCATGTACAGTACATCTTCTTTATTGGCATAGTGATTGTGTTTATGAAAATTCAGGTGAAATGTCACATCAATACAGCCAAACCTGACAGACATCAAGTAGGGTTTCCATGAGGAAAACTGAGAGTTCAGCTCAAGTCCTGTTGTTGTTGTTGTTGTTTTTTAAATCAATCATTCGATAAACCAGAGATATGAGGGAAACACGTCTTGCCTAATTCATTTTACTAGATTCACCTCTTTGCTAATGAAGCATGTTCCTGATGTCTCTGAGTTAAAAACAAAAGGCAGGGAACCTCAGCGACACTATCTGTGTGTTTGTCTGAGGACATGGTGTTACACAGGTGTTTCCTTTACATCACCACCAGCAGCAGAACAATGCTTCAGTCTGTTTAGGGTTTGTTTTTCATCCTTGTTCCTATTTAGACAAGTGAAATGGTGTGACGTCATATTTCATACTGTACATCAAGTGTAGGTTTTGGTTTGTCAGAATCAAAGATCACCTGTTTGTCGGGATGCCGATTACCCCCTCACTTGTGACTCTTGTGTATAACATACACACAAGACGCAGAGATAATCTTCCATTAACCTGTGGAAATGAGACTTGTGGACAGTTTTAACCTACTACCGTAGTTTCATAACACTCACCCAGTTCTGAAGTTATTTCCCAAATCCTCATGGACTCTTCTAACAATACAGAATCAAAAATAATCTGGTCCTGTCCAGGAAAATTATCGTTTTAATTAGTTGGCAGCAGAAAATGATGCCGTCACTTTTTGTGAAATGGGCTTGACTTCATGAAGGTATTATTTAAACAATTTCAATAATAATTTAACTTAATTTTCAACAATTAAATAGTAATAATAATTTCAATTGATTTCAATAATACATTCATGCTTTCCCAAAAAAATGATAGAGACTATGTCATTTCCTATTGCCATCTTTGCTTAACTGATAAACTATATGACCGAAGAAACTGATTAAAATTGTATTTTTTCCTCGACTCGAGTTGATTATTTTTGATTCCTCATCACTTGAAGAGTCTATGAGGATTTGGGAGAATTTTGGTGGATGTTATGAAATGACAGTACAGGGTAGGAAGAGTCGGCAAGTTTCAATTTCCCACATTCACGGAAGATTATCTCTGTGACTGGAGTGTGTGTAATACAAGAGAGTCACAAGCTGGTGCTACATGTGGATTAGCTACTGACACTCAAAACATTTTAGTCCCCCCTTTTCCTCAGAGTGTGATGTGGCTCTCATACATTTGTACATCTTTCTAGTTCAGATGTACATGTGAGGCCACGCAGTGGTAGTGACCCGCTGACTGATGGGGTTTTTATTTGCATTGTTGTGGTATTTCTCTCTAGTTTTAATGTCCTGGCCCAGGGGAGAGCTGCAATCACAATCAGGAAATATGGATTTCTCCTTCCTCCTGTGGAGAAGGAGGAGCGGTGTTGCTCGGGGCAGCCATCTACTCACCAAGCTTTAATCTCACATCTGGATGTAATTTACTGTCGTTTACACAGGGACAACAATGTTTACTGTAATAGAGACCACAATTACCACCAGTCAACCATATCTCAAGACCTGTGCTGTGTGTGTATATGATTGTGGACAGGGTGCACACTTTGTGCAGCAGTTATGTGGGTTTGTGTATGTGTCTGTGCATGCATTAATGGACTTGTACTGAGGAAGTGGTCTATATCTAAATCATTTATATTTATAACATATATGGATCTGTACCTCCCCCGTTATTCTTTTTTAATTAGACAACTAGGCAAGAAAACACAATTGTAATGTAACCAAACTCACTGCAGTGGATAAAGTAGTTAAATTAAAGGGTACAATTATGGTTATTTTGGTATCCTGTAATCTGTAAAAAACTGACATATAAAAAGGACAAGTGTTTGCTTTGCAGGGGGCTGGGTGTCTTTCTATTTCTTAACTAGACACCGTCATTTTGTCAGGCCTGTTGTCCCCATGAGGCCGGTTTAAAGAGCTTTGAGCTTTACCAGTACAAGTAGGCACATTTTGTGACTTTTGGAGAGAGGCAGGATAGCTGCCCCACCATCATGCTAAGCTAACCACCTACTGAATATAGCATCATATTTAATGTACATAAATGATACTATACCTTCTACCTCTGAGCTACTATAGAATGCTAACAAGTGTGTTTCCTGAAATGTTGAACTGTTCCTATTTTGCATTTCTTATCTTCCTGCTTTGAATCTGCATCTGTAAGTGCGTCAGCTCTCTGTAGAATAATTCTGGATTTCAAAGGCACCATTCATCCAGATTACTTGAGATATTGTTGTGGCATATTTACCACATGGTCTACTGAAGGTTGTTTTGGCAGCACTCCATGATCACAAACCCTGACCTGACAACCCTACTGGATACTGTCAGACATAAAATGGCACCGCTGTCATTGTAGGTTCACCTGCCTTATGTATACCAAACAAGCAGGCCCCATGAGAGGCCTGAGAATCGGTGCTGCAGTCATGGTGTTGATTTTGTGGAATCTGATTCTCGAAGTAGATTGGATGAGGAAGATCAGTGAGTCAGGGCGGTACTGTCTGGTTCCTCACTTGTCTAGCTGTCTCTGTGTTTGTATTCACTCATTCTGCTTTAGTGCTTTCTGTCCTGTGTGGTCTCATGTTCAGAGTCAAGCTTTAGTTAGACCAAAACCTCTGTGCCTGGCCCAAGGGCATAGGTCTGGTGTCAAATTAAATTAAAGCCTCACCCGAAACATCGATGATGCACCTGTTTCTAGCCTGTCCATAATGATGAGCAATTTTGGTGACACTACTGTCTAGCAGTGAAGTTACTGAATATTTTTCCCAATAACAATTCAACAAAATTATACAAAATCATAGTGCAACCAGCAAAAGGCCATTGTTGTGTGAATGAATTTTGGTAGCACTACACTGAGTAAGAGTAAAGTTATTGAATATTTTTGTAAGAGGCCTTTCTGTTTTCAGTGTTGCACTTTGTAGACGGTCCCTGCACACCCTTCTCACAGCACATCGATAGTGTTATTTGTCTGGAGCAGAGAGTGGCTCATCTTGATAAAAATGAGCTTGTAGCTCTTTGTCTACATTAGAAACTTTGAATGTGTGAATATCTTTCCAACTTTATCGAAGTCAGCCACTTTAACATAACATTGTCAGCACACCTACCGACAGCTCCGTGTCTGGGAGCAAATCAGACTTTTGCACATAACTTGAGCTTTAGATCGCCCCCTCCCTTTGGCTCAGTCAGACACACTGAAATGATCTAATAAATGTGCATGGGTTTGCTCAAATATTGGTAGGGATATTTCTGTCTTCCCAAAATATTGGTAGGGACATGTCTCTACCGATCATATGTGCCTTTGGCATTGCACATATGTTTTCAGTTTTCAGGATGCAGGTGCTTCACTGGCTTGAATTAGGGCTGGGATATTTGCCAGTTTAGCTTTTTTGCTTGACTTCCACACACCTTGCATCTATGAGATCACTAAAATGATTCAGTCAACAAAGATTGCCATATCACAAGGCTACATCTCATCCGTGGACTGTTTATCCACACTCTAGCCCTCACTGAATAAAGTTAAGTTTGAAAGGAGACCTTTTTGTAAAGCAGTGTAAATGATGCCCAATAGCTTGGATCATTGTTTTCCAGAGAAGAATTGAAGACAGGGCTTTCCAAATCTCAGCCAGTTCACTTACTGTAGTGCCCCTGATCTCTGACATGTTTACAACTTTGATTGGGTTTCCTGTTAGTCATTCTGTTGAAACTCAGCTTGACGTTGAGTCTCTTGATGTTTGTGGTGTTAATGTGTCACTGTTATTTTTAAGGATTTGAAACTGAAATCCAGCTGCAAGAGGTCACTAAATCAATGTTTACATTACACCAAGCGGCGTTTTGGCCAAAATGTGGCTGTAACTGTTGGATGCTGTTGATTTTGTGTGGAAATCCTAGTGGTGAGACTAAGAGTGCATTGTAAGACTCATATCTTTCTGTGCTTTGGCTCTGTTTGGAATGTTATAACTTGAATCTGGTGGCACTTTCAGCCACAAGTGATGTGACCAAGAATACCAGTTATTTGCCAAGGTGAGCATATAAAATAACATCTCCAACCTACTGTAAATGAACAGGTTTTATGACACCCATACAATAAAGCATTTGAAAAGGAGACATGTCAACTCTACTATGATCCAAATGCCATGGAAAATAAATAAGTAAGGATTAGGCAGTAACTTAAAAACTGGCAGATTCATTGCAGATATTAACATTTCAGTATCAAATGACACCCCCATTTTTTTTACCATGGGTTTCAGGGACTCATAATCAAGATCAAGGTCAGTTACAGGACCTGAATTAACAAACAACACACACTCCATTTTATCTTCATTAAGATGTAAAAGGTTTAAAGCAGTCACATTCTGATGCCCCTCAAACAGTCACACAGTGAGTGTAGTGAAGTAGATCCTAAAAGTAAATAAATATAAATGTACCATCTTTCTTCAGGATAGATCCCAGTGGGAGTGTATACAATGAGAAATGAAAGTGTTTTATCATGATTAATGGGATTCTTCAAATGTTTTCAATTTCAAATTATTTGGCTCACCCTTCACTGTTTTGCAAGAAGAGAAACCTAGATGGATGAACACAGTTCTGCATAATTTTCAGTCACCCAAGAGAAGTTGTCCAAATTGTTTAAGATAAACTGGCAAAGAAACCTATTTGCATTTGATTTCGTTTTTTTACTTCACTTCATCTGTAAGTCTTTACCTTTTCTCTTTAGGAAGCAAACTGTGGAATATGGCTGGTATCCAGATATTTCTGGTTGTTGGCCACAATACCTGGTGTTGAATTGCCCATCACCCTCATCCTCAGTTTAGCTCTCAAAGTTGAAAAATCTTTTATGATCATTATGTCAGATCCCCTTCATGTTTTATTTTCACTCCCCACGCTTGCTGCCCTTCCACTTGACAGATGGAGTTAAGCGAGGAGGTTAAAGATGATGCAGTTCAGCTGTGTGGGAGTAGAGAGTAATGAGGCCTGGAGTCTCTGTGGCCTGACAGCAGGAGCACAGGGACACAAGAGGCCCTCTGATCTGGCCCAGAGGACAGAGCAAAATCTTAGCCAGCAGCTTACAGACTTTCACCTGAGACTTCAGGAAGTTAATTTCTAAAACAGCTTTCCAAGCAAGCATGTCAACCCCTAAATGTCATGGTAATATTGCTGCTATAGGTATTTTATTCTCTCTTCTCATGTTCCAACTAAATGAGCCTCATTCACTGTACAAAGAACCAGATGTCAGAACTGAAACTAGCTTGGTTATGCTGAAGCTTCTCAAATGCTGTTATCCGTAATTCCATATTAAATTATCCATCCATCCATCCATACCTTCCTTTTATAGACTCTATATTAGATTTTTTCAACCAATCATCACGGTTTTTATTGGCACACTTGTTGTTTCCAAATAAGTTTTTGTATTTCCCACTCAAGCTCATTTGTATAACCCTTAGTCATGGTTAGTTTCAAAGGCCTCAAGCTCCTGTATCTTTAAAACAATAAAAGACAATGTCAGACCCTCAGAGGGCAAGAAAGAACTACCTGAAAAAGGTCAGCAGGGGCTGAAGTAAAAGAAACCTTCAGAGGACGGTTCAGAAAGAGATTCTTCTTCTTCTGGGATTTATTAGACAGGTTTATACTTAAACTGATGTGAAGTGGTTCTTCCTTTCCACATGAGTCAGATTACCCCCAGTCACCATTAATCATACAGTTGATACTGTAAGTGCACAAGGAGAAAGGAATGACTACGTGAGGAACCTCTTGCAGCCTTTTATAATCTAGCAGCTTCCTGTGGCCAGCTCGCTCCTCTCTTCTGCGTGCCTGCTAGTACTCAACTACAGGAGGTGAGATGCTCCCTCAAGGCTTAGCCCATGACCAAGGTCAGAAAATCCTCACCACCTCACCGCATTCTGGGCAGTACCTGAGACCAGAACCAAAAACCATTGTCATATGGAGCAGATTTATGAACACCCACAGATGAGATGAGAGAGTAGATCAAATGCTTATTACCACTGGAAAAGGATTTAGTTTATCAGCCTGGCGTTGCTGTGGAGGATAAAAAATACTCAGTGCTCTGGAGAGTGGAAGTGTGACTTAGAACTAGAGCTTGAGCTTATATCCTGTGGTGTTTTTGTACACCCAACACAGTCAGTGAATGCCACTTTATAGAACAACCCTGCTGTCAGAGGAACAGCTGTACATTTTGTCCAGATGACCAAACCTAAGTGGCTGACTGGAAGCTCTTGTGTGTCTATTACAATGAAATCTGTCATGCACTATGTCCTGCTGCAGAGAAGATAATTTGTTCCCAAATACACAGACCTGCCTGACACTTATCTCAGAGACAGGAACTTTGTATGAGTGTGAATGCATCATCATCATCAAAGCAGGATATTCCTCTTTAATCACAATGTGAAACACTGTGCTGACAGATGCTATCGTCAGCCTCAAACTAACTTTGGTTCATAACAGGAAGTGGATGCAGTTTTGCAATGGACAGATGGTATAAAAAACAACCATCTTTATTGTCATCATCTGGGAGTCCTTGTTTGTCTGTTTGCTATTATATAACAATTTTTGGTCCAGTAGTTTCATTTAATCTCACCATCAGTGTGTGCACAGGCAGTGTTACTCTATAAATGAAATCAGGTGTGTGTCTGTGTGTGTCACAGAAAAAATTTAATGTAACACCGGGGGGCAGAAGCAGGTTGCCTGGCCCCATAATTCTGCTGGAGGGTATTTTATCAAATGTAGATTTATCCTTGTGAGACCAAATCAACTAGAGGTTTTGTTTTCCCAGGCGAATGAGGAAAACACAGACTGTTTATCATGGAGTGATGGGAAAAAATCAAGACAGAGGGGGGAACCATCAGTGGGAATGTAAATAAAGAGCTACATCTTACGCAGCAGGAAACAAGTTTTGAACTTAAACGATTGGGTACACAGAGGAATTATTATTAACAATTATTAGGATTTAGATGAGACTGGATATCAGTAAGAACTTTTTTATTGCACACTGGAAAACGAAGTGTATGATTCATTCACTTTATTTCACTGTAGTTCCTGTTATCAACACTAGAGGACAGTGGCCTGACAGCCATATATTGGTGTACCTCCTATGAGTGCACTCATAATGAGGATGAATATCTTAACAGGTTGGCATTTATTATCTCATTTATCCAGGATAATGGATCTACTTGTGTGTTTGTTGTTGGAGAATTGAAAGCTGATGTTGGTGACACTCATTCAGTGTTTGGAATCTATCCAATGCAGCTCTTGCCTGAAAATAGTTTCACTTACAGTATATTAGTGAAGCTTGGCATAGAATATCTTGGCTTGATCACTGTATCTGTAAGGCATGCTGATATAGATTCAATTAGGATCAATTATATACCTGTGTATATAAGTTCCTAGTTATGTCAACTCTACTTAAATTAACCTTCATAAAAGAAACAATTGTACATCTCCTTGATGTTAACAAAGCAAAATACATTTCCAAACCACAAAAGTAGTCCCTTCTATAACATAAATATGAGTGATATTTATTAACAAGTAAAAACATTAAACAATTTGTTTGATGCAAACCTGATGGTGTATTGTGGTGTTTTCTTTGCGTTTTATGTCTGGTCTGTTTTATGTTGGTCTTAATTTGTAATTTCATTTAATTATATTTGTAATACAAAGGTGAATTTGTATTTTATTTTGAATTCTCAGAAGTCTGGTGTTGATGATAAAGAGTATATGTATAGTATTGATCATGATGATTGCTTGATCAAACAAATGGCAATGAAGTGAACAGACCCCAGTGATAGGCAAGAATAGTAGAGAAATACAAACTGTCTACTTTTTAACATCAAAACAAGACTTATTCAGAGTGGTTTAGCTGAAAATGGAGTTTAACTCTGAGTTCAGGGAAAGTCATGTTTTCACCTAACCTGCTTTAACCTGCAGGTTTTAAAATGGTTTTGAATGTTACTACGGTGGCCTGTTAGCTTACAGCACATTTGACTGACAGATTGCGATTTTGAATGTAAACATGCAGAAAGTTGA
>NW_018127893.1:783014-788748 GCF_001952655.1 Monopterus albus | reverse complement strand
TCCTGGAATCGCAACCTTAACGTGGTGGAGAGGTTTGTGTGTCCCAATGATCCTGGGAGCTGTGTTGTCTGGGGCATTAGCCCCTGATAGGGTCTCCCATGGCAAATTGGTCTCAGGGGAGGGACCAGACGAAGAGCGATTCAAAAAAATATACTTTATTACTTCTTTTTGAAAATAAAAATCTTTAAACTACATTTATGCTGTACCCTTGTGGTTATACCCGCTAACATGCTGTCATAGAAACGTGTTCACTGAAACAGACGTGATGCTTCACCTGAGACAGTGACAGTTATTGCAGATAAACATGTATGATCTCACTCAGTTAATGAAGCCGTCTTAATGTTGCTTCATTTATTGTTTAGAACTTGGATCTGCTCCAACTGCAGCCACTTTTAAAACTAAGATAAAGACTGTTCTTTTCTGCTGCTTTTAACGAATGTACAGTATATCTGCAGGTTGATGTTGTCTTCATGTATGTATTATTCAGTACATGTACAAGGTTTGGGAGGTGTGGGTAGGAGGGAGTGTAATGTACAAGCATGTGTTTCATCTCAGCCATTTAAGTTTAGATGTTCAACTAAACAGATGAGGGGGTTTACACATTATGACACTATGGTTACAGCAAAACCTAATGAATGGTTGATAATTTTTTTGACTAAACCTTCTTTTCTGTTTTGCAGAGTCTGCCCTTGTCAGACATAAACAGTACAACTGAAGGTAAGAATTTTTGAATGCTTTGTTCATAAACTCTTTTGTGAGTCTTGGGGATGTTGCTTATCAAACAACATTTTACAACAAGAGAGTTCATAAGGGTTATTTTTGAAGAAGCTCAAATTATTTTTGTTAAACTGAAATTTTATTGTGAAATTAGTAGAAACAAGAGTTTGATGGATTCCAGTCCTGACAAAGAACAGAAGTGTATCTGTCATGCACTGTTGGTGAATGTAAACACCAAAGAGCTTGAGTCTTGCATGTGAGTTCATTAGTGAATTTGATTTGAATTTGGAGAATAGCAGGACATGTCTACACTAGCAGGGATTACTCAGCTCCTTACCTTCTTCCCTCATATCTGTTTCCTCACTCATATCACTATAAGTTAATGCTGTTGAATGTTCTTGTAGCCAGAGACTATTATGAGGACATGTAGCAGAAAAAGGCCTAATAAGCTTCAGGCATATATCTATGTTAAGGAGCAGTAAATGGCCCTTTGCAGTGTACAACATTAGAGTTCACAGCCTCATTTCTGTATCGTAGATGCTTCCCTGGCCATTTCCTCCCAGCCTTTCTGCTTTTATAAACAGCTGTTGTGGTGTCAGGCTCCATTTGGTGACCCTGGAGGTCACTGCAGTCCCAGAGGTGCCTGTGGGGCAACTCCAGCTCCAGCAGGGTTCTGTTCATGGCCATGTTTCCAATGTTTGTTTTCTCTTCCTTTTCTGTTTGTTCGACCATATTCATCCCTGTTCCTCCCCCACAGACTGTGCAACTGGGACCCTTATACTCCCATAGGAAAGTGTACTGTACATTACGCAAACTTACTTCAGAGTGAAAACCAGCTGCGATACACTGGTGTGCAGCCAGTTTTAGGTTTCTGTGTACATGGTATAAGCATGGCATTGTTGGATTACTGAAGTAATTACTGACAGTGTTTGTGTGTCATAGTACTAAATAAGCTTTATGAAAACACATAAATGCTTATACAATTAAAAATTGTGTAAGTAAAACAGAATAACAAAGATACCCTTCTGGCTACATTTTGCTCACAATCTATATTGTCCACTCATCCACAGTGCTGATGTTCCAAGAAGTGTGGGGTCGGAGCTTCTGTCGGACCATTGAGAAGCTGGTGGAAGTGGTGCAGGAGTACCCCACAGAGGTGGAACACATCTACAGTCCCTCCTGTGTGCCGTTGGTGAGGTGTGCAGGTTGTTGTGGGGATGAGAACTTGGAGTGCCATCCCACCCACACCAAAAATGTCACCATGCAGGTGAGACAAGGGCACTGCGCAGTATATCCATTCATGATAAATGTTTGTGCTCCATTACTACACATATGTCACGCAATTGTTTGTATTGATAGTCCTAACGTGTTATATCCCTCAGCTGTTGAAAATCAGGCCATCAGAGCCAGGTCAAGAATATGTTGAGATGACATTTGTAGAGCATCAGACATGTGAATGTAGGTAAGAAAACAAATCATTTGTGACATGACATATTCTTAAGTATGCAAATGCCAACCCTGTGTTCTAGAAATCACATACATTTATAGGACTTGTTTACAACATCAACGGCTGAGTGATTATACCTGAGTTGCCGTTTTTATCATCATAATGAGGAAACATTCCTAATAAATGTATATGCCAAGCTGTAAACCATCCAACTGTTTCCATTCCTGGATACTCAAGCATGAATCATTTTTACAGTAAGGTTTAGGCAACAAAAACCTTTTGGTTAGAGAGGTTAAGGAAAGATGGTGGTATTGGTCAAATATGAGGTCAGACTGTTTACCTCATTAGCACTGACTGTATATATGACAGACAGCACGTCGCCACTTCCACCCACTATGGAAAAATGAAGCCAAACTATTGTGCATACAGTGGCTGTCATCTTGCTTTTTTGCAGCCAGATTCTACACAGTATTTCCCAGAAATGGAGTGGATTCAAACCCCACTCTCAAGGGTCAACATCCCTCCCAAACTCCTCCACATTACGTACTTGTGTAATTGTATAATTAAAATGACTGTTGTCACATGGATGTTATTGTTAATTTATTGAAACATTTTTTCCTCAGACTTAGGAAACCCATTGTAAAGGTTGAAAGGTAAGCGCATCAATATATTGTTATAACATCAGTTTTGGCATTGTTAAAAAGAATATTTCTCCAGAGAATAGACTTACTGGGAATTTTGTTTGTTTTGCAGGAAGATACAAAGACCAAGAGGCAGGAGGAGAAAGGAGAGACAAAAAACAAAAGAATGTGATAGGTGATGGCACAGTCTTTGAAGAAAGACTTAATATTTCCTACAACTATCAGTTAACAACATTAAAGCTGTGCTGATCTTTCTTGTGCTTTTCAGGTGCCAGATCCCTCGCAGGTAACTGTGGTGGACCCAGCCCCCCTGTTGCAGTGTTGATCACTATTTATTTCCAGTCCAGTGACAGCATCAAGAATCTCTTCTGCTCATCTGTCAATACCGTGTCTGTAGGCTCAAACAGTTGAATTGTTTTGCTGACAGGCCCTCCTGCCGATGGGCAGCGCATTTGTGATGACAAGGTTCAACAGGAAGTGTGTTTTGATGGGTGGAAACATTGCTGTTACACACCTGAACACAATGGACATTCCTGGGAGCCAGTGCAATGTAGAACCAAACAGACAGATGCCTTCTATTTTATTCTAGCTATTACTGTAACAGTTATTATAATTTGTTAATTTCTTTGGTATTTAAAGGTTGTTACACTATATTTATTGATACAGCTGAATATATTTGGACCAGCAACTTCTTAAAAGTTTGTCATCTTTTGATCAAATATTATTCAAGATGCCTTGACTTGTCATAGCAGTGTATGCTGGACTGAGAGTGTAGCTGCTTTGTAAATGCAGTAATGAAATGTCTCCCTCTAGTGTGTATAGAAATGTGTTCAAAACCTCTGAGAATATATTTTTCTCTATAGAAATAAGAGTAGACATAGACCAGTGTTAAGGGCCACAGTCAATCACATCATCAGCTTAATAAATCTATTAGCTATGAATGTAACAAAACCTCAGTGATTATAATAAATAAATAAGATACATTTAAAAATTTGACAGTTTTACAGTTTTAATTACACCTGTTTTGTCTGTGAACAAAACAGTGGTCATATGGAATTTAGGTCAGTGCTGAATTACACATGAAGAAAGGAGCACGGTAAAAGGCAAATGTGCTCCTAATGTGTGCCTCCATCTCTGGGTAACCAGGCCTGCAAGGAACCAGTGTTTTATGAATACTGACATACAGTTTATTTCTTGCACCAGACAGTGTGTAGTGGACTGCAGAGTGGATGTGGCAAGCCCATTATGAATGGGAAGATCAGTACTACAGTAATCAATATTGTCATGCAAAACTAATTTGCTATCAATGACCATTACACAGTCGATCTCAATTACTGTTTTCTTGTTTTAATGTGACCACAGGGCTCTCACAGGTATATAAATTGCATTTCTCTGTTTTGTGCAGCTAAACAGTGCACATTTGTGTCCACGCTGGTGACACAAGACTCACATAAGCCTGCGCCACAGGCGTCTTCCTCTGTTCTAGGAAACACTGCAGTAAGGAAAGGATCAATTGACGTAGTTACGTAAAATAATGTCCTTTTATATTTTTTTCATGTATTACACAAAGAAGATCTTTATGAAACTGTAAAAATTAACGTGTCTACTGTGTTGGTATTTTTAAATTTCATTTAAATATTTATTTTGTAGTTAAATGTTTATGGTTGTCATTTTGTCTTCTTGTGTGGTTTATTTTATTAAACTCAGATGTCAAATTCAGCACTTTTGTCAACCCCTAAATGTCATGGAAATATTACTGCTATAGGTATTTTAATCTCTCCTCTCATGTTCTTTAAAACAATAAAAGACAATGTCAGACCCTCAGAGGGCAAGAAAGAACTACCTGAAAAAGGTCAGCTGGGGCTGAAGTAAAACGAAACCTTCAGAGGACGGTTCAGAAAGAGATTCTTCTTCTTCTGGGATTTATTAGACAGGTTTATACTTAAACTGATGTGAAGTGGTTCTTCCTTTCCACATGAGTCAGATTACCCCCAGTCACCATTAATCATACAGTTGATACTGTAAGTGCACAAGGAGAAAGGAATGACTACGTGAGGAACCTCTTGCAGCCTTTTATAATCTAGCAGCTTCCTGTGGCCAGCTCGCTCCTCTCTTCTGCGTGCCTGCTAGTACTCAACTACAGGAGGTGAGATGCTCCCTCAAGGCTTAGCCCATGACCAAGGTCAGAAAATCCTCACCACCTCACCGCATTCTGGGCAGTACCTGAGACCAGAACCAAAAACCATTGTCATATGGAGCAGATTTATGAACACCCACAGATGAGATGAGAGAGTAGATCATATGCCTATTACCACTGGAAAAGGATTTAGTTTATCAGCCTGGCGTTGCTGTGGAGGATAAAAAATACTCAGTGCTCTGGAGAGTGGAAGTGTGACTTAGAACTTGAACTTGAGCTTATATCCTGTGGTGTTTTTGTACACCCAACACAGTCAGTGAATGCCACTTTATAGAACAACCCTGCTGTCAGAGGAACAGCTGTACATTTTGTCCAGAGGATCCGGCACTGAAGTTTGGTCCTTTACCATATAAAGAGTTTATGTAAAGTGCTGATCATGATGATCACTTTATCAAACAAGCTTACAGCACATTTGACTGACAGATTGCGATTTGAATGTAAACATGCAGAAAGTTGAACTCTGCAGCATTCAGAGCTGTGACGTCATCAGCGACATGGCTTTGGTCTTCGTGACGTCACCAGGTCTCGCGCAGCAGCTCACCTAAGAACTGCAGCTTCACAGGCAATCAGACCACTTCTGAACTTCAGTAGAGGTACCACGCTAGTGAGCAAGAGAGATTAACTCGACAAACACTAGTTAAACAACATCTATTCAGTGAAATACTTCGTATTCACGTAAAAAGTGATTCTTCCAGTTAAAAAAATGGCAAGTTCTAGTGACAGACCCCAAAA
>NW_018127893.1:745340-782360 GCF_001952655.1 Monopterus albus | reverse complement strand
CTCATGCAGCTAAAGGCGGAGAAAGACTCCCTTCAGCGTGAGCTAGAGACTGAAAAGCTCACTCATGCAGCAAGGGTGGACCAAGATCTCCAGCTGATCAACACCCTGAAAGTGGAGAAAGACGCTCTAAAGGCGGAGAAAGACGCCCTTCAGCGTGAGCTAGAGACTGAAAAGCTCTCTCATGCAGCAAGGGTGGACCAAGATCTCCAGCTGATCAACACCCTGAAGGCGGAGAAAGACGCTCTAAAGGTGGAGAAAGACTCCCTTCAGTGTGAGCTAGAGACTGAAAAGCTCACTCATGCCGACAGGACTGAAAAAGATCTCCAGCTGATCAACACCCTGAAAGTGGAGAAAGACGCCCTTCAGCATGAGCTACAGACTGAAAAGCTGGCTCATGCCGACAGGATTGATAAAGATCTCCAGCTGATCGACACCCTTCAATGTGAGCTGGAGAATGAAAAGCTCACTCATGCAGCAAGGGTGGACCAAGATCTCCAGCTGATCAATACCCTGAAAGTGGAGAAAGACACCCTGAAGGCGGAGAAAGACAAGCTGAAGGCGGAGAAAGACATGCTTCAGCATGAGCTAGAGACTGAAAAGCTCTCTCATGCAGCAAGGGTGGAACAAGATCTCCAGCTGATCAACACCCTGAAAGTGGAGAAAGACGCCCTTCAGCATGAGCTACAGACTGAAAAGCTGGCTCATGCCGACAGGATTGATAAAGATCTCCAGCTGATCGACACCCTTCAATGTGAGCTGGAGAATGAAAAGCTCACTCATGCAGCAAGGGTGGACCAAGATCTCCAGCTGATCAATACCCTGAAAGTGGAGAAAGACACCCTGAAGGCGGAGAAAGACAAGCTGAAGGCGGAGAAAGACATGCTTCAGCATGAGCTAGAGACTGAAAAGCTCTCTCATGCAGCAAGGGTGGAACAAGATCTCCAGCTGATCAACACCCTGAAAGTGGAGAAAGACGCCCTTCAGCATGAGCTACAGACTGAAAAGCTGGCTCATGCCGACAGGATTGATAAAGATCTCCAGCTGATCGACACCCTTCAATGTGAGCTGGAGAATGAAAAGCTCACTCATGCAGCAAGGGTGGACCAAGATCTCCAGCTGATCAATACCCTGAAAGTGGAGAAAGACACCCTGAAGGCGGAGAAAGACAAGCTGAAGGCGGAGAAAGACATGCTTCAGCATGAGCTAGAGACTGAAAAGCTCTCTCATGCAGCAAGGGTGGAACAAGATCTCCAGCTGATCAACACCCTGAAAGTGGAGAAAGACGCCCTTCAGCATGAGCTACAGACTGAAAAGCTGGCTCATGCCGACAGGATTGATAAAGATCTCCAGCTGATCGACACCCTTCAATGTGAGCTGGAGAATGAAAAGCTCACTCATGCAGCAAGGGTGGACCAAGATCTCCAGCTGATCAATACCCTGAAAGTGGAGAAAGACACCCTGAAGGCGGAGAAAGACAAGCTGAAGGCGGAGAAAGACATGCTTCAGCATGAGCTAGAGACTGAAAAGCTCTCTCATCCTGGAATCGCAACCTTAACGTGGTGGAGAGGTTTGTGTGTCCCAATGATCCTGGGAGCTGTGTTGTCTGGGGCATTAGCCCCTGATAGGGTCTCCCATGGCAAATTGGTCTCAGGGGAGGGACCAGACGAAGAGCGATTCAAAAAAATATACTTTATTACTTCTTTTTGAAAATAAAAATCTTTAAACTACATTTATGCTGTACCCTTGTTATCACCTTGGCTCGTACACACAACTGTGGCACTATGAGAGAAAAACTCCCCACATAGATGTGTTTGTTGCTTCATTTTATGAATGCACACCCAAACAATAATGAATCTTGGCTTCTATCAGGGTGCCGTTCGCACCTGTCAGTGAGCGAATGAGAAAGAGGCGGACCCAGGTAGCTGACTTTGATGCAAGCAGTGATTTATTATGTACAGTGATGAGGAGAAATAACAAAATGCACAGAGGGAAATAGTGCGTAGTCCTGTCGATGAGTAGTAACCGGGTATTGACCAACAGTAGGAGGTGAGGAGATGGAGAGCTGGGCCGAGCTGCGTAGGCTGGGTCACTCCTGGGCTGGTCGGTGGTGATGGTGGCTACTGAAGGTAGAGACAGAGAGATGAAGGCAATAGTAGAACAGATAGGCGACTGAGCATTGATCTGCCTGGGAGGGGAGAGTGGAGCCACGGTCCGGAGGAACAGTCCATGGAGGGAACACAAAACAGTAGCTGGCTAGGGGATAAATACATACAAAAAACAAAAGAGCACAGGAGAAAAAATGGCCTAGAGACTAGAACGAACTGGCAAGTGACTGAGGAGTGAAACCGGGTAATATAGTGAGTGACCTAATCAAGTGCAGCTGGTGATAAGGGAGTGAGGAACAGGTGAACGTGATTAGTGTAAATGGGGCAAGAGACGGTAGGAAAGGTGAGGGAGGCCAGAGCGGCCGAGCAAACCTGACACAGGGGGGACTATATTTCTTCTACCTCTGTGCATCTTATTACCAGAGTGATTTCACACATAACTAAACACGTTAACACTACACAGTTCTTAAAAATTAGTGCAGGTTTAATTAGTGCACACTCAAGCAAGTTGCAATACTTAACGCAGATTAGTTTTAGTAGGGCTGTAGCAAGCCAAGCCTTGATGACACCCATTACCACTACTGCCTCACAGCAGGGGGAGTGTCGTGCTGCTGTTGTCCTACTTCGTAGCTCGGCTGACCGCAGTGAGCTTGTGACAGTCAGTGGATCAGTTTTAAGTATTGCAGGGAGGGTTACTACAAAAACAAACATCCACAGTGATCTGAAAAAAAGCTGCAGATGGCAGGTGTTACATTCGTGACTGGCATACCATGTCAGACCGTTTTCCTTGCTGTGTGTTGCAGCAGAAAAACACCACAATGGTGGATGTTCACAGAATGACTTTGCACAACAAATTTTCCCACACATTGGGAAAACTACACGAGTCCACAGCCCTGCTATATGCTATATGTTGTGAATTTCCACCACTGGTCACATGTATAATCACCTTATTACTGAGTGTCGCGTTTGTGTGATTTACTGCAAACACTTTTGTAAGAAACATTTTATTGCCCAGGTTTACTGTACTGCCATAACATCAGAATGAGGTAAAACTTAGCAGGAAATGTTCAGTGGGAGTGATAATTGTGCCTATCAAGCACAATCAAGCCCTTTCATGTTAACACTACACAGTTCTTAAAAACACTGATTAGTGCAGCTTTAAATTTGGTAGCTGCCTAAACCTAAAAATAAGTTGTTCATCCAGTCAGTGCCCTGTACACTTAACCATCTACCCCATCAGCCACAAGTTAGGGGCAGTAGTCTATAAGAATATCACACAACTAATGTAATCCAAATAACAATAGCATCTTCATTAAAATGGATTTGACAAATTAGCTGGGTAGAAACATATTCTGTACAACACAGAGTTTCCCCTCTGTGAGCACAGTGGGTGACAGGATGACAGCGAGCATACGGGTTGTTGCGCTGTGGTCTAGAAACACTGATCTGGAGGCGACTATTCTTGGGCCAGTGACTCCATGAGCACTGCTTTATCAAGAACCATTATTGTTCTGGTTTGAACAATCAGCATGTACTGTATTTGCATCACTGCACAGAGTAATGGCAGTGAAGGAACTGGGAAATGGTTCTGCAGCTGAGAATATGATACTGAATCATGCTTTATGATCACTACAATAAGTGAGTCTGACCTTCTCAGGATTTTTGTAAATTCATAACCTACTTTGTTGACGGAATATTTCACATTCTCTCAAACAACAGCCTACTATGATATCGATATTTGTTTTAAAAAATACGCGTATTTATTGAGGGGCGCACACACCTTAAAACAAATGCTCCTCGACTTCCTGGAAAAATAAAACTGGAGCTGACTCGTTGCCCTGGCAACAACATCTGTGCCTCCAGGAAATTTGAGCCCTCAGATGTGTCTTAGCAGGAGGTCCCATATATTCATCACTTGAAACAAAAAGACAACCACAGCTGATTCATCACTGCTGCCAAGATAAATATTACATTTGTGCACACTCAAAAGTGTTACAAGAAACATTAATGTGACAGATTGAAAATGTGCTTTGTGCATTCCCCTTATTATGCCACTACTGTATTAGTACATTTTGTTTCAAAACAAAAGAATGTATTTCATAATTACTTCATCGCATATAAAGAACTGAGAGGCGTCAACCTGTGCAATAAATATTTATTTGCCAGCTTATATGGTCTTCTGTGCCACCGCGAAAATTTCATTAGCGAACTGGGGCTGCCTGCAAAGCATCCGTGAGGGCTTCACTTAATGAGCACAGTCGGAAATGAAGTGTAGTGGAATCGTTAGCTAAGAAAGAGTCAAGCACTACTAGAAGACACATATAACATTGGATGTCAGTACAAACAGCAATATGTTTTCAAGCAAGCGAAATATTGGTAAGGTTTACAAAAATAGTACTATTGGCTAAATATGTTGTTGACAGTACAGTGATATGCTGGCTGCCAAGCTAAAGCTGCGTTAACGTGAGCTAGCATTAGCACGGGGGCAGGGCAGTAAACAGTCGTTCTCAGCTAATGTTTCATTTCACATGAAATGTTTTTACGTTTTAACAAATAAAAGTTAACTAGTGTATGTCAACTGCCTTCACGACTTGTTAATAGTTAGCTAACATTAGTGTTGCCAAAGTTGCGTGTGTAACGTTAAACAATAACAATGCAAGTTGTATAATTAAGTTAAATAAATAACGTTAGCCGCTGGACAGTTCAGACACGGCCATAACGTGTTTGGCATGACGTCTTTTTTTTGTCTATACATCATATGGTACACACATAAAGTGTTGGGAAATGGCAAAAGCATCTCTTACAGTAGCTCTGTATGGGAGCAACAGGCCCTTAAACGTCGCGACCTTTATAATAATTAGTTTGTTGTTAGGTCTTTGACCTGATTCATGTCTTGTTCAAAACATAGCGTCACCTTATTTGTTGTGTACATATGTTTTTCTGTCTAAATGTAGTGGACGAAATAAACCCATATTAATGTAATAATGATGTTTAATGTTTACAAGCACAAAATACAGCCTTTAAAGGTTAATTTTCTATCAATTAATTGACTAATGGTTGCATCTCTGCACTGAATGTCCATTAAAAAGTGTGTTGAACCCAGTGAGGGAATGTTTTGGAAGAATGAATGTTTCCTCCCTCCAGCAGAGGAGCACTAAAGCTGTTCTTATTAAAATGTCTGTGTTGTTCACTTTATGTTAGTTTTCCCTTTAGTTTGTCACCCATGTTTATGTATAAATAACGAGGATATTGCATTGCATCAAATTGGTGCTCCTGATTTAGTCACTTGGTGTAAAGGAGGCTGATCGGGGAGACCTAATGACCCATCAGTACTAATTAGATATGTGATGTTAGCATTGAAATGTTCTCCATGACCAGACAGTATAACTGTTCCCTGACATTAAGACACCAAAATGACGGAGGATAATATAATATATAGGGTTATATACACTGCAAGTAATACAGCAAATAATCCCTCTGCATCTTTATAGTCTTTGCTTTTACCCAGTACCCTGAACTCAAGGCAAAAACAAAGTGAACTATGTCAGAGCTTTGCTAGGCATTGGCTTTGCTAGATCCAGGATAACTGTTTAGATCTTGTTAGTTCAACCCTTGATTCTACATTTTTTTTTATCTATCCATCCATTATCTATACCACTTATCCTGAGGAGGGTGATAGGGGGCTGGAGCCAATCCCAGCTGACATCAGGCGAGAGGTGGGGTACACCTTGGACAGGTTGCCAGTCTATTCTAGTCAGAGAGAACCCAAGCAGCCACAGGGAGAACATGCAAACTCTGCACAGAAAGGCACCGGGCTGACCAGAGCTCGAACCCAGAACCTACATGCTCTGAGGCAACAGCTCTAACCACTGCGTGACCATACTGCCCACATTTTGTATTTTTTTTCCTGAAGAGACAGGCATGAGCAGTTTCAGGAGACCAGACAGACACAGGACACCACCGTTCACCAGGGCAACACACCTTGGAACACCCAAGCCTGACCTGGAGAGAGATTCAGGCTTCTCAGGTTTGATTGAGTTACATTGCTTCACAGAGATAAACATTTAACCTCTGTGTTTCTTTGTATATGTTTTATCCTTTGACATTTTTGTTTGTTCACATTGCGGTGTTGTCAGTGTGGCACATGTTGTGTAAGTATATATGATTAGCGTTTCCATTACTAGAAAACGTGACTATTGAGTCATAAACAAGGTCAACCCTAATAAAATCTAGAGATCTAGGTCACACTTTCCATGTTGGCTATCCTCTATTGGGCCAGTTTTTCTTAGGACCTTTATCACACACAAGGCTGACCTGGATTTGATTAGCCCTCCTCATCAGGTTGATGATATACTTTTGCAATTGCTCTGGAGATACTTATGTATCTGCCCCGGTTCTCATAGTACTGATGTTGTCTCTCAGGTTCTGGACATAATAGAAAGGTCAATCTGTTGCTTTTTAAACATGATGAGACCCATATGCTTGCCTTTTCTTCCTCAGATGCCAGCTCTGAGTACCTCAGTACAGTTGATCTTACTGACTCTGAAGATGCAGGAAGGAATGGGTTGATAATCGGCCAGGGCCCAACTGGTCCGCAGGTGGCTGTGATGGGGGGCTCATATGCTGGACTATCTCCAATGATCATCATGAACAACTTTGTCTTAAAGCAGGTAAAATACAGCAGTGTATGTTAGCCTTTTCTTAGGATGGTTTCTCTCATTGCTGTGGTAAATCTTTTTTACTGTGTCAGTCATTTTACTGAAAATCATTTTTTTCTGGCTTTTTTAATTTGGTGTAAAACAGAGATTCGTAGTTGCATCACAGCAACATTCTTCTTCCAGAAAGAAATTCAGCACTGTGTTTGTCTGGTATTGTTCTGGTCATTTATAGAGCTTTTTCTTTTAATATTTAAGAGATGGCTAATTAGTTCTTGCAGCTGATTTACCAGCCAACATTCCTGCATTATTTTAGTTTAGTCTCTGTCTCTCATTTGGGTATAATTCAGTACAGATTAAGCCAGGGTTTTATTGTCAATGTGCTGTTAAGAGAGTGCATGTGTAAAGTTACAAGTACATTGTAGTTAGTGTTAATTATAATGGGTAACATTTGTGTTGCAATGTTTCGATTGTATGTCATTTATGTTTAAAGGTAGGGTTGGCGATTCATTTCAGAAGCATTTTTGTTACATTTTCTTGATTTTTTTTTTTTTTTTTATCCCAATAGCAATGAATACATTAAACGCACTGACAAAATATCTATGGCAGTAGCACGGCTGAAAAAAGCCTGACCAGTAATTTACTTGGTCTGAGCAAAACCATTGAATGACCTACGTGCCAGTCAACTTAACTTCCTACTTGTGCGGACTCTGCCCTTGCACTCATTGGGCGAGCCGAGAGTCTCCTACAAGCCCATGCAGGCAGTTGTGGTACTGCTCTTTTTTTATAGCTAAAGCTAGCGACCTATGGCAAAAAGGTACACCTACAGCAGCTTTCAGTCGCAAACAGAGACCGTATTCGAGAAAGTTACAACTAAAAAGAAGTTGGATGCCGCAAAGACATAAAACCAGAGTTAACATTGGTGTGACTTTTAAACGATGGCAACAACTGAGAGAACAAAAGGGGCTGAAATATGACTCTGTAGTGGCCATATTTCTGCTGGACAGGTAATTTTTGTTTTATTTGGAGGGGATTTGTTATTTTCCTGAAATATGTAAGTAGTAGTCAGGCAGTGCACGTTGTGTTTTGAAGGAGTGGCTTTGGAGAGAAGTCAGGATGATATTTCTTTGGCCTACTTTCAAAGTGAAGTTTCCACTTTTTGGTTCTTCCAAGATTGCCAACTATACCTTAAATATTTACTGTTTTATACTTTTGTTTTATAGTATGATATTAACTTTTTTTCCCCCCTTTTAGCCATCGACGATTGACCCAATAGAAAAGCAGTGGGGCTTTCCTTCACCCTTGGAAGTAATACCTCAGTCACAGGTGGTTCTTCTTCAACCTATGGTAGCAAATGGCAGCAGCAACACTCCAAAAATGTGCCCCGAAAATATCCAGCAATCAAAAAGCTACATGCCCATCCTCAAATCATATCCCAGAATTGCACCACAGCCTGTGGAGGTGCCAGCTAAAAGGATGGGATCCTCCAGGGTGAGTTCAAGAGCGCGGTACGACCAGCGAAAGCGACGGCACCAACACAGTCACGGGCTCTACAGCTCCCCCAGCCCACAGCTAACTCCGGAAACTCCAGTCAAAGTCATCTCCAGCTTTGAAGCAGAAACCAACCAAGCACAGGCTGCTAAGAGTCAGGAACTGCCCATTGACAGGTCTCCTTCCCCACTGGCAGGAACCAGCTTTCTGTTTCCCTTAGATGAATTTAGTATGGAGGTAGACAGCAACAAGACCCATTCTGTCAAATACCAGGATGTCCTCTCAGCGGACAGCAACAAACTGAAACGTTTCAGCAATACCTACAATATTCTCAACAAGTCTGGTTTGCTGGGGATCACGCTGCGCACGAAGCAGCTGATCAGGGAGAATAAGCGCACCCAAGGCCAGCTGCAGCGGCTGCAGGAGCAAACAGCTCTGCTGCTGGAGGCTCTGAGCAGCGGAGACCCACAGCTCTGGACGAAACTCCAACTCTCTCTGCAGGACACAGACAAGGAACAGTCGGGGACTAAAGTTCAGAGAGTCCTGATGTAATATGTTGGTGGACATGACCAGCAGTTCTCAATTAGGGGGACAGAAGATAATTTTAATGGATGTGGAAAAAATGTCTCACATCTTTACAGTTAAAGGTGCAGTGTGTAACTTTTAGGATTTCTTAATGGAAATGGGCTATAGTATGCATAATTATGTTTTCATTGATGTGCACTCACCAGAAATTGAGAATCGCTGCATGTTCTTTAGTCTAGCATGAGGCTTTTATATCTACATAGGAGCAGGTCCCCTATCATAAAGGCCGGCATGTTGAGCCACCATGTTTTTTACAGTAGCCCAGAACAGACAAACCACGCACTGGCTCTAGAGTGTGAATTTTGCATTTTCACATTGAAGTAGCAGCTTGGATTTGGAGACTGGAGACAAAGAAGTAGTAATGTATGAGCTTTGCTGAGCATTGCAATCTGCAAATTCGCCACTAGAAGACATTAAATCTCACACACTGTGCACCTTTGAAACTTTCTTCTTGTGAAATTGTCAACACAGCAACTAAGCAAACAATAATTGAACTCAGCTTTATGCTTTCATGCATTTGTACATCTTAATTTTGCAGGTAATGGAAAGAATACCATTCAGAGCTGCTGGTCTAGCCTCCAAACATGAAGCTGACGCATATCCACTGTTACCAAGTGGCAGTTAAGAAGCATGCTTAAGGTACAAACCTTCACCTTTAAAGAATATTCTTTCCTCTGTCGTTTTAAAATAGCAAGTATCACTTGTAATAGGGCTATGGCTTCTGTATTGTCTAAATGCATGCAGCATATGCGAGGACACATGGGGTTAATTCCTTGCCTTGAATGTGATTGCTGTAGAGAAATTAACATTTTAGATCAAATGGAAACCTCGACATGTGGCATGCTTCATTGTTCTCCTGACTGAGGTGCATCTTGAGTTACTGACTTTTTACTGTTTACTTGGTTTTTGAACCAGATAGTAAACTGAAAGAGAAATTGTGTTTGCCAGACAACAGCTCACTAGCTTACAGTGGGAGTACGGAGGGCTTTCCAACCCACAACATAGTTTTTTGTTTGTGTTTTTGTTTTTTGTTTTTATAATTTTGTTACTTGCTGTCTTTTATTTATTTGCAACAATATTAATAATAGTAAAGACTAAAACTGTGTGAATAATAGAAACAAACTGAGCACATAATGTTGCCAGTTCACTGGTAAAACAGGCTTTTTTCAGTATCTACCTTTAAGAACTGTGTAGGAATTTGTTGGATGCTTGAACTGTAGCAAGTAAAGTGCTGTAACCACATCATTTTGACTTTGCATATGTTGCCACCATGTTCGTCCTTACTCTGGCTTTAGGCTTAGTATGATGTTGTATTAATTGAAATTTTAAGACGGTTAAATAATTTCATTTGGTTTCATATCGCACTTTAGTTACAAGATCACTAACAACATTTTAGACAAATGTAACAACCTGTTTCTCTAAACGAGCATTCTGTCTTGTTAAAATAATTTGAATATAAATGTTTATCTGGATGCATTTGCCTTTTGAATATGTTCATGTTTCTACTTCTGGATACATAATTTATATTATTTCATCATGAGCTTCATGTGGAAGAAAGTTGAATGTTCTTAAACATCTCCAAAGAATTAACATTCTTCTCCAAAACAATACTGTGGCAAGATAATGCACACAGATTTGTAGTAAAAAGATAACGAGAAAGACAGGTGCAGTCAGAAATGGTCCCATTTTAAATGTTGTGTTGTTACTTATTTTAGCAACAAAACACTTCTGTTGCACAATTTTTAGTCAGTGGTTGTAAAATGAAGTAATAATCAAATCAGTCTTGGTTTTAAGATGGTCAAGAAGCGTTGCAAACATTTTAAGATTACTTTTCAGAGATCCTTTTGTGAAATGTGTTTTCTGTATTCTTTCTTTTAACAAAAGTCACTTCAACTAATAATGAATTGTCAAACTGTTTGGAGACCATTTCCTCTGTTGTTTGTTGCATTTTCCTAGCTCAGAGTGTGTAGCTCTGTGAAAAGAAAGAATGGCTGCTTGTTCTAATTTGAATACTTTTATTGGTATAGCAGGAATAGACAAAATAGCTCTAAAAAGTACTGAAGTTCAAAACATCTTTGACTCGATGCTGAATTGTAGCTATAGCTGCAGTGAAACAGTGACAAGTCCTTACTATTATTATACAGAGGGCTCTGCCATCAGCAGTGTAGTGGATTCCTCACTTTCTGGGGTCATCTGTAAGCATGTAACACATGACTTTATGGCACATTGTGAATAATACCCTGGATAATAGCATGGTAATCATCTTAAGGTTTCCCCTACCTTTTCTTATGAAGGAGAAAATCACTGGACCTTCATCAAACTCTCTGTATCACATTCTTTTGAGTTGAATCAGGCTCAGCATTTCACAGTTTGTCAAAACAATGGTGTCAAGTCTGGCAGTTTATGCTAAACACTGTAGTTTCCCATTTGCTAGCCCTTAATGTCAAGTGATTTATTGTCACCAGAAAGTTTCCTGAAAGTGACACTGTAGTATCCTACAAAGACGTGTGGAAGAACAACACACTCGGACAATGTCGGAGCACCACATGGCACAGGCATTCAAATAAGTTGCGTAATACAAAACTGCAAAGCTGTAAATGCACGCACTTATGCAAAGCTATCTTGATTATTTGATGTGACCATGTAGTAAGTGCATGTCCATGCAACTGTTCTATGTCAAAAATGGCCAACATATCTGTCTTATATTGCCTTGTAAAAAGCTACTTAAAGGATGCACTTACACTATGCGCTTATTTAAAAGTTCCACAATGCTTATATGGCTCCTGTCCTTAAAGGAATGTATGCTAATAGCTATGTATTTCACGGACAACCTTAGAGGTCATAAAGCAACCATTTAGTATTTAAACTAACTGCCACATGTATCCAAAGAAAGCATTTTCTACAATTTGTGCTGCTTGTGTGACCTATTGGGAGTAATCACCATGACCTGTGGTCATTACTCAGTCTTGTTTATGTGCATCTGTGTCTTCTGAGCACATCTCCGCTGTCTGCACAGGCAGGATAAGGCCGAGGATCCAGCGGGTACCAAATACATCCTTGAGGTTGGCTCTCCAGGGACTGTGATTCTCCACAAGCTGCCCCCTCTGCAGCTGACACCAGGTCTGTCCTCGGGCCACCAGCAGAACCTGCTGGCAGCAGAAGCCCGCAGACACCAGGCCGATGCCCAGCCATACATAGAGCATCAGCACCACAAACAGCTGCAAGCCTGAGATTGTTCCTGTAGGAAAACACTGAGAAGTAAGAAATAATTTAGATAGCAAGTTGTGTGTTTTAAATATAACAACTCACCCATAAAGAAGTAACCAGTGGACAGGGGCAGAAGAGTCAGGAAGGTCAGCGGGTTCTCAAAGGACATAGAGTACTCCACTGTTAGAAAGGCCACGCCAAGAACCAGAGAGTACAAACATATGCATGATGTGTAGATGCAGAACATGATGAAGTAGCGCATGTTTCTGTTGCCGATGCAGTTTCCAGTGAAAAAGCAATGGTGATCCCTCTTGAGAATCACTTTCTTACACAGTTTGCAGAAGTGACGACCGTTTAGGAGGTAGTGAGCGTCCACTTTGTCTGAGCAGTGCGGTGAACACACCGGAATCACAGTCTCGTTGGCACTTTCCCCAGTGCATTGAACATCAAGAAAAGAAAAACAACCGCGTGAAGAGTCGGAGACCCCCTCAGTGACGTGTCTGGGGTTGGGAATATTGTTGGAATGAAGAAACAGAAGTGCAAAATGAAGGTGACTGCTGTAGCCAAGAAGAAGTATGTAGGTGCTACGGCATTGAGCAGCCGAAGTTTTAACATCCTGGTGAACATATCTGTGTGAGAATGAAGAAGACATAGTAAGAATATTATATGGTAACTGACATCTGCCAGTGGCTTGGAGAGGTTATTGTAATAGCAGCACTTTTCTTTTTCTAGTCTGTGTAAAGGCAGTGAGTTTGATGGAGGAAAAATCTCCAATGTACATGGTGGGTGAAAAGTAAGCATTAAAAATTGGTAATAAAGTCCATATTTCTAATACAAATTGATTGAAATATGAAATCCTATTTACTGTCGTCTATTTAGAGACTGTTTTCATCATAACTCCAGTAATACTACAAGTTCTATAGCCAATTTTTAATGCCTAGTTACTTTTCACCCACCCTGTTTACCAAGAACAATGAAAAGTTAAGAGGATCCATTCTGTCTCATCATCTGAGTAAACAAAAAAGTTGCTATACACACTAACTTCATCTTCATCATGGGCATCAAAACATAAAACATTTTAACTGCAACATTAACATTAGCAGCAGTGGAAAGTAGCTAAGTACATTTACTCAAGTACTGTACTTAAGTACAATTTTGAGGTATCTGCACTTGAGTATTTTCATTTTCTGCTACTTCATACTTCACTACATTTTACAGAAAACTATTCAACTTTTTACCCACTACATTTATTTAATAACTTTAGTTACTAGTTACTTTTCAGACTGATTAATTAACCAAAATACAGTATTATCATAAGACTTTATTGATGCCTGATGAGAAATTTACAAGCTACTCAGCAGTATGTAAACTACTTTAAAGGTAGTTAACATCAGCATTAAATGTGATGTGCACGATAATACATCAATATTATAATGATATACTGTACATTAATGTGAACTGTGCCATTCTGCATATTGAGTACTTTTAACTTTTAGTACTTTAAGTATATTTTAAGCCAATACTGTTATACTTTTACTCATGCAGGGCTTAAACTTTTAACATTATGTTTACACTGTGGTGTAAATTACTAAGTAAATAATCTGAGTACTACTTCCACCACTAAACATTAGTAACAACTATCAATAAATACAACATTTTCGAAAATGCATAAAAATATTGTATAGGATATCAGTCACCAACTATATTTCATCTTTTATTTATTTCTTTTTGGCCAATTTAAATGGACACCGGCAGATTAGAGAGAACACTCTTGTTATAATCCGCGGTAGATCATCACTGTTGTGTTTCTGGCTTTTTGTAAGTCTGCGCAGAGAGAAACCCATTTCTGAACAGATGTGCGCCCAGAGATTCTCAGGGGCCATTGACAGTACAAGAATATCTCACTATTTTCAGTGATCTCGTAACCTACTTTACTAAACCACGAACAGAAGGAAGCAAGGAGCTACCGGATTAAAACCAAAAGCTGGGTCTTTACATGATTAAATGGAGGCTTTCGCGTGAAAACACCGCGGGAAGCTCTCCTGTAGGCCACTTCATGCCCCACAGGACAGTCAGCAGTTATGATCACGGACTATCGCAGTCACCACTATCTAATCTGTTGTCTGATTTCCTTAGAAAACATATTAAACCGGTGCCAATCATTTTATGTCCATGTCGACGAAATGAAAGCAGTCATCTTCCCCCATCCTACCTGCAGATGTCAAGGAGCGGAGGAGCCTCTGCTCACAGCTCAGGTTCACTCAAAGGCAGAGAAGAAGGTGATGCTGAGCATCACACTGACGTCTTGTTTCACTAGAACGGGATCTGCTCCTTTGTCTGCCGCCGCCTGTTGGTCTGGATGGGTTTTATATATTTAACTTGCAGTTTTTGGAGATGCTTTTAAAAATACGCTTTGGCCTTTATCCACTGCATTAGAGCAATATTTAAATGTTATTTTGACATTTATAAAAGAGATATTCAAATCATTTACTTAAGTGAAAGTGGTAGTACCAAACTGTGGAACTGTTTTATTGGGAATAAAAGAAGCCAATTACATATTAACTTAAAATTTATTTTAAAAAAAATCATTATTACTGTAACAAACTGTTCTAAATTACTCAATGCAGATAACTTGCCTCAGCATGTTAGATATTATAGGCCTGTTATCAGATTATCATTGTGATGTATTTATGTGTAAAAATCATTTTTAGTTTAAACATTGTATTTAACCTAGTCCCAGTAATTTATAACAATGTGTCATATTTTGTAAACTGCTCTAATGTGTTATATGGAAAATCTTAGCTTGTAAGGTAAATACGGTCGCTAAGGTAAGGCTAGATTTTTTTGAAGCGCAATATTTGCCTGTGAATTGGCTAAACGAATAAAGTATTATGAAGTGAAACCTAAATACAACCTGGATGAAGTAAGCTTAGTCGCCCTCCACCAGTCAATGTGATTCATGAAAAGGTAAGGAACAAAAGAGAAAACTATTTGAGTGGGATAATGATTGACTGCAGGGTTTTATGATAATGCAAGAAAGTAAATGTTCCAGTAGGTGGCAATGCACCCTCAATTATTTTACAGCCAAGTGTGAGTGTTGTCATATCAGTGATATTTATGTATTATATTTTGCAGACGGACCATATCCACGCTTTGCTTGTCTTGTGTTGTCCCATGGCCTAAACCACGTTAATGAAACCGCTAAAATCTTTAAAAATATAGATTACAATACAAATGTATCAACTAAATAGGTAACTTTAACCCGGATCGCTGGTCACAGTATTGGAATAACTAACCTGCGCATCCTAAAATGAGATTCTAGGCAACATTACTTGACGGTCCCTTAGCCGCCTTCAAGGCAGGTGTTTTATTGTCAGACGGCCCCTGAGTAGCTGGGAGTTTCTCTTGTTTGTTGGTGTTGGAGGATAAAGCTCAGCAGTATCCAGGTCGTCAGCGCACGCCATCGATCAGGAAGCTTTCTAAGGTGAGCTGTGAATTTTAAAGCTCATGGATCTGCTAGGCGATCGAAACGTGAACTGGGAGAGTTTATTCTCGTTATTTGTGGCGCAGTCGTTTCCATCAAGTTTACATGGGTGTGCACGCACTGTTGTGGGTGCTGCAGACAGCAGATGGACACAGAGCCTTCCCCAGAAATTGCCCGATTGGTGTGATAACCACATTTTCTTTAAAATAGGAAGATGCGGTTATAATATGTAGTTGCATGTCAACGCTCAGAAACTCCTTGCGTCATGGCTCAGTGCTGTTATTGGTTGGTGAGGAGGAGGATGTTTCTGGCAACGTGTCAGACCTTCACACCCATAACAGATGCCGTCCTTCCTCTCGCTACATCACCTATTGTTCCTCATGGAGCCAGTCAGGTGATAAGTCTGTAATGGAGGTCTGTATATGAGCCTCTGATCAGAAATACTTGTGGCTTCCACTCATGCTGTGACCATGCTGTCTTCTCTCTGCAGTATCAGTCTGGACTTGCTTGGATCCATACAGGCACAAAGCCAGTGTTGGTCTAGTGAGCAATTAGTTTGACTGGTTGAGGCAACTAATGCCGTTTTACAGATAAACTGAGGTCATTGCTGTATATATATTAAGTGAATTTCCCCTGGATGACTACTATATATAGTCATTTATGTTTTTGAAAATGCTCACTTTTGGTTTATCTTATTTTATTATGAGGCCATGTAGTTTGACAGCAAAGGCAGAATCCATAATAAATAAAGTCAGAGCTCCTGCAGTTTCACAGACTATGATGAAGAGATGTGGCCTTTAAAATGCCAGATTAAATTTATGATTTTTGTCTGCTTGTTTGTTGTTTTAGCCCTGTGATAGACTAGTGACCTGTCCAGGGTGTAACCCTGGTATAGATGATGGATGGCTGGATGGATTTTTGTTGTTTTGAAATTTCGGTGGGACTCTTGCACTTTGCATTTGCACAGCAGCATATTAAAATACAAAGGGTTGAAGAAAGGCCTTATTACTTGTATTGGAAAGTGATATTGAGGTATTTAACTTAATTTTAATAAAAATATAGTCATTCCAAGAGGTCCATATACACAAATACATCTGAGGATAATGGCAGTGATGATGGCAGTTAGTGTTGTGCATTAATTAGAGCAGAGCTGTATCCTGTTTCCAGACTGGCATTTATGACTTCTATAAATAGAGATGTTATGCCTTGGAAGACATTTGAGGATTTCAATGAAAGTCTTTGCAACTAGCAACTGCACTTGCTAAGTGTGCAGGTAATAAACTCCTGAACAAATTGAAATGTTTTTATCAGTTTTTGAAAATGTAATTGAATCTGTTTTTCTGATTTGGTTCCTTTTATGGCTTCTTAAATCCAAAATGTTGCTTTCTCTCGACACTGTGCAGGAGTATACTTTCTTGAGTGTTTGGTCATCAAAAAATGTTCAGTGGGCTGTTGTGTTAAATTTTAATGAGACATCTCAAGGAAGAGGACACAGTAAGTCCAAGTTGAGAATAAATGCTGGCCATCTTCGAGTATCACACAGGCATTAATATTTCACGGGCCTCTAAGCTGAGATTGAAAACAGAGCTTGAGATGGATATGGTGGACTTGTACAACAGCTGCTGAGCAAGAAGATGAGTACATTATGCATTTGAGAATATTATAAGGAAACATAAGCTTTAGTCCATGGATCTAGTTTATGTTTGAGGTTTTCTTTTTCTTTTTTTTAGTTGTTTCAGCACCTTGAGCAGCTGGACAGCTCCCGCAAAATGTGATGCTTGTTGGTATTAATGAATGAAAAACAATGACAAGTGTTTGCCTTAAATACAGCTAATTGATATTGTGCAGATTAGTTTTATATCGTGCACTCACCATGACGTTTGTATTCACTTCTCTGATTTTGTTATCGTGGAGTACTTGGCATGATCCAATTCAGTGGGGGGAGCCACTCTGCAGCAGCGATGTCCCCGGCTGGGAGTAAATAAGGAGTGCAGCCAGAGTTAGCTAAAGCACCTACGTGTGTCTCATTTTTACACAAAACAGGTTCATTCTTAATAATGTGTGGTTTATTAATTCACTCAACTAGGGGTTTCATTTACTTTTTACATCTATTTTAAATGTACCAGTCCTCTCTGAGTCTGTGCCCCAGCCTGGCTACCCCTTCTCAAAGATTTCTAGATCTGCCCCTGATTGGATCATCCCCGTCTCCCTGCCTTTAATACACAAAAGAATAAGAGTTTATGCTTCGCTTGAGCCCAGAGTGAGTATCTGAAAGAAACAGCCCACAGTGATAATAGATCACACCCACTACAGCACAGCACCAAACAGGCGTCTTCCTGCCCTCTCTGGTAGTGGTGACAAGAATAGTGGTGGTGCTGGTAGTTACATGTGGGATGCAGGTGTATGTGTGTGCCATACATCTAAGATTGCATCATGTGTGAGATGTATTTCTGTGACTCATCTCGCCATCCACATGTCACAGTTAGCTGGAGATCAGTAGAAATGTCAGACAATGCTTTGGTGAGAGGCTCATGACAGGAAAACAAACACAAGCAGAGTATCAGAACAAAACAGCTGGTGACGTTGTGGTTAGCTGTGAAACCTCGGTTTGTACTCCACCTGCCATCTAAACAAGTATCTACTATATAGGCTCACCTTTGGAGAGCAGGCTCCCAGCTATGCTGTGAACTTACTTGCTGTTCCAGAGGGGTCCGTCCCAGTGACACTAACATGTGCTGCATTGTTAGTCATGTATTGTACACAGACTGTCACCACCAGAGAGCATACTGCCATAAGCTTACTATACACTAGTGTAGGAAGCAGCATTAGATATCCACAGTCATGCACAGATCACTTATCACACATTTTACACTGCCTAAGCCTGTTGTACATGCACTGTGGCCTCGAAGCACCATCTGATATTCTGCAGGATAGCACATGAGCAGAAGAGATTCTGCGTGTAGCGACATCAGATGCTGCGACTTGAGCAGGCTTTGTCTTCTGACAGCTGTGATCCTGATTCTCTGTTATTTTTAAATGACCTTACTTTAAATACTTTATATCAGAGCTCCAACAATTAACAAATAGTTTTGACAGGAAATAAATCAGCAAATATTTTGATAATCAATCGTTTAAGTAATTTCTATGGGAAAAGCATAAAGTCCAGTGGTTCCAGATTAATTATTGACAGATTCATTGATAATGGATATAAACATTAGTTGAAGCTCTACTTCATAGTATCATTGGCCATTTTCTAAAGCAATGCAGGTTTTAGATTGAGCTTCTCATTTCCAGTCAGCCATTATCTGCTTTTAATTTCCTTACAATATGTAAATGAGATACTGTGGGAAAAGGCTTTGCATTGAGAAGTATTTCCTGTAAAAAAACCAAGTGAAGACAAACATTAAGAAGATATACTGTAGACAATGAGGAAAGAATAATATAGATTTTGACATTCTAAAAAGGCTGCTGCTCATCAACTAACTCTCCAGTCTGAGAGTTGATGCTTTTTTGATCACAATCCCAGCAGGCAACAATATACTGTAACCATGACAACATATTAATACATCTCCTCATAGTTAAAGCCTTTAAATTAATTTTCATATTATGAAAAAAAATAAGTGTAAACCACTGACTTCCTGGGCGATAAGAAAGAAAGAAACCTCCTGCTTTGGAAAATGGTTGACAGTAATTAAGGAGAGTAAGTAATTAGTAATTAGTAGTGTATTAATTAAAAGGGAGCATAATTAACACACATTAAATGGGGGTGCAGGGTAGCTGATAACAAATTTGTGCCTGCAGTTTGATTCCACCATGTATTTATTAATAAACTGACCTGACAATTGAAGTGTACTGCAGTATATACACAAATCTTTGGCTGAAACATACACAACCACTGTATTGTCCTTTTATTTGCTGTTGAACATCCATAAGTAAAAACTATGAATAGTAAGCTAAACAGAGATAGTGATGCTGCCAACGCTGATTGTGTTAGTATGCTGACACGTGTTGAGTAACTTCATGTTAAGGTTGAATATGGTTTACGTAGAGAGAGTAGAGATTTTTCTGAAAGAATCTCATCTGATGAGCAGGGTTAGGTTTTGATAAATGTGGGGGGTGAAGGTAATTTTAACTCGGATGCTCAAGTTTTCTCACAGGCCCATTTTTAGGAGCAGCTCCAACAGATTTTGCAGCATAAGAAGCTGTGGGTAGAACCTTCCAGAAGCTCAGAGGGATGCAGGGGAATCACAGATCAGGCAGGTTGTGTGTGTGGTTACTGAACTGTTCAGGTTCAGTGTCATCCAGCGTACATGTTAGACAGAGCTATCACTGATGCCAGACGGGTCCTAATGAGGAATGGCCAAATCCACACAGCAGCAGCAGCAGGACAGACACACTGCACTCCCCTGGGGGTCTACTGAGCATGTGCGGCCAGACAGGAAGCAGGTGTTAGGTTTGTGTGCAGTCATCGCTCCGGTCAGCCTTCAGAAAGAGGCTGGGTGGGGTGGGGGTTGTGGAGGGGGGTGCTGCATTAACTGCAGACATACCTCAGTGATCTGTGTTCGTATGTTGTGTACTAGAGAGCGAGTGAGCAGGTGGAGTGCAGATTGCACTGAAACCCTCTGCCTCTTTCTAGCTGTCACATTGTGGTCAGAAAACTTTTTACTAACACCATATCAACTTTATAAGGTGGTCATTCTGTAGGTCTGTGCTGTTATTTCTCCTTGTTCCACTGCCCACAACTGACTGAAAACCAGTTAATGCAGCCTTTAAGTTTACATTGTTTAAGTTAGATCGTGTTTACATTGTTCCGTCTACACCCTGGTGACTTTCCACTTGCTTCCATACTTCCATTAGCTTGGAAGCAAGCAGGAAAAACCACTCATACATATTCTGCCAGCTTGGGGCCTTTGAGATGTAGTTGATGGCAGGAGATGCACCAAATCATTCCTTTCCATGCTGTTATCGGTGTCTCATACAGAGAGAACAGTCTCTGGCAACACACACAGAACAGTGGTAGGGAAAAACAACAGGTCCACAGTCATTGCAGCAAAGAGAACAACAACTCATTCTTTTATTTATGTTGATTGCAGGTTGTCCTTCGGGGTCATTTTCTATCTCACAGTGGAATGGCAGTTGATTAGGTGCAGAGGTTTGGAAGTCAGCATAGGTTCACATTTTATTTATGGTTCATTTCTTTGTCTTCTCACTCTCATCCCCTCAGGCAGGTAATGTTTCTCGATCCAGTTGAGGGACCGATGGGAGGGAAGGCTCTTCCAGGGATGTCCACCAAATGATTTACAGTGCTGACTAGGCTCTGGTGCAGTTGGAAATTGGGATCTGACTCCAACATGTTTAATTCTAAAGATGTTTCTCATGACAGGATGAAAAAAAATCACTTGTCTGTTAAAAGTATATACAGTAAAGGATGGTCAAAGTGAGTTGTGGATACTGATGCTATGGGTTAAATTCTTTGTAGGGAGGTTTGTTGCATGTCTGCAGTGCTTTAGCTATTAACGGGTCAGTGAATGTCAGCCTGTTGGTTTACTGGTCCACCGTCTTGATCTGGCTTAAAATAACAGCAGTTGCATATCATGAAATCTAGTACAGACATTCATGGTCCCCTGAAGAGGACTCATTTTGGCAATCCCTGACCTGCCACCAGCAGGTTTGATAATTGTGGGGTGGGTTATCATGAAATCTGGGACAGTTATTCATGATACCAAGAGGGTGACCTTCAGTCACTCTGGTGACCCCCTGACCTTTCCTGTAACACCACCAGTGGCTCGGTTTTCAGTCAAACTGTCAGAAATGAATTAAATTCCATTTCTTCATGCGGTCATACATGTAGTTAAAGGTGGTGTTATATTTATGCCCACCCCCATTTACCTAGATGATGAGGGGTCAGAATATTAGGAACACATCTGAACATAATGCAGCCCAAAATATCTCATCCTTTAACTGTGGCATCAATAATAAACATCACTAAATAAAAAAAAATCCTACAATTTCACCTAAAGTTGAAACATTTCAAGCTTCATAAAGATTGATGTTAGTGCAGGTGTACCTAATAAGTGCTTGGTCATTACCAAGTGTAAGTAGGTTATTTATACATACATAAATACTGTATGTATGGCCAAATATCTGCTAAGCTGAAGACATGCCATCAGCATCGGCTGTACTTTATTCAGTGCTAATGCCAGCTAAATGTCAGTATTTTTGCATTGTCATTGTGAGCATGTCGCCATACTAGCAATTAGTTCCTCAGACTCTTTGTATTTTAAGCCACAGTGTGTACTTGATGACAGCACCAAACTAATGATGCGTCAGCAGGAGCTAATTTGATCGAGATATTATGAGGAAGTGATAGATATGTGTGGCTTGAATGTAGGTTTATTGCAAGTTATCGATCTTCTGATTTACAGTTTGATTGCTTTGTCTGTATGTCCTCAGGGATGATAGCCTTTCTCTCTCACACACGCATAGAGATTCCTCAGCCGTGCACAGAGCAGACTGGCTGACCTGAGTTAGCTTTTTCCTCTCTACAGCCTGCTTCTTTCTGCTTCTCTGACTCAAACTCAGGTAACCGTACCACCAGCTCACAGCTCCTATACTGACTTCAGCATCATTGATCAACTAGTCTGAGCACAGAGCAGAGATTTCAGTCATTCTGCCAGTGGGAGACTCAACACTGCTTCCCAAGCCAAACATCAGTTAGTAATCTGCTGCACTGGCTTGGAAGCCTGGTTCAGGGATGAGGAGGAGAGAAATGAACAGAGGGAAGAAGATCAGAATGATTTGCAAAGCTGAAAAAGCTGAAGAAGAAATGGATACCATGAGATTTGCCTGAACATGCCTAAGTGTTTACACATGAGAAATCATGAGACAGAAAGAGAATATCCACAGAATCTCGTGGTTAAACTGCTGAGTCATGCTGTGACGTTTGTCCAAATGTTGTGTGAAACCACACCACAGTCAGAGCGTATCCTTCAGGCATCCTGCTCTGTTCTGGAGGTGGAGAGGAAGAGGTTCGCTGCTAGCATCAGCAGGCTGCAGTGTTCAGAGAGATGTGCTTGTCTGGTGCAGGAAAAAGCGGCTCAATGAGTCCATAAAGGTCTGTTTAAGCTTCTGCCTATCAAACATTGTCAGAGTTCATTGTGTTTCCATTATGCAGCTAGCTATGTTTTTCTTTCATTATAGGGCATCGTTTCTGTTTGACTTAGCTCTTGTGACAGAGTCGGCTACTCTTGGGTGTGTTTGCTCATCTCAGGAATGAAAAGAGGCACAGAACAGTTTACTTTTCTACTGCAGCTTTGTCATGATTTAATTCATTTAAAAAACAGTCAAATCCTGCAATCAGTATCACCACTAGGTTTTTGCAACCAGTGCATATAATTTAAAGAAACTATTGCTATTACTTGAATGCTTGAATTATTGTTCTAGTATTGACCATTCGACTTCAAAATATTCTCTAAATCAGTTTATCAGTTTGAATTATGCTCATTACCTAAAGTAGTGATGTACACTACATACATCTACCTGTATAAGTTAATTTAAAGACGGGAGCCACGGCCTCCGCCTGGCCATTCGTTGCTTCATTTGATAGTAGTCTTTGTTTAAAGTTTTTCAGAGAGCTGCATGTTCTCTACTTGCACTGTAGGCCTGTATGTAATACATTTTTAGCTGTAAAATAATCCTTATGTCCATACCGGTGGCTTAATTCATTATTGGTGTAGAGAACAACGTGAATCATGCTTCATCTGCTTCTGTGGAAACGTGTGTGTGTGTGTGTGTGTGTGTGTGTGTGTGTGTGTATCATGGATTTGCTCTGCGATCCATCCTCAGGGAGTCTCTTTCCCAGTCATTTCCACTGGGAGGCTCAGATGCCATGTATCTGACAGTATCTGAATACTGACTGCAAGCTGTACACTTTCACAACAGAAACCAAGCCAGAGACTATAGTGGTGCAGATTTATTTTTGTACTTCTGTTCTTCACCCGACCCCTCTGATAGTGTGATGTACAGTCCAGCAGCACTGCCACTGATCAGCTCACCTCCTACATTCGACCTCCTGCCACGGCTTCTGCTGCACAACAAGGATCACTAAACAGTGATAGTGCTTCTCGGGACGTGACATCATTAGCGCAGTGATAAATCACACCGAGGTTCAGTTCAGTATTGTGTGCCGGTTTGGAGGCCTTTAGCTTCCTCTCCCCTTTTTCACTCACTTCATTCTCCTGTTACCTCACAGTTCGTGTGCAAGTTGGACAGCAGAGGATTGTGATGCAGACTTGGCTGCCCTTTTCTGCTGAAGAGCACATGGTACGTTTACTAACAGAGCATAGTATTCTTTCACAGTAACAACATCTCTGAATATATTGTGGAATCCGAAGTTTCCCATGAAATCTGTGGACTGATGTCCGCCTCTCAGATGAATTTGCAATAGCGATGTAAAGCTTTGTCAGCACCCTGTTGCTGCTCCATTTCCTCGGACTGTTTATTCAGGGAGGAGTGTAGACAAGCTGAGCAGCTGGGAGTCAGGACTGTATTGATTAAAAGCAGGGGGTGTGTGATGCTGGAAGACAGATGGTTGAGGCCTATATTCCGTGGTCATGGTTGCATGAATGATCATGTCCTGTGCATGCTCCACAGACAGAGGGAAATACACAGAAAGAGAGGATAACTGCCTGTCGTTGACAAGCTGTTCAACTTTCACTTGAGTACACAGATTAAGCTTTTACTCTTGTGCTGTTAACTAAGGCTCTTCATTCTCTGTATTCCTGTCTAAATGGTTAAACAGGCTTAGCTGTTTCCTGTTACATATTATTTATGGCTTTTAAAATACAGTAAAATTGCCTTTCATGGAGTTTGTCACTTTCATGTGACATCTCTACTTTCATTTGTCGGATGAAGAAGCAGACTCGGATCACTGGCTGCTAATGGATGTGATGGTCATTAGACTGATCCTCGCAAATGCTGTCATTAATGTGCTTAGAGTGAGTGCTATGCATCTCCCACTTTCTTCTGGTGCACCTACTGTATGGAATGATGGTGATGACTCAGCCTTAGTGTGGCTGCCAGAACACATCCAGGACCAGATGTGGGTCATATCTGGGCCAGACGTCAATTAGGCCGCTTACACTACTCTTGCATGAGCTTAGCATTTCTGTAAAATGCTAAACAGTGGTTTAGCTAAACTATAAAATTTTAAGCGCTCTCACTCTCTTCATTCTCTGTTTTTCTCCAGGTATGGTCCAGTCCTGATGGCGCACTCTGAGCTGTTTGTGACGAGAGAGCCCTCAGTGGAGGGCGGTCTTGTGGAGCTGGATGTTCTGGGCTTCCTAGATTCATTTAGGGAAGAAAACAGCACAGCTGAGAGATGCTACCGCTCCCACTCCCGCAGCAGTGTCCTCCAAGGTTTGCCCTTTGGAGGGGTGCCCACAGTCCTCACCATCAATGTGGTGCTCTGGATGGTACAGACCCGCACACACCCACCTCGAATTTACAGAGTTTATACAGTGGCTCCAGTATTTCTCTGGAGATTCTCAGCCATACAGGTCATGGTATTTCCAAAAGAGCTCTGTAGTGCACGAGCAAGTCCAGTGGCCATCAGATAGCACTTTTGGACACAATAACTCAATAAAATATTGCAATAGACACACAGTTTGTTCATGTTAATATGAAGCAGTTTTCAAAATGTCATAATGCCATTTTTCTGAAGACCTTCCTATAATATTAATTAATCTACAGATTATTTTCTTGATTAATTGTTTGATTTATAGAATGTCAGGATGTCACAAAAAATGCAAACGCAAGTTCTCAAGGCCCAAGGTGACATTTTAAAATGTCTTACTTTGTTTGTACCAGCAGCTCAAATCTGAAAGAAATTCAGTTTAGTATCATAAGTTATGAAAATCAGAAAATGTTAAAGAAAATGAAGTTTCTAAAAATTTGTAATTAATGCAAAACTGTTACAAAATTACATAAATGATAAAAATAGCCAATTAATTTTCTGTTCATCAGCGATTCAATCAATCAACTAGTCATCTAAGCGTTAGACCATGTGTATCTACTTACCAGGAAGCTCGCTGCCCATCGTTTGCACTCTTCTTTCTACAATACTGCAGTTTTGAGGTCCTTGATAGCAGTGTTTTTTTATACAGTGGGTACAGAAAGTTTTCAGACCCCCTTAAATTTGGCACTCTTTGTTATATTGCAGCCATATGCTAAAATAATTTATGTTCATTTTTTTCCTCTAATGTACACACAGCACCCCATATTGACAGAAAAACACTGAATTTTTGACATTTTTGCAGATTTATTAAAAAAGAAAAACTGAAATATCACATGGTCATAAGTATTCAGACCCTTTGCTCAGTATTTAGTAGAAGCACCCTTTTGAGCTAATACAGCCACGAGTCTTTTTGGGAATGATGCAACAAGTTTTTCACACCTGCATTTGGGGATCCTCTGCCATTCCTCCTTGCAGATCCTCTCCAGTTCTGTCAGGTTGGATGGTAAACGTTGGTGGACAGCCATTTTCAGGTCTCTCCAGAGATGCTCAATTGGGTTTAAGTCAGGGCTCTGGCTGGGCCATTCAAGAACAGTCACAGAGTTGTTGTAAAGCCACTCCTTCGTTATTTTAGCTGTGTGCTTAGGGTCATTGTCTTGTTGGAAGGTGAACCTTCGGCCCAGTCTGAGGTCCTGAGCACTCTGGAGAAGGTTTTCGTCCAGGATATCCCTGTACTTGGCCGCATTCACCCTTCCCTCCATTGCAACCAGTCGTCCTGTCCCTGCAGCACCCCCATAGCATGATGCTGCCACCACCATGCTTCACTGTTGGGACTGTATTGGACAGGTGATGAGCAGTGCCTGGTTTTCTCCACACATACCACTTAGAATTAAGGCCAAAAAGTTCTATCTTGGTCTCATCAGACCAGAGAATCTTATTTATCACCATCTTGGAGTCCTTCAGGTGTTTTTTAGCAAACTCCAGGCGGGCTTTCATGTGTCTTGCACTGAGGAGAGGCTCCCGTCGGGCCACTCTGCCATAAAGCCCCGACTGGTGGAGGGCTCCACTGAGGGTTGACGTTCTACAACTTTCTCCCATCTCCCGACTGCATCTCTGGAGCTCAGCCACAGTCATCTTTGGGTTCTTCTGTACCTCTCTCACCAAGGCTCTTCTCCCCCGATAGCTCAGTTTGGCCGGACGGCCAGCTCTAGGAAGGGTTCTGGTCGTCCCAAACGTCTTCCATTTAAGGATTATGGAGGCCCCTGTGCTCTTAGGAACCTTAAGTGCAGCAAAAATATTTTTGTAACCTTGGCCAGATCTGTGCCTTGCCACAATTCTGTCTCTGAGCTCTTCAGGCAGTTCCTTTGCCCTCATGATTCTCATTTCCTCTGACATGCACTGTGAGCTGTAGGGTCTTGTATAGACAGGTGTGTGGCTTTCCTAATCACGTCCAATCAGTATAATCAAACACCGCTGGACTCAAATGAAGGTGTAGAACCATCTCAGGGATGATCAGAAGAAATGGACAGCACCTAAGTTAAATATATGAGTGTCACAGCAAAGGGTCTGAATACGACCATGTGATATTTCAGTTTTTCTTTTTTAATAAATCTGCAAAAATGTCAAAAATTCAGTGGTTTTCTGTCAATATGGGGTGCTGTGTGTACATTAATGAGGAAAAAAATGAACTTAAATGATTTTAGCATATGGCTGCAATATAACAAAAAGTGAAAAATTTAAGGGGGTCTGAATACTTTCCATACCCACTGTATATCCAAAGGTGCCAGCACCCTGTTGAGATAATATGGGGAGGTGATACATGGTCAGAGAGCTGTTTCTGTAACAACCTACTGTCTAATGGACATCCTGTCTCAAGCACCTCTCTCTAAAGTACTGATAATACTGCTTGACATCACACATGAACGTATGAAATGAAGGCAGATATACTGTGCATCATCAAACCACACATGCTCATGTTTGACTTCTAGACACCTAATAATAAGACAGTTTTAACTAAAATGTCTGTAAATGGTGTCCGTACTGACAGGTCATCATACTGTCTGTAATTATAATAATAAATGAAGGTACAATCTGTCATCCAAATGTAAGTGGGGAAAAAACACCTTTGCGATGTTGTATCTCTCCCAGGTCATCTGACATGTATTTTAAAGAGACATGCTCTTAATTAACACATCTGATCCGTTAGTGATTATGAAGACTACTGGTCAGCCAGTTGGGCAATGTCTTCTGTGACTCTGCTTTTTGAAGTCTGAGTAGGTCAGTATTTAGGAATCTGGAACAGAAAGCCTACACTCCAAAATAACAGCATGGAGTATGAAAGACAGGGTATCAAGGGTGTGAAATTCAGGATATCTCAGTTTCTGCTGTTTTCTGAATGGACTACGGCAAATTTTACCAAATTGATTTGATCAGCTTTGTAGTGCTCTATGAAGGAAAACTACAAAACATAACCTTTTCACAGAATAAACCTCTTTACGCAGAACTTCGCACCTGCCAAAATAGTGTCACTGCGGAGACTTTTTTTGTCTTCTCCCAGTTGAGACTGTTGGAGTTCACAGTAATGCAGACACTTTATTCTGTGCATGTCATGGATATAAATTTGCACAAAAGCTACATGTCATAACTTTCTGTTCATATTGTATAATATAGGGTAGGGGCTGTTTACAAACAGTTGTATATTTTTCTTTCTGCCTCCCAGATAATAATAGCCTTCCTCTTGCAGTTGTCAGCTACGTCATTTCCACTGTCAAACCTTGTCAAGCTTGATCTCTGCATCGATATCACTCTCTATCTGCCACTTCCATGTATTAATTGGCCTATTTTATCGCTGCCTGGTTGTCAAGACAACAAGAGGTTGAGTGCTATCTCTTAATGACAAGCATGAGTCACAGCACGCTTCCCCCCAGGTGATGGGAGCACGCCTCTGCATCAATTCCATCATCATACAGAATAAATCATCTGTGGGACTTGAGGAGAGCATGCCCACGCATCAAGACAAAGAAAATTAAAACAACAGAGAAGAGATGGACATCGGAAATTCCAGTTTGGGCCCTGACTGGTGTGATGATGTACTCATTATGCATCTACAAGCCTGGATCGAGGTTGCCCTGATTGTCTGTGCACGGCTTTAGATCACTAAAGAATGAATAATTCAACATTTCTGGGAGCTCTCTTCCTATTAATTTGGCTGTCATCCCCACCCACTTAACCAAATGTCTTTTTTAACTCAAATGAGTTAATGATTTAATGCTATAATTAAAATCAAACATTCATCAGCACTTTTACTCCATTAGCATTTGTCAGCATTCATTCATCACAGCCCAGTTATGCTCTTAGATATTTAGCCAGGGATGTTCAGAATGAATCAAGTATTGTGGACTTTAGTATTTAACTGAATAGGTTCTTTTTCATTTCATTGTGATGTGGCGCCTGCTCTCCATTTGCGGCAGAATGGAGGCTGTTCCAATTTATTCTTGCCATTGACCACTCTCATTTGTCTTTAATGCACACCATGTGTTTGTGTGTGCGTGCTGACCTGTCTCTGGTAGTTTCCAAGACAACCATGTACTACTCTAAAGAAAGATGGTGCCTTAGTATTGCTGCTGCATTTTGAACTTGTCTATTATTTGTATGTACTTGTGCTGAGACAGGTTCAGCTTTCGCATCAGGCAGTAAGGAAGGGGTCTGGATAACATTAGACCAAGCGCAGATGAGGATGCAATGTCTGTGTGACTATGTAAATCAGATTCCCAGGGTTTCTGCATTCATGTTCTTGTTCTGTGTTACAGTTCCTGTTGCTCATCTTCTCCTGTCTGAGGAAGGCCGCATGGGACTACGGCCGCCTGGCTCTGCTGATGGAGAATGACAGGTAAATCTCTCACTCGATGTTTTATACAAAAAAATGGATACACTTTGCTGCCTTGAGCCATGTCAAGATTTAAGATGGAGCAGTAATTCTCATTGAAACCACTCCTGAGTTCTGATTCTACAGTCTCTAGCTTCCTCTGCTGAGCATAAATGGTACTGTGTAGAAAGCAAATTAGTGCACAAAGGTTCTGCTTTAACCTATGTAATCTTTAATTAGTTTGACTGATTGTTATGTTCACAGTGAAACCAAAACCCTAAAGACATAATATAGGTCACACATACACATGTACAGTATATATAAAGATACAGTACAGTGGTATAGATGGAAAAGTGCCACTCCTTTCATTTTAGAGCTGCCAATATTACTGTAAGTTCATCCATTCATGAGTTATTCTGGACTTGATTCTAGTTCTCCCTGGGTGAGGATACACCTTGGACAAGTCTATTACAGAGCTGACTGCATATATTAAGTATTTTGTATTGATTGATTAATCTAACAAACATGCTTTATTTAGTTTAAGGTATAAAATGCCTTTAAATTGCTTGTTTTGTCTGACCAACAAATCCAAAACCAAAAACTGTTGAATTTGCAATAATATAAAACAGAGAAAAACATAAAATCCTCACACTTCAGAAGCTGGAATGAGCCAGTGTTCGGTATTTAATAAATAATTTAAACAAGGCTTGAAGGGTGGTGTTATTGTATATTTTTCCTGTTGTTAACAATCTCATGAAAAACAACAATGCTTTCTCTGAGGTATTTATGACTTCCCTACCTTGTCTGTGGCACTCAGCCCCCAGTCACTCTCAGAAGTGAAGCCACCAAAACGTCATCGCCCCCTGGTGGTTAGTTGGAGTATAGGTCATAAATCCTGCTTCATCCATGTTAGTAGATGTGGGACATGAGCCAAACTAAAAACTCAAAGTACAAATCAAAACAAATTTTCCCAGAAGTGATTTCTGTGGTTTCTGGTAGATACAATCACGCTGATGTATGTACAAGTGGTCATTTTTCTGGTAGGTTTGTTTTGAATTAAGTTATTTGATGACATAAAAGGGGTGTATTTTGGTTGATTTGACAGCTGCGATTGGCGTCTGATGTTGTCACTCCACTTCCGGTCACTACTGCACAAAATCAAGTTGTAAAAAAAAAAAGCAAGAGGGCAGCTGCTGTATTCATGGTATTTTGTCTTCATTTTTGCATGGTGGAGGGAAGTGGTTATGACTTGTCCATTGTATATATGTCAATGGTATGTCAGTGGTTGGCCCTGTTAAAGTAATTCCTTTTTCCTTTTTTTTAAGGCTAAAACTTTTTCTAAAAAGATCCAGGTACTGTAGGTTTTTTAGAAAACATTGCTCAACCACAAATAAATAATGCATTTGTTTGGGACTGTTCTCAGCTACACACATTAACACACAAAACACATTTTCATGGGATTTTTTTGACCGTAAAAAAATATATAGAATATCACCAAATGCATCCTTTAAATGATTGTTCAGAGATCAAAAGTTTTGTCAGTTTTTTAGTGATCGAGCTGTATTCTGAATTTCTTGACAGGTGAAGTTAGTACAGGTTCACCAGGAACGTATACAGGCCTGCAATGGTTTTCTTCTGCCTGACCCAAGTCAAGCATTATGCTTGACTTAATTTGACACACTCTTGAACTGTCAGTGGTGCAGTCCACAGAGAAATATCCACAAACAGTCACAATAATATTGGTTGTAATGATCGTGTTTGTGTGGTGATCCTGCTGTTTGTTTGTTTGTGTATATTGTCTTCCCACTTCAGTCTCACGTCCCTGTTTTATGGAGACCCAAGTGAAAAGGAGAAGTCTCCTTCAGAGTCCAGCCCGTCCGACTCTGAGACCAAGGACATGGTGAGTTCTGAGTTTGGGAGTTTTTCATCGGCCCCTAAAAACACTTGTAAACCTCTTTAAAGTATTTTCAGATCAAATAAATGTACTTTGTGGAGTTAAACAAGCACTCAGACTCTCTCAACAAAACACGTTTTATGTGACCTAAAGTTCTAACAAAGATGTTGAATGCATTTCTTACCTCATAAGATATTTGCTTCTTTATGTTTTCATCTGAGCGTGGTGTTTTTCTGTGACCAGACTTTACAGCTGCACCAAATAGTATTATATAATTTACAAAGTTTCAAGTACAGAAATAAGTTACAGTGACAAACCCACAGAAATGTATTACCTAATTCTGCTGTTCCCTTAACAATACTTTTTTGAATGCCTTTTAGCTCATTGTATCAGTTTTATAGCTCTCGAGCTCCATCGTATGTTATTTGTCCTGCACCAAACAGCAAAGTTAGCAACTACACAATGAACATACAATACAGCAGTGCAGCTAAAAAGACAATATGTTCTTTTCCTTAAAAATGGTCACCAGAGCTAATATGTGAGTGAATATTGCACTTTGAGTGAGGACAAGCACGACCCCAGATGAATGCTATTGTGAGTCCTTGTCTGCTGCATGTGTGAAAGGTCAGCCTTCTGTTGATCAGCATAGCTCACTATCATCAACATTACCACTAATGTTTGCCAGTCTACCGGTCTTCGTGATCATGTTCTCATTTATTTACTGTAATTATAACAAGCTAGTTAATTTGCCAGTGACATATTGATGTCTGAGATGGCACCGTGTCAGCTGTTGTAAGAGGAAAGTTTGGCTCATGACTCAGCTGCACTGTCTGTGACTCCATGACACCTGTGTGACAGACTGAGGTCACTCCCTGCATGTTTATAACAGTGTAAGCCAAAGAGTCAGACTGGAGTCATCGCCCTATGACTACACAGAGCTGAGGCTACAGTAAAGTGGTTACTGCTCCATTCTAGACCTATTAAATCTGTCACTTTGCAGGCCTTATTAATATGCAAATAGTGGATGGATACTAGTAGTCAGATGTGGTCTGCACACATATGTCATTAATTATCTTTAATAGCCAATCCACTGGATGTTTTATGACTCTCCTCTCCTTCTAGGGCTTCTGCTCATGGCTCTCATCTCTTTACCATATGAAGTAAGTACATGAAGCAGCTGCCCTTGTAATTATTTTACCCATGTCTCATCTTAGCTTCCATCCTTTTATTGCCTCCTGAGTCTTGAAAAGCTGATGTCACTGTCAAGCGTAAAGCTTCGCCTTATATCTCATTTAGCAGAAAAAACAAACGAGTCTGGGCTCAGGCGACCACTGGTGCCATGGTTTTCCTTTGAATATTTGTACTTTGCTCAGATGGGATTGCGCTCAACCGATTAAGGCCTGTAAAAAAAAAAAAAAAATCAACTTCCACAGTATCCATGGTTTCCTAGGTATTATGGTGGAGTTTGGGTGCTTCTGTTTTTAGCTCTTTTGTCAGTGGGATCCCTGGGAAAGTGCAGACCCGTCCTACTGCGAGTTCTCAATGTGTGGGCTGCCATGTGACCAGCGAGCACCTCTTGCCTTCTCATTTCTATTTTTAGTTTTTTTTTTTCTATTTTATGACACTGGGTTTTCTGAACTCTGTGCCTGGTAACCACAGCTTCTGACACCAAATTAATGGTGCCACAGTTTTCCTCATGATGAGGTATAAGCTGTAGGACCATTTGTCCAATGGACAGGACTGTATGCTATGTTAAGACCGTGATTATTTGCATTATCTTTTGTTTTGTCAGTCTTAGGCAGAATTCTGCCTCTCTCTTTTTCTCCAGGGACGAGGAAATCCGTAGCAAATGCGGCATTGATGCCATCACATACCTGTCTTTCCAGCGCCACATCATCCTGCTTATGACGGTGGTTTGCCTGTTGTCTTTGGCCATAATCCTGCCGGTCAACTTTTCCGGGAACCTCCTGGGTATTTTGGCCCTCAAATGATGGTCCAGCTAGTCGACTGTTTGAAAAGCCTTGGGAAATCTATAACCTCAGAGGAGGTGCATGGGGCACCTCGCAGGGAGAGAGGCCAGGCCACACAGAGACAAATGCACACATGTACACAGCAAATGATTCATTGGTTAGATGCACATCAGCTTTAGCTTGAAACAATCAGTGGTAAAGCTGAGGTTTAAAACCATCCAAAGTTCCTTTTTAGGATCAAAACTGAAATCACCTTGAAAGGTACTTTTAGCTTAAACTGACCTACAGTAACACAGTATTACAGTATGGAGTAAAACAGTTTTTATTTAACACATACATACACAAGAGCTGCACCTCATCTAATGGGAGTTACTAGCATGCCGGTGGAAATTCATTAAGTGCTTTCCCAAGTCAGATTGTAGGAATAGAAAGTGCTTCATTTCCTCTTAACGTACACATGTAGGTGTCTGTGGTGGGATGGTGCACAAAATTAACAGCTACAGTAAACAGCAGTAGAAACGCCTTTTGTCAGTTATGTGCTCATTCTGTAGGAAGAATTGAGTAAGCCATTCCATAATAGATTGAAGACAGGATCCTTTTTGGAGTCAATGAAGACCTGGGCCACCACAGAAACTTTATTTATTACTGCTGCTTGTCATGTTAATGACCAGTGTGTCACTCTAGCCATTAAATAAACCAACAGCCATCAACTGGCTGTCGTGGCAACAGCAAACAAAAGGTGCCCAAATTAAAACAGCAGAGTCAGGCATGAATGCGATGTTTGAATTTTGTGTGAAAGTTCACAGAGATGAGAGAGATTGGATGGAAAACGTTTTCCCTGAATAGTGACATTGCTGCCTCACCCTCTGGACAAAAGGGGAGGGGTTTCCTTTAAGTCATTTAAAAATTACAGTGTCTCACTTTCTGTCATGTTTCATTATTTCTACAGGAGACAGTCCTGAAAACTTTGGAAGAACAACATTGGCAAATGTTAACGCAAAGTAAGTAACACTGTCTGAATGGCATCAAATCTCATGAAATACCAGAGAACAATGAAAAAACACTGGACTTCTGTAAAGTGCCTGCGTTCATTTTAAACTACAACAGTGTTTCTGTGGCTCACAGGGATAGTTTTCTGTGGCTCCACTGCATCTTTGCTCTGGTTTACTTCATCATCACGACACTGTGTATGGCTCACCACTCGATAAAACTGGAGTACAGAGAAGATGAGAAGGTCTGCCGCCTTTTTCCACTGAAAAAACATCAATTTTATAAACTCAGTTTGTCTGTCTTGAGACTTAAAAGCTTTATTTTCTGAAAACAAGAAGGAATTTCAACATTTTTTCCAATACAAATCATACAAATCACTCATTTTCTGTGTCCGTGTCTTGAGAGCATCCAATATAACTATTCATTGTGGTTGGATTATGTCTTGCAGGTAGCCAGAACACTGATGATTACCTCCATTCCCGGAGAGATCTCTGACCCAGGACTCATCATCAAACACTTCCAGTACATGTTTATTTCTCTATTTTGCTGTTAATTCAGGTTTAATCTTCTTCCCTGACTGTTCTTTGCAAATACATCATGTACGAGCACAGTCCCATCACCCTAATTATGTCTGTTCTGTTGTCTAGTGAGGCCTACCCCAGCTGTACTGTGACTGATATCCGCTTCTGCTTTGATGTCCACAAGCTGATGAAGCTGGACTTGGAGAGGTGCAGCACCTGCTACAGACTGGATTAACACTGTTTGTGATCATTATGAGTCTGAGGATGCTGTGTTTTGCAGGCGCAAGGCGATGAAAGGTAGGCTGTATTTTGCCACAAAGGCCCAAAAAGAGGGGAAGATCATGATCAAGACTCATCCCTGCGCTCAGATATTCTGCTGCGACATCTGTGGCTTTGAAAAGGTACATTATATCGGTGATATTGAGGTTTGCACGTGGATTGCATGTTAGAGTTGAAGCATAGTTGTGCTGCACTGAAAGGACATTACCACTGGATGGCACTGCAGTCCAACTGTAGCACCACATGATATCTTGCCATTGTGTTGTATTATGTGGGTATCTCAGAGTCAAAGATGCAGTGAGCAATGTGCATGCTAACTTTTTCTGCAGGTGGATGCAGAGCAGTACTACAGCGAGTTAGAAGAAAAGCGAACAGATGAGTTTAATGCTGAGAAGAATCGCATCTCTATGAAGAGGCTGGGCATTGCCTTTGTCACTTTTCGTGACGAGAGGATGACCGCCGTGTAAGTTAACAACAGTATGACATCAAGGTTTATTTCTGTCAGGTCCACTCATCACGTATACACTTGTCACAGGGAGCAGCCATAAAGTTCTCAGAGAGAGGCATAAAAGTAGGCATCATAAGTGCTGATGCAGATTTCTGCAGCAGTTTTGTATGTTTCGTTTCATTTTCCAGGATTGTAAAGGACTACAGTCGGGTGTGCTGCCGTCGCAGGCCCCAGCAGTCCAGCATCACCACTGTGGTGCAGTCTCACCAATGGGGGGTCAGCTACGCACCTGCTCCCAGTGACATCATCTGGTTAGTAGCAGACATATCTATCCTCACATATACCCATTTATCCAGTGTATGGTCACAGGGAGCTGTAACCTTTCCCTCCTCACATTCCCACTCACCTGCAGTACAAGCAGTTGTTTACCCTAATCTGTATGTCTTTGGACTCAGAGGATACCCAGAGAGAGAGAGAGATTTTGAGTGTTATATCTAATTTATCATATTTTATGCATCATTTACAGTGGACACATTGGTATCTTTGGAAACCTCAGGATCATGACTGGACTTTGAAATGAAGTTCTGTTGGCTTTAAAAATACTTAGCTACGTGACACTAGCTTGTAATAATAACCTCAAAGAGTCGATGTGTGCACTATGCAAATTATACATCTCAGCTTTGCCAAAGTATCTGCATTATTATTCCATTTTTTCTTTCACTGAGCTGTTCTCTTTCTTAAAAAAAAAATCCCAGAACAAACAGAAACATTTAAGATGTATTAGTATGCTGTTGCTTGCGTCTAGCAGATCTCAGACACCAGTTCATTCCATATCCATACTTGGATGAGCTACAATGCATGTTTCTTATCTTGGAAAGCAAATGCAGCAGCCTCAGCAAGATTATGTAACAAATAGGTGATGCATATGTATGGGAGATTAACCGAAGAGATGGTAGCGCTCGCTGCTTGTGCTTTCTGCCTGATTGGCTGCACTGTGTTTGTGCGTGAATGTGAGTACTGTAGCAGTCACAGGCTGTGGCGTTGAGCAGAGACTTTTGTTCCTTCATTAAAACTGAGCATTCAAGTGTGCTGTTCCCAACCTGCTCTCTAGTCCAATGACTCACATACAGGGGATGACTGAGCTGGGCTATTTCAGGCTTATGTCAATACGTGCAGTACAGTGCAGGCGTGTCAGGGGAGAGAAGTGTGTTAACTGTCCTGTCTGTGCTGGGTGATTATTTTTCCCGTCACCAGGGAAAACCTGTCAGTGTGTGGGTCTCGCTGGTGGCTCCGCTGTGTCCTCCTCAACATCCTCCTCTTCCTGCTGCTCTTCTTTCTCACCACTCCTGCCATCATCGTCAACACCATGGACAAGTTCAATGTCACCAGTCCTGTGGAGAGTCTGCGGGTCAGAGTTTGAGACCGATTTTAACTGTTGTGATCTCATGCTTCATTTTGACCTTCTCCGGTTTCAATAATGAATCATTTTTCTCTCCCTATACAGAGCCCTATCA